>NC_140972.1:61717925-61805425 GCF_056783735.1 Eptatretus burgeri | reverse complement strand
TGCTTGCTCTAACAGCACATGATGAAGGAAGTAGTGTCACCTTTATCTTAAACAAAATTACAATTGCACTGTATCAACTTCGTATCATTCCACACAACTCGGTCATCCATTTTACTCCAAACTTTGACTGCTTTACTTTCTTTAATTTCTGAATATCTCTCCTAATCTCTACCTCAGATATTACCACCTCCACTCCTATTGTCACGATTCAACAACTTTTGGACATAGAAAATAGAAAAAGAATGTAAAGACTAACTGCAATAACTTCTACCTCTCTAATCTTTCTATCCTTCAATTTCCAAACTTTCACTCTCAGTTTGCATTTCACATACTTTATTTTCCCT
The DNA here is from genome assembly GCF_056783735.1 of Eptatretus burgeri. Lineage (NCBI taxonomy): Eukaryota > Metazoa > Chordata > Myxini > Myxiniformes > Myxinidae > Eptatretus > Eptatretus burgeri. Next base: position 61,805,081 of record NC_140972.1, on the reverse strand, counting down.
TCACATGTGTGTGTGGTTTTTTTTTTTTTGGGGGGGGGTTGGGGGTTCCCCCACAAAAGATTGTTTTGCTATGACTGTCTTTTGGTTCATGTTAATCCTTCATTTCATAATGGTGCATTCAAAGGTGTTATTTCCATGTATGGTCTTTACAATAAAAACTAAACTTCAATCATGTTTATGTTCATTCTTGAGAACTTCATTTGCAGTTCTTGCATTTGAAGCAGCTTCAAATTTCGTTATTGTACTCTATCTGAAAGATGTTTTCATTCCTCAAGGGTCATCAAGATTGTGACAAACAGGGATGAATAATCGTGAGATGCACAGGATAGCTTGGTCCAAATTTCAATAAAAATTCCGAGCGGCACTCTTCAATGCCGTGACATCGACAGATTATGCCTCCGCCCACATTATTACATCATTGTAATATTTTCACCAAGTTTGATTTAAATCCCTTCAGCTGTTCTCAAGTATCACATTTCTACCTCTGACATCTTGATGCCAAAATCTAATGAGTTCATCTTTACATCATTGAACATACTTGTACCAAGTTTGAGTTGGATCCCTTCAGCCGTTAAGTTATCACGATCATGAAAACCTATCACGGACAGATGCACAGCCGGACAGACAACACGAAAACAATACCTCTGGCAACTTCATCAGCGGAGGAATAAAAAAAAAAAAAAACATGCATCCACGTGGCCTTCCCAACCTTTGGGCCAACTTGCATGTGTATGCACAATTTCTTTCCTTTACATTTTTGAAGCTTCCAACTTTTGTGCATTTTGTGGAGCCATGTTATCTTATGGGCTCATGCCAATCTGGAATTCCATGGTTAAGAAATGACTGAGTCAGATACAACTATGGGCAGTTTCTACACAGATGAAAACGCAATGAAAGAAACAATTTATATTAATTTATTTTTCATCATCTTTGAGCTTTTCCTTGAATACCCACATGAGTTTGCTCCGATAATGCAAACAACTTTACATCTGTTCATATAAATAAATAAAATAAACATGCCACTTTGAATGCAACTGCTGTATTTTCCCGTGTATAAACCGCACTTTTTTATCGGCAAAAAAGGTACAAGTTGGGGGTGTGGTTAATACAAGGGTATAGAAAAAAAAATCAGTCTTAAACGATCAATGCTGAATTTCAATTATATGCCAAATGAACACTTTTGTAGCAGTCGGAACTGCTGTTAAGCTCAATTCCACCAATTAAATTTTGAAAATTGGTTCAGGTTAAGAGTTTGTACAGCGTTTTATTAACCGTGTGCAGAAATTAAATCAGTCGTACTTAGAGACACCCAAAGATCAGGTGTGTGGCGATTGTAGAGCCTCGTGGCTCTGAAAACGCCATTAAACACAAAAAAGAACAGCACCTGGTCTAGCATCAAAAGAAGAATTATTCATAATACCTCGAGTCCAATAACGGAGCACCCATCTCAAGTGGCAAGCTTCCCTCGTATGTCGTGTTCAAGAGGAAGACACTGCCCAAAGACAAGTTTCCAGCCAGCGTCATTGTTCGTGCACAGCAGAAGGGGTGGATAGACGAGGGACTTGTCGTGGTGACTATCTTTTTACATGCATCGTTTTCTACATGAACATCCGATGCAGGCAGAATTAATCCACTAAGCTTGTTCCTTACTGGCTGACGCTCTGCTAGCAAAAGCTGGATAGCAGGACGTGATTTAAAACTAGGAACAACCAATCGACCCCGAGTACTTTTCCATACGAAGGCAGGAAATGGATTTAAAAATGAAGAATTTCACAAGAGCAAGGAGCCATGCGACGGTGAAGCTTTAATAAAGTCGCAGTGCTGCTCGGTTCTTTTGACTTCCTTCTGTTTTCTTCATTCTTCCTGGTTCGCTTTGTTTTCTCTCGTTTCTATTAGCCGTTCCTAACTTGCTTCTTGAGGATTACTCACGTCGACGAGATGGACTTTCTTACTTTGCAGGCCTTTGTGTTCGACCCAGGTTTCAAGGAACATGAGCTGCATCTCGGTGGAATCACCACAGATGAACTTTCTTATTTCCCGGACTTGGTATTTTCATCAGTTGAAAATCAACATTTTGTGACGTGTTTCCCACCAGAATTTTCGACCCAGATTCTGAGGAGCAATGACCGCATCCATTTTGATTGAACTTTCACCGTTACTCCCGTCGCTACGTTGGCTGAGCATTATTGAGATTGGGAGACTGCCGGCGTTCATCTAACCACCGAATGACCCACATAAGTGGGAAGTCACACCCACACTATTTCTACAGACTGCTCCAGGACTGGAGTAGTAGGCCGGATGGCGGTCTCTGCCGGCGACGGAGCATGCTCGTCCTGGATGTGTTCGTTGTCACAAGACTGACGACACCAAAGCGCTGCTCGGTCAGACCAACACCAATCTTGTCATCATCCCAGGTGAGATGACATAGCTCCTGCAGCCCCTCGATGTGTCCATCAACAAGCCGTTCAAGGCCAAGCTACGTCGCTGATGGTCCGACTGGATAATGAATGTGGAGAAGACCTACACCAAGAGCGGGAGGATGGGAAAGGTCGACCTTCCGATGATCTGCGGCTGGATCGTCAAGGTGTGGGAGGAGATACCGTCAGACATCATCAAGTGAGCATTTCTGAAATACTGCATCTCCAACAACATGGACAGCACAGAGGACGACATCATATGACAGGGACAGTGACGGGGACGGGGACTTGCTCTACCCTGATTTGGACAAGGAGTTACGTGCCATCTTTGATGAGGAAAGCATTGACGACGATTTCCTCAGGTTTAGCTGAAAAGCTTCAACAAACACAAACGGCCCTTTTCAGGACCACAAATCCACAAGAAATCTGTATAACGGTATGATTCCTTTTTCTAGTAACAAAAAAAAAAAATTCTCTTCACAATATTGAAAAACAAAAACTTCTTTGTATCCTCTCCTCTCATCAACTTCTTGAAAATGAGAATAAGACTATTAGACTAAATTAAGCAGACATTGGATACCTCCGTCACTTTGTTCCATACAAAGTTTATGCACAAATGTATTTGGATCTAGACTTGAAAATAAAATGATCAATATATTCATTTCTTTTAAGAGTGAAAAACATGGGTGCGGTTAATGCACTGGGAAATACGGTACATGGGTGGTTGTATGAACTAAAACCTGTATATAACCACAATTTAATAGCCAGTTGTGCAGATTAAGCTCGGTTGGTTTTATAGGGAAATGAACCTGATTTAATTGAACAAATCTATGATTTGACTGCGTTTACTCTCAAAACATTAATGTTGTGCCCAATATAGAGTCCGTCGAAGGTTTTGGTCAAAAGTCCTTGGTTCGGTGCCCCTCCAGGGCGAGCAACCAACAGCCACTGTTCACACGTCCTTCATGCCCCAGTTACTTTTGGGACTCTCTCTCCGGGACTTGACAGCTTGAAGGTAAGGACCATGCAATCTGAAATGTGACCAAATGACGAGTTGCCCAAGTCCACAAATGGCCGGCACCCAGACCAACAATGCAAAGCATCCCTGGCGCAAGGCTTCCTTGGCCTCGCCTGGGGCATTCAGGCCTGGGCTTTGTCGTGGAAATGCTGAAATTGGCGCAGTGGTCATGAGAGGTTGAAACGATGGATGTTGAAAAACGTCGAAACCTAACAATGATTAGAAGGAATTGGATCATGATTAAAATTTGTTGTTTCTCACAAACTAAACGTGAATTTTCCAATCAAAGCAATTGTTTATGATTCAATTCGTCCTTCCATAGGTTATCCAGAAAGCACAGATCCTTGGTCAATATGTGATGCAAAAAGAAAACCAATTGTATATTCAATCACCAATTCATCAAGATCCCTTTCTCCACCCAAATCCCACTGAGGCAGCCCACATATCACCACAAACACAAGGCACAATTTGCAGGTGATAACTGCATTTGTGATTCCAACAGCTCTTGTCGAAAAAGGTCGATTGTAGGTAATGGAAAAAAATGCTCACCAGATAACGTAGCCAACAACCACGTGCCAAGAAGGGGAGCCAAGGTTTGGCCCGGCCGCGTGACGAATGCCACCATACCGAATAACATTGCCGAAGCCACGTGGCGGCGTTTATGGAGTACAAAGTCTTCATCTATGAGATCACTCACCACCAGGTACAGAAGTTTGCATGTGCCCTCCGTGAACACGCGGTTACTGGGGTTCAGGAGGATGGGGAAGGGCTCAAACTTTGTCTTGTATTTGAGATAGCATGCTCGGTCTCTAAGATAGGTTTCCCTTTAATCCATTCTTGTCAAATGATAAACTGCAAACCCGCTTCCAAATCGACATGCACAATTCAAGCTGGTTGTCATCTTTCACCTAACCTGTATGAAACTCAAAGCTTTGCATCCATCTGTCACCACATGAAGTGAAAGGACGAGGACAAGGAGCTTAAAGAGAACAAAAAGCAAACCTGGCAATGAGCAAACAAAGCAGGCCAATGTGTTCTGGACCTGCAGCCAGCATGAACAGGCTGAGCACCAACTTGAAGCTGAAGAGCCATTTCACAATGGTATACACACCATGCCGCTGGCAAAGTTGCATGAAATACAGGTTCATGAGGTGGGGGGCGAAGTAGGACATTCCTGCAAGAGGATAACGATCGAGTCATTGGCTCAAGGACCCAAGGAGGAGCAACATATGATGAGCCTTCCTCTTGGATCACTTGGTTTTCACAAAGCACGCAATCATCTCGAGATATTTAAAAAGTCCTTCAAAATTTCCACAGTTTTTAAGACGCCCCAAAGCAAACAAACCATGTCAATAAACCAAACAATTGACACTTTTGAATACCAAGAAGCAAAGATCCAGTGGTGAAGGAGATACGATGAGAAAGGAGATGGTCCAGGAACAGGGGGAAAAAGTTGCTGTTGAAATGGCAGTGGAAAACCTGCGTAGAACACGAGAGACGTGCAGCTGTATTCCCATGTCTGCAGTTGGATTCACCAATCTCGATTTTTTTTTTATTACTTATAGTCAAGTACAATGCAAACGATTTGATAAATCAACAAGTTATTGATGGCTTTCAATGCGCTCAAAGTGCAATACTGTATTCTGGATTTTAAATATCTGAGCTGAAAAAGTGGGGTAGGATGGTTTGAAGTGATTGCACACTTGCTTTGTGCTTTTGCATCAACTGATCTGAGTTCCAATTCCTGATTCAATAATGAACCCTTCCTGATGCACCTGTCAACATGGTGTTGCACCAACAGAGGGTACATTATTCCGACTGTCCTGCCTGCCAGCATTTGCTCACGCATGTTCAAGAGGACCTACAGTACCTTTGAGAAAGAGTAGATATTTATCTGCTGGTACTTTGGGCAAATTATAAAGTCCTGCCCAAATCCATGGAGCGTAGCACCACAATAATGGCCCGCACCTCTCCACCTACGAACCATTGCCATAATATGTCCTCTCAGTGCTGGTTAACTGCCACCTCAGCCAACTCTCTGTCCTCTGTTAGCCAAAGTTCAAATGCAACTGGGAATTGGCCATTCCAAGAATACTCCAACTTTACCAACTGCTATCCGCTCATTAACAATACTGCATCGTTTGAGAGAGACAGAAAAAACTGTTCTTCATTAAACCAAGCCTTAGTTGTGGGGAGAAATGACCAGGTGGGTGTTTTGCTGCGAGTGTGCCTTCCGATCAAAGAGTTGGGGTGAGTCCTCAGTAAGGAGAAAACATATCCACGTGCTTTATGCAAGTGGTCATCCAATTCCTAGCTTTAATATTTGTTGCCATCAAATTGATAGCCACTGTTGGCAAAGTCTTCATCTGCAAGATCATGCACCACCATTTCATCTACGAGATCACTCACCACAACGGTACTTCATCTACAAGATCACACACCGCCATTTCGTCTACAAGATCACGCACCACCACTTCACCCATGAGATCGTTCACCACCATTTAATCCAAGAGATCGTGCACCACTTCATCGACAAGATCACTCTCGACACCGCTATCTACAAGACCACTCACCACCACTTAATCTGCGAGATCACTCACCACTACTTCATCTTTGGGATCATTCATTCCATACAATGCTTCTGGCATTTATGCCTGCTGCAGCAATCTTCAAAAGGAAAACTTCGCTACAAAACTTGAGATGATTTTGTCCACCTCAGGAATTAATTAGCAAAACAGAAAACTTGCCTGAATCAAGTTCATGGCGACAAACCACAGCAGGTTGCGATGCCTCGATAGTTGCTTGATGTACTGGCGCAAGCTGACCTGCACCTCTGCTTCAATGCTCCCGGCCTCACCCTCGTGTTGACTTGCATGACTTGCAAAAAAAATGAAATCAATAAGTCAAGCCATTCTCAAGTTATTGTCCGGAAACCAAATTCAAGATGGCTGCCCGAGCCGCCATATTGGATCTCGGATTGTGCTCTATATCAAAAGAACCTTCCTCTAACCACCCCGATTATACCACACAAAAATTAAATCAATTGGTCGAGCCATTCTCAAGTTATTGTCCGAAAACTGAAGTATGAACTTTGACCTCTGTAACCTTGAAAAGTAGGTCAAATCAAAAACCCGGGATATATATCATGTATCCTCATCAGATATACCTGATAAAAATTTGGCGATGATCCAGCCATTCATTCAGGAGAAATAGCCATTTCTAGGTTTTCCGTTTTGGCCCCCTGGTGGCCTCGCCGAGAATCAAATTGCGCTCATTATCAAAAGGAACCTTCCTCTTCCCAGCCCCAACACACACTGCAAAAATGGATTTAATCGGACAAGGCGTTCTCAAAATTGACGAAAACCAAAAGTTCACAGACGCCCGGACGGACGCCAGACAACGCCTGTGACGACAATACCCCTTAGACCAATTTGGATTGAATGGTAAAAACACCTCACTGCCACATTATTAAAAATAAAAACCTCACCACCATGGTGTTAAAAACACCTCACTTCTACATTATTAAAAACACCTCACTGCCATGGTATTAAAAACACCTCACCGCCACGGTATTAACCAGAGTTGGTGTCAAAGCCACCTAATGCTCACCTGTTTATACATTTATCGTTTTTAAAAGACTAGTCTAATAATATTGGGGGGTGGGGGGGTTGGAAATCACTTAAAACATGTAGAAATGCGAAAAAAAAAAAATATTTTCTCTAACAATTTTTTTTTTGGGGGGGGGACCAAGTCCAAAATCTAATGGCATGATCCTTTGACCATACCTAACCCCTCCACCAAGTTTCGTCGAAATCATAATCACTTAAAACGTAGAAATGCAAAAAAAAAGAAATCGAAATTTTGTTGGAAAAAAAAGCTGCAAAACATTCTTTTTTTCTATAACAATTTTTCTTTGGGGGGGGGTGGAAATCATTTAAAACATGTAGAAATGCATAAAAAAACATTTTTTTCTCTAACAATTTTTGGGGGGGGGGTTGGAAATCACTTAAAACATGTAGAAATGCAAAAAAAAAATTCTCGAACAATTTGTTTTTGGGGGGGGGGGTTGGAAATCACTTAAAACATGAACAAATGCAAAAAAAAAAAAAATTTCTCTAACAATTTTTTTTTGGGGGGGGAGGGAGGGTTGGAAATCACTTGAAACATGTAGAAATGCAAAAAAAAATTCTCTCAATTTTTTTTGGGGGTGGGGGACCAAGTCCAAAATGTAATGGCATGATCCTTGGACCATACCTAACCCCCCCCCCCCCACCAAGTTTCGTCGAAATCTGGCAAGGAGTTTTTCCGTAATACTGTTCACAAACAGAAAGGGGTGAAAACAGTAACCTCCGATCTTCGATGGCGGAGGTTAAAAATAACTTCCATCAAAAAATTTAACATTTTCACGCTCACGTCGAGGGTATCGCTATAGCTCTCTGTTCTTCGAACAGGCAAGCGAAAAACACCTCCCAGCAACATTAAAAACACCTCACTGCCACATTATTAAAAACACCTCATCGCCATGGTATGAAAAACACCTCACCGCCATGGTATTAAAAACACCTCACCGCCATGGTAATAAAAACACCTCACTCCCACATTATTAAAAACACCTCACTTCCACATTATTAAAAACACCTCACTGCCACATGATTAAAAACATCTCACTGCTGTGGTATTAAAAACACCTCACTGCTGTGGTATTAAAAACACCTCACTGCTGTGGTATTAAAAACACCTCACTGCAACATTATTAAAAACACCTGACTGCCACATTATTAAAAACACCTCACTGATACATTATTAAAAACACCTCACTGATACATGATTAAAAACACCTCACTGATACATGATTAAAAACACCTCACTGATACATGATTAAAAACACCTGACCAACATTATTAAAAACACCTCACTGCCACATTATTAAAAACACCTGACTGCAACATTATTAAAAACACCTGACTGCAACATTATTAAAAACACCTGACTGCAACATTATTAAAAACACCTGACTGCAACATTATTAAAAACACCTGACTGCAACATTATTAAAAACACCTGACTGCAACATTATTAAAAACACCTGACTGCCACATTATTAAAAACACCTGACTGCCACATTATTAAAAACACCTGACTGCCACTTTATTAAAAACACCTGACTGCCACATTATTAAAAACACCTGACTGCAACATTATTAAAAACACCTCACTGCCACATTATTAAAAACACCTCACTGCCACATTATTAAAAACACCTGACTGCAACATTATTAAAAACACCTCACTGCAACATTATTAAAAACACCTGACTGCCACATTATTAAAAACACCTGACTGCCACATTATTAAAAACACCTGACTGCCACATTATTAAAAACACCTGACTGCCACATTATTAAAAACACCTGACTGCCACATTATTAAAAACACCTGACTGCAACATTATTAAAAACACCTCACTGCCACATTATTAAAAACACCTCACTGCCACATTATTAAAAACACCTCACTGCCACATTATTAAAAACACCTCACTGCCACATTATTAAAAACACCTGACTGCAACATTATTAAAAACACCTGACTGCCACATTATTAAAAACACCTCACTGATACATTTTTTTTTATCTAGTGCCCAACTGTGTCTGCGGACGTCCTCCTGCAGTTGGGTTACTTCTTATTTGGAGGTTGGTGGCAGGATTTGCACTCCAGCCACCGTAAAACGCTTCATTCCGCAAAACGCAAAAACGCAAAAAAATCTGAAAACCCACTCCGTGGGAGTACCTCCTGTGCAGCTTCCCTTCGCAGGGCAGCTCACCGGATGATGGGATTGGGGCAAAGCCTTCGGGACCCCCAGTCTTTGATAGGAGGGAAACCACGGGGAAACATCCCTGGGTCAGATTGCGGGAGAGTGTGTCGGAGTGGTGCTGAGGTGTCGTCCACCAGACGGCGGTCTCCTTGGGTTAACCTGAGGCGGTCCCTTCGGGTGGGTGCCTGGAATGTCCTATCCCTAAGAGGATGATCACCTGTCTCTGTTATCATCTGAGCTCAAGCGTTTGGACATCGGGATTGCAGCTCTCTCTGAGGTTCGGAGACCGGATTGCGGCGAGATAATGGTGGGTGGTTACACCTACTATTGGTCTGGTCGCTCTGATGGTTACCATACCCAAGGAGTTGCTGTAGCTGTGTCCAATAAGCTGACCCCAATGATAATTGAGGTAACACCGGTCAACGAGCGTATTATGAGATTAAGGATTCGTCACTCCTTAGGTGTCATTTCCCTGGTCTCTATTTATGCTCCGACTGAGGCGAGTGATCTTACCGTGAAGGATGCATTCTACGCCACACTCGAGTCTGTGGTTGATCAGTGCCCCAGACGAGATACACTTCTAGTCTTGGGGGATTTCAATGCATCGACTGGAACTGATAGGGATGGTTATGAGGTGTGTGTTGGTCCCCATGGGTCAGGAACTATGAACCAGAATAGCACTAAGTTCCTTGACTTTGCAAGAAGTCATGGACTTAGGGTGGCTGGTTCATGGTTTCAGCGCCCGCAAGCTCATCGCTGGACTTGGTATTCCAACGCTGGCGGTGTGGCAAAGGAGATTGACCATGTCCTCATTGACGGTCGTTGGAGGATGATCCAGAACTGCAGGGTCTACCGGAGTGCTCAGTTCCTCAATACTGACCACAGGCTTGTTGTAGCAACTCTAAAGCTGCACCTTAAATCCTGGAGAATGGTACCATCCCAGCCTAGGCTGGATGTTGCCAAGCTCAGGGATGAGAGAGTAGCTGAGGAGTTTGCGAACAGGCTGAGTGGACACTTGGGGGGTCTGGGTGCTTTGGGGGTCCTGAAGAGTTGTGGAGCACCTTCAAGACCACCGTCCTTGATGTTGCCGGTGGATGCCTTGGAGTTCACCGCAGGGCAAAGAAGAATTTTGTCTCTCAAGGGACACTGGATACCATTGACCAGAGTCGCAGGGCCAGGCTGAATGGCAGAGCTGAGCTGTTCAGGGAGCTGAGGCGTAAAACTGTACGTGCACTGAGGGTGGACAAGGAGGCCTATGTGCGAGGAATCTGTGAGGAGGTAGAGCATCACCTGTGGACAGGTGATTCTCGTCCCGCTTACAGGGGAATTCGCGCATTACGTTCATCCAAGCCCATCCCTCGGAGCACTGCAGTTCGAGCAGAGAGTGGTAGGCTCTTGACAGAGGAGTCTGAAGTGAAGGCTCGCTGGGCCGGTTACTTTGAGCGGTTGTACCAGGCTGATCCCCCAGCTGTCGAGTTGGACGTCAAGGGTGTTACAATCCCTGTTGCTGACCCTCGAATCAACTGTGGTCCACCATCGCTTGTGGAAACACGGGCTGCGGTGAACCAGTTGAAACGGGGCAAAGCTCCAGGGATCTGTGGCATCCATGCTGAACTTCTCAAGGCTGGTGGAAATGCTGCACTCGCGTCGTTGCATGCAGTTTTGTGCTCTGCCTGGAACACAGGCATCATCCCAACTGACTGGAAGAGGGGCCTTGTTGTCCCTCTCTGGAAAGGGAAGGGTGATCGCCAAGACTGCAACAACTACCGAGGGGTGACGCTGCTCTCAGTGCCGGGAAAGGTCTTTGCTCGGATAATTCTTGATAGGGTTCGCCACCATCTGCTTGAGCACCAGCGTCCAGAGCAGTCAGGCTTTACACCAAAGAGGTCAACGATTGACCGTATCCTTGCTCTTCGTGTCCTCACTGAACGCAGACGAGAGTTTCGGCAGGGGCTGCTTGCAGCCTATGTTGATCTCTGTAAAGCGTTCGATTCAGTGAATAGGGATGTCCTCTGGAGGATTCTTGTTCTTCGTGGGGTGCCACCGAAACTGATCGATCTGATGTCTGAACTCTACTCTGGTACTGAGAGTGCTGTGAAGTGTGATGGTACCGCCTCTGACTTATTTCCAGTTGTTACTGGAGTTCGTCAGGGATGTGTACTTGCCCCCACACTTTTCAGCACTTGTATGGACTGGATTTTTGGGAGGATGTCGGAGAGATCAAGTTGCGGTGCATCGTTTGGCAATGTCAAGATCTCGGACCTTGATTTTGCAGATGATGCAGTCATCTTTGCGGAGACTTTAGACATCCTCTTGGGGGCCCTCGAGGTGCTGAATGAGGAGTCGGAGCCGTTGGGATTACGGATTTCTTGGGTCAAAACAAAGATCCAGGCTTTCGGTGACATCTTGGATGCTGCTGTCCTGTCTGTGTCTGTTTGTGGTGAGGATGTTGAGGTCGTGGATAGATTCACTTACCTTGGCAGTGATATTCATGTCTCCGCAGGTTGTGAGCCGGAGGTCAATAGACGTCTGGGTCGGGCCTGGGGAGTCATGGATTCACTGGATCATGGGGTGTGGCGCTGCCGGTACCTGTGCGGGAGGACGAAAGTCCGAGTCTTCAGGTCCTTGGTACTTCCAGTCTTGCTCTATGGGTGCGAGACTTGGACTTTGACCAAGGATCTGAGACGGAGACTTAATTCCTTTGGTACCAGGTCTCTTCGGAGAATCCTTGGCTATTGCTGGTCGGATTTTGTGTCCAACGAGTGGTTGCTGAGAGAGACTCGGATGAGATTTGTTACCTGCATAGTCCGTGAGCGTCAGCTGCGGCTGTATGGACATGTGGCTCGCTTTCCTGACGCTGATCCTGCTCACCAGATTCTCTCAGCGAGGGAGTCTCATGAGTGGAGGAGGCCAGTGGGCCGACCACGTGCCTCATGGTTGCAGCAGGTTGACCATCATCTCAAGGAGATGGGGATGGGCCTGGCATCTGCCTGGGGGATGGCCAGACGGAGGCCCCTGGAGTACCGGCGGAAAGTGGACGCAGCGACGCGCTGTTCTGGCACATGCTCCCATACCTGACCTGACCTGATACATGATTAAAAACACCTCACTGCCATATGATTAAAAACATCTCACTGCTGTGGTATTAAAAATACCTCACTGCCACATTATTAAAAACACCTCACTGCCACATTATTTAAAACACCTCACTGATACATGATTAAAAACACCTCACTGCCACATTATTTAAAACACCTCACTGATACATGATTAAAAACACCTCACTGCTGTGGTATTAAAAATACCTCACTGCCACATTATTAAAAACACCTCTCTGCCACATGATTAAAAACACCTCACTTCCACATTATTAAAAACACCTCACTGATACATGATTAAAAACACCTCACTGATACATGATTAAAAACACCTCACTGATACATGATTAAAAACACCTCACTGATACATGATTAAAAACACCTCACTTCCACATTATTAAAAACACCTCACTGCCACATTATTAAAAATACCTCACCACATTATTAAAAACACCTCACTTCCACATTATTAAATATACCATCAGAGATTGGGAATCCCCCGCCATTGAATGAAAAAGGTAATACATATTCCAGATAATGAGGGAGGTGAATTGGAAACAAGACACCATTTGGTCATCATATCGAAAAAGTTCCCCAGGGGTGAGGAACGTCATCACCAAAAATAATTGAAATCAGATAAGCGTTTTCCATTTATTACAAAAAACATTATTTTCAAGATGGCCGTGCCAGTCGGCCATCTTGGATCTGGCCACGCCCAAAATCAATTGGGTTCTTCCTTTTCAGGTGGTACATGTGTGACCCAAATTTCAAATCGATATGGCGAACAGTTTGAGTTATCGCACTCACAGCTATAAACGTTGACGCCGCCCCAGTCGGCCATCTTGGATCCGGCCATGCCCAATATCAATAGGGTTCTTCCTTTTCAGGTGGTTCATGTGTGACCCAAATTTCAAATCCATATGAGAACAGTTTACGAGCTATCGCACTCACAGCTATAAATGTTGACACCCGGACGGACGGACAGCCGGATGGACAGCCGGACGCCCTGGGTGACAACAATATCCCCCTTCCGCCACACGGCGGGGGATAAAAACACCTCACTGCCATGGTATTAAAATACCTCACTGCCGTGGTATTAAAATACCTTACTGCCACATTATTAAATACACCATCAGAGATGGGGAATCCCCCGCCATTGAATGAAAAAGGTAATACATATTCCAGATAATGAGGGAGGTGAATTGGAAACAAGACACCATTTGGTCATCATCTCGAAAAAGTTCCCCAGGGGTGAGGAACGTAGTAACCAAAAATAATTGAAATCAGATAAGCGTTTTTCCATTTATTACAAAAAACATTTTTTTCAAGATGGCCGCCCCAGTCGGCCATCTTGGATCCGGCCACGCCCAAAATCAATAGGGTTCTTCCTTTTCAGGTGCTTCATGTGTGACGCAAATTTCAAATCGATATGGCAAACAGTTTACGAGTTATCGCACTCACAGCTATAAATGTTGACGGACGGATGGACAGACGGACGGACAGCCAGACGCCCTGGGTGACAACAATACCCCCCTTCCGCCATGCGGCGGGGGATAAAAACACCTCAATGCCACATTATTAAAAACACCTCACTGCCACATTATTAAAAACACCTCCCAGAAACATTATTAAAAACACCTCACTGCCACATAATTAAAAACACTTCACTGCCACATTATTAAAAATAGCTCCACAAAACGGGCGTAACCCTCATCCCCTTGACGCAAACCAATTTCAAGATGGTGGCCATATTGAAAATCGCAGCACGCCCATTTTCGAAAGGAACCTTCCTCTACTCAACCCCAACACACCCAGCAAAAAATGGATTAAATCTGACAAGGCATTCTCCTCAAAATTGACGGAAACCAATTTCAAGATGGCTGGCGTGGCGGCCACAGTGAAAATCGTAGCATGCCCATTTTGAAAAGGAACCTTCCTCTACTCAACCCCATTATACCTCGCCAGAATAAAATCAATGTGTGAAGCCGTTCTCAAGTTATTGTCCCGAAACCAAATTCAAGATGGCTGCTCTAGCCGCCATATTGGATATCGGATTGCGCTGAATATCGAAAGGAACCTTCCTCCACTCAACTCCAACACACACACACACACACACACACACACACACACACACACACACACACACACACACACACACACACACACACACACACACACACACACACACACACACACACACACACACACACACACACACACACACACACACACACAGCAAAAATGCATTTAACCGGACAAGCCAAGCCGTTCTCGAAATTGACAAAAACCCATTTCAAGACGACTGCCGTGGCGGTCACACTGAAAATCGCAGCGCGCCCATTTTCGAAAGGAACCTTCAACTAAAGGAATATGGTAAGAGAATGGACGACATGAAGAAGGAAGCATGCGAAAAAGGTGTGAAGATGAGCAAGGAATACGGTAAGAGAATGGATGACATGAGCCAGGAAGCATGCAAAAGAGGTGAGGAGACGAGCAAGAAATTAGGGGAAAAAGCTTCTGAGTTATGGAAACACCAAAACAAAGAGACGGAATTACAAAACGAGCTGAGGATGTTGAGAGAGGATTATAAAGTAAGAGAATGGAGAATGAAATGTTAAGGAACCACACTGTGCAGATTGAACAGTCAGAAGCAGAAGCAAGATTAAAGAATGAGATGCAAGAAAAAGTATTGAAAGAAACCACGAGATTGGAGAAGGAAGAACATGAGAGACAGTGGGAGAGGAAACAAAAAGAAGCACAAGAACTAAAGGAGAAAACAAGGTTGAAGTACGCGTAGATAGTGAAAGAACGACGAATGAAACAGGAAAAGGAAATCAGCCACATTATTAAAAACACCTCACTGTCACATTAATAAAAATATCTCACTGCCATGGTATTAAAAACCCCTCACCATCATGGTCTTAAAAATATCTCACTGCCATGGTATTAAAAACACCTCACTGCCACATTATTAAAAACACCTCACTGACATGGCATTAAACACACCTCACTGATACATGATTAAAAACACCTCACTGCCACATTATTAAAAACCCCTCACCACCATGGTGTTAAAAACATCTCACTGCCACATTATTAAAAACACCTCACCGCTGTGGTATTAAAAACACCTCACTGCTGTGGAATTAAAAACACCTCACTGCCACATTATTAAAAACCCCTCACCACCATGGTGTTAAAAACACCTCATTGCCACATTATTAAAAACACCTCACTGACATGGCATTAAACACACCTCACTGATACATGATTAAAAACACCTCACTGCCACATTATTAAAAACCCCTCACCACCATGGTGTTAAAAACATCTCACTGCCACATTATTAAAAACCCCTCACCACCATGGTGTTAAAAACACCTCACTGCCACATTATTAAAAACCCCTCACCACCATGGTGTTAAAAACACCTCACTGCCACATTATTAAAAACCCCTCACCTCACTGCCAAAAACCCCTCACCACTGCTGTGGTATTAAAAACACCTCACCGCTGTGGTATTAAAAACACCTCACTGCTGTGGTATTAAAAACACCTCACTGCTGTGGTATTAAAAACACCTCACTGCTGTGGTATTAAAAACACCTCACTGCTGTGGTATTAAAAACACCTCACTGCCACATTATTAAAAACACCTCACTGCCACATTATTAAAAACCCCTCACCACCATGGTGTTATAAACATCTCACTGCCACATTATTAAAAACACCTCACCGCTGTGGTATTAAAAACACCTCACTGCTGTGGTATTAAAAACACCTCACTCCCACATTATTAAAAATAGCACTGCAAAGCGCGCGTAACCCCTCAGCCCCTTGACGCAAACCAATTTCAAGATGGTGGCCATATTGAAAATCGCAGCATGCCCATTTCCGAAAGGAACCTTCCTCTACTCAACACCAACACACTCAGCAAAAATGGATTTAATCGGACAAGGCATTCTCCTCGAAATTTATGGAAACCAATTTGAAGATGGCTGCCGTGGCGGCCACAGTGAAAATCACAGCATGCCCATTTTGGAAAGGAACCTTCCCCTACTCAACCCCATTATATATCTCGTCAGAATAAAATCAATGTGTGAAGCCGTTCTCAAGTTATTGTCCGGAAACCAAATTCAAGGTGGCTGCTCTAGCCGCCATATTGGATATCTGATTGCACTGAATATAGAAAGGAACCTTCCTCTTCACAACCCCAACATACCCTGCAAAAATGGATTTGATCGGACAAGGCGTTCTCCCCGAAACCGACGGAAACCAATTTCAAAATGGCTGCCATGGAGGCCACATTGAAAATCGCAGCGCAGCCATTTTCGAAAAGAACCTTCCTCTACCCAACCCCAACATACCCTGCAAAAATGGATTTCATCGGACAAGGCGTTCTCCTAGAAATCGACGGAAACCAAAAGTTGACAGACGCCCGGACGGACAACGCCTGTGACGACAATACCCCTTTTAGCCCAATTCGGGCTGAGTGGTAAAAACACTTCACTGCCATGGTATTAAAAACACCTCACCGCCATGGTATTAAAAACACCTCACCACCACATTATTAAAAAATACGTCTCCGCCACATTAAGAAACACCTCCCAGCAACAATATTAAAAACACCTCAACGCCACATTATTAAAAAACACGTCATCTCCACATTATTAAAAACACCTCACAGCAACATTATTAAAAACACCTCACTGCCACATTATTAAAAACACGTCATCTCCACATTATTAAAAACACCTCACTGCCACATTATTAAAAAACACGTCATCTCCACATTATTAAAAACACCTCACCGCCATGGTATTAAAAAACCTCACCGTCACATTATTAAAAACACCTCACCGCCATGGTATTAAAAACACCTCACCGCCATGGTATTGAAAACACCTCACCGTCACATTATTAAAAACACCTCACCGCCATGGTATTAACACCTCACTGCCACATTATTAAAAAGCACCTCACTGCCACATTGTTAAAAACAACTCACCGCCGTGGTATTAAAAACACCTCTCTGCCACATTATTAAAAACACCTCACCACCACATTATTAAAAAACACCTCACAGCAACATTATTAAAAACACCTCACCTCCACATTATTAAAAAATACGTCTCCGCCACATTATTAAGAAACACCTCCCAGCAACAATATTAAAAACACCTCACCACCACATTATTAAAAAACACGTCATCTCCACATTATTAAAAACACCTCACAGCAACATTATTAAAAACACCTCACTGCCACATTATTAAAAAACACGTCTCCGCCACATTATTAAGAAACACCTCCCAGCAACATTAAAAACACTTCACCGCCACATTAGGCCAAAAAAAAAAAAAAATGTTGCATTGGCGTAACCCGCCCGACCCTAAAAATTCCGCCGACCCTACGTTTTTTTTTTGTTTTTTTGCTATCGAAAAATTTTGCCGACCCTATTTTATTGCTATTTTTGTTGTTTTGCTATCGTTTTCAAGTATCTTGTTGATTGCGATCGCAAAAACCCGGAAGTGTTTCGGACAGAACCCGCCGACAAAAAGGGTGGTACTCGAGCCGGGGGAGATTTTGGGAGGGATTTATTAGGGGAAAAAAAAAAAATAAAAAAAAAGATCCCGACCGACCTACCCTATTTTTCAGTGACCCGTTACGCCAATGCAACATTTTTTTTTTTTTTTGGCCTTATTAAAAACACCTCACAGCAACATTATTAAAAACACCTCACAGCAACATTATTAAAAACACCTCACTGCAACATTATTAAAAACACCTCACTGCAACATTATTAAAAACACCTCACTGCCACATTATTAAAAAATAAGTCTCCGCCACATTATTAAAAAATATAAGTATTTGATACATCAGAAAAACAGAACTTAATATTTGGTACAGAAACCTTTGTTTGCAATTACAGAGATCAGACGTTTCCTGTAGTTTTTAACCAGGTTTGCACAGACTGCAGCAGGGATTTTGGCCCACTCTTCCATACAGATCTTCTCCAGATCCTTCAGGTTTCGGGGCTGTCGCTGGGTAACACAGACTTTCAGCTCCCTCCAAAGATTTTCCATTGGGTTCAGGTCTGGAGACTGGCTCGGCCACTCCAGGACCTTGAGATGCTTCTTCCGGAGCCACTCCTTAGTTGCCCTGGCTGTGCGTTTCGGGTCGTTGTCATGCTGGAAGACCCAGCCACGCCCCATCTTCAATGCTCTTGTTGAGGGAAGGAGGTTGTTGGCCAAGATCTCGCGATACATGGCCCCATCCATCCTTCCCTCAATACGGTGCAGTTGTCCTGTCCCCTTTGCAGAAAAGCATCCCCAAAGAATGATGTTTCCACCACCATGCTTCACGGTTGGGATGGTGTTATTGGGGTTGTACTCATCCTCCTTCTTCCTCCAAACACGCGAGTGGAGTTTAAACCAAAAAGCTCTATTTTGGTCTCATCAGACCACATGACCTTTTCCCATTCCTCCTCTGGATCATCCAGATGGTCAATGGCAAACTTCAGACGGGCCTGGACATGCACTGGCTTGAGCAGAGGGACCTTGCGTGCGCTGCAGGATTTTAATCCATGACAGCGTAGTGTGTTAATTATGGTTTTCTTTGATACTGTGGTCCCAGCTCTCTTCAGGTCATTGACCAGGTCCTGCCATGTAGTTCTGGGCTGATCCCTCACCTCTCATGATCATTGAGGCTCCACGAGGTGAGATCTTGCATGGATCCCCAGACTGAGGGAGTGTGACTGTTATCTTGAACTTCTTCCATTTTCTAATAATTGTGCCAACAGTTGTTGCCTTCTCACCAAGCTGCTTGCCTATTGTCCTGTAGCCCATCCCAGCCTTGTGAAAGTCTACAATTTTGTCCCTGATGTCCTAAGACACTCTCAAGTCTTGCCCATTTTGGTGAGGTTGGAGTCTGATTGATTGAGTGTGGACAGCTGTCTTTTATGCAGTTAACGAGTTCAAACAGGTGCAGTTAATACAGGTAATGAGTGGAGAATGGGAGGGCTTCTTAAAAGACAAAACTAACAGGTCTGTGAGAGCCGGAATTCTTACTGGTTGGTAGGTGATCAAATACTTATTTCATGCAATAAAATGAAAATTAATTATTTTAAAAATCATACAATGTGATTTTCAGAATTTTTGTTTTCGATTCCGTCTTTCACAGTTGAAGTGTACCGATGATAAAAATTACAGACCTCTACGTGCTTTGTAAGTGGGAAAACATGCAAAATCGGCAGTGTATCAAATACTTGGTCTCCCCACTGTATATATATATATATATATATATATATATATATATATATATATATATATATATATATATATATATATATATATATATATATATATATATATATATATATATATATATATATATATATATATATATATATTGTTGCGGATTCGCGCCCGCCGGCGTGCTGACGGCCACGTAACTCGAATCGCGGCACGTCGCCCACCGGACGGACAATCCAGTCGTGACCCTCTCGGACTAACGCCGGGAACCAGTCACGGGTGGACCTTTCGGTCTCACCGCGATCGAGCCAATCAGCCCCCGCGTGGGATAGGGTTGCTCGCCAAATTCGACCTACCTAAGTACCCACGCGGAGGGTAGACCGGGCGATCGCACCTCGCCGCAGGTCGACTTCGGACACGGGCCACTTAAGCGACCCGTTCCGTACTATCAGAATAACCGAGCGGTGTTATCGTCGACCTCGACGGTTCGATTGATTATCGGGCGTATTCAGCCCACTACCAACCCTTTACGTGAAGCAAGATGAGGATTCAATGGGAGAAATGATGAAGCGAAGCGGGAAACAGTTCAACACAAGGCACATTTATTCGCGGCACACGGGAAGCACACATATTCAATTCCACCAAAAGCACACAGAAAAGACACAATGCAATTTACACAAAAAGCAAATGTAAAAGCGAAAACACAATGCAGAGCTAATACCGACTACCGAGCACACGGCAACACTTATACAATTTTACTTCACAGACGGCGCCGACAACACATACCCAAAACCAAGGAAAGAATACCCTCAAGGATGAGGCGGGCCTGAGGCCGAGACCGGGTCGGCCTACCCGTCTGGTGATGAGACGCGGAGCGGCGATGGTGCCTCAACTCCGCGGGCCTCGCGGGCAGTGTCTGGTAGGGGGTGGGAAAGGGGCCCCCTTGGTCGCACTATCTCAGCGCGGGGGGAAACAGGAGGGGGTTGCTGATGCTCGGGGTATAGAGGATTTTTATTGCCCCGCGACGAGCGTCTCCATCTCGGCCAGGTCGCGCTGTCGGCCTCCCTCGGGTGCAGCTCCCTGCACGACGCGAGCACCCCCTCGTCTGCCCTCGCCGCCTTTCCACAGCTCCGTCCCCTCCGTTCCGACTCCAACGCACACGACGACCAGCTCCTTCTAGCCAACTCCACCGCCCGCGAGGTCTTGACTCTCTGTTTCCGACTCTCCTACTCTCCTACTCTCCGCCTCTGGACTCTGCTGGACTGACGAACACGGTCCTTTTATCAGCCCCGTAGCTTCGCCCTCTCATCTTTGACCCCCTCCCTTCGACCTTTCACCTCGCTCCCCATTGGCCCGAGAAAAAGTGGGCGTGAAGGCTTTTTGATCCATAAATTTGCATATATCGATCGCCCTGGGGGCGGGGCCAATTCGCCCCTCGCTCACCGATTGGACGGCAAAAAGTGGGCGTGTGTCGTTTTTGATCCGTTTTTGAAGCACAAAATCCGTGATTTTGTACACGCTGTTCGGCGCGCGCCCTGCACGAGTCCAACACCGGTACCCACAGCGGGGCAAGAACGGTGGCGATGCGACGGTTGCGAGGTGTGACGGGAAGGTCGTGGCGGTTGTGGTGAAGCGGCGTTGTGGTTGGTGGTTGATGTTGTGATTGTGGTGGTAATCATGGCGGTTGGTCCAAAATAAAGATAGCAAAAGAAAAACGGCTATCCTGAAGAGTCGCAGCACGCATAAATGACATGTATTCCCACTAGACAACGGGTTTGGGCCTAACTACACATGTACTTACCGAAATACCTCACCTAAGGGACCTGAATGGTGGTTTGCGAATTTGGTAACCACAACACTACCCCCTCCCCTTTTTACAGACTCGTCCCGAGTCGTCAAATTTTCGTGTGGGCTTCGTGTGGTGCGGGTGCGCCCCGGGCCCCCGCACCAAGCAGGCGCACCCGTGCCCACTACTCTATCCCGGCCCCCCATGGGCCCATGGCCTACCGCGGCCGACTAGCCTGGTGCCCGGGGTACCCTCTCAGCGATACTCACCTTTCGCAGCCACGCTCCCAAGCCCGTCAACAGGGCTCCTGCACCCCTCCAAATGGGTCTCGAGCCTACTTTCCCACCAACAGCAAAACGACCTCCATTTTCAATTTGACTAACCCAGCTAACTCACTTAACTCTGACCCCGGGGTCCCTTGGGCGGGAGTCACTCCTCCCCCCAATCACTCATCGCACCATGCATTCCCCATTCGCTCCACTCACACAGACCCGCTGGCCTCACTCACTCAACATGCACATGCCTCACAACTCACCAACTCTTCAACACACTCACCACTGAACTCTGCCATCCTTCTAACTACATCCCCTAACTAACTCGTGCTCCCACGTCGTCCCTTAAACTAGTAGCACGTTCCTTTTAACCTACGTGGCTTAGCTACGTCCCCTCTACACATTCACAAGTCTGTCACTGTCTCCTAACTCAAAAATTCATTTTATTTCCCAACCTAAATCTGGCTACAATCCCTCTAACTAATCCATTCCACGGACTCCATGAGGACTTACCCCTGCCCCATGAAGTCGGTCTAGCTAAGCTAACCCTTCCCCCTAACTAGTTTTCATCCTGTGCCCAGGGTCAAGGGGGTCTTCCACCCTTTGCCCAGGAATCCTGTGCACCCGAAAGTGAGGCTTGTTTTTTTTTACTTTTTTTTTCATGCGCAGCACCTGCGCGGCAACTCGCGCACTTTGCACCTGCCCGTGACGTCATGCAGCTGCACGTGTTCCTCGTCCCTCCTTGGACGGTACCATCCGGCCGGGATACCCCTCCTGCCGGATTCCAACCACACGTGCAGCCATGACGTCACCGTGCGCATAAAAAAAAAACACAAGCCCCACGTCTCGAGGGGTTCCCCACGCGAACACATGTGCTTTTCCCGTTGGAGCTTAACACACACGATCGCGTGGAGAACCCGTCCGGTCCAAATCCGTTATCCTGCCTAAACTTTGTCCGTCCGCGGGATCGGCAAATCCACCGCGTGCGTTTCCGGACCGGGACTTCACTCTCGCAAGCGAGCACGTGGTGGTCTCGTGCGTTGCACAGCACGGACCGCGTGCTCACTGCTGGGTGAACCCGGCACGGTCCCCGAAACAACTACAGCCGCTGCTCGGCTTTCTTTCTTCTGTCGCCGTCGTCGCCATTCGACCCACGCACACCTGCGTGTTACGACGCACACACTCCACTCCATTATATTCACACCGGGAGACGCGGCTGCGTGCTCCCGCATGCCGACCGACATCTCCCTTACATACCGCTCTCTCACACACACTGTCTCCCTTGCACTCGGCCGTTCACCCACGCATGCCATTACCCCTTTCGCACACGTGGCTCCACGCACTCGCGGTGCCTCATCCACACACCGTGCCTCACTCACACACGCGGGGGCACTCACCCGCGGTGCCTCACTCATACACGCGGGGCACTCACCCGCGGTGCCTCACTCACACACCGTGCCTCATACACACACGGCGTGCTGGGAAGCACGCACTCCGGCACCATCGCCACCACACCACTCACACACGGGGTCGCTTCCACACACGGGGTCGCACTCACACCTTGCACCACACACACAGGGACAACCACACTGGGGATTTGTGTCCCCACAAGGGTCTCCGGGGCCTCTATACCCCCCAAGCTCTCCAAGCACCCGTCCACAGCACTCGTCCCCTCAACCTCGCAAAGCACGACCGAACTCACCAGGTCGTGACTCGCCTCAAGGGGGAATACTCCCTCCCCTCGTTCCTGGAGGAGGCCATCCAGGTGCTCGCACTGGGTCTCTACCCAGTCCGCCATCTCACCCCCATTATCCTCCACTACCTCCGTGTGTGTGTGTGTGCGTCACTTACCCCGTCTTCATCGTGCAGTCTCTCCTCTATTTTTTTTGTCTCCCGTGTCTCTGCCAACTCTGTCACCTCTTCACCCTTTACCTCCCTTGTCTCAACTATTATTATTTCCTTTGTCACGGCCTTCATGCCCGCCTGCTGGCATCGGCCCATGTTCTGCGTCTCACCCCGCAGCTTTTTCGTTCCTTCCTTCATTTGCTGTGTACTCGCATCGATCTTTTCGTTCATGCTTTTTATTTCCGCATTCATTTGTGCCAGCATGGTGAATAGCTGGGCCATGTCGGATGCACTCAGCTGAGCCGTTTCGGCAGGGGTTGGGGAAGGGTTTTGGTGGAGAGGGGGGGGGGAGGTGTCATACACCGCGGCAGCTGCCGCACCTTTTTCGGGCTCTGGGCTCAGTTGGGGGAGTTCATGTTCCTGCACAATCAACATTTCCTGCACGGGGATTTCATCCTGAGCCATGGATTCTACACATTCTACATCCATTTCTAATACCCCCGGCTCCCGCTCGCCTTGAGACGCCATCTTGCTTCTCGTGAAGGGTTAATTTGAATCGCTCGTAATTTGGAGGGAATCGGGGGTCGCTTCTCTCACCCCTGGACCGATTCCCGTGAATTTAGCTGGAGACAGGAGAGCCCGTTTTCCTGTTCTCCGATACCAGTGCCGCGAGGAGGGCGATGGATTTGTATCGCACGACCTGACACCAGTGTTGCGGATTCGCGCCCGCCGGCGTGCTGACGGCCACGTAACTCGAATCGCGGCACGTCGCCCACCGGACGGACAATCCAGTCGTGACCCTCTCGGACTAACGCCGGGAACCAGTCACGGGTGGACCTTTCGGTCTCACCGCGATCGAGCCAATCAGCCCCCGCGTGGGATAGGGTTGCTCGCCAAATTCGACCTACCTAAGTACCCACGCGGAGGGTAGACCGGGCGATCGCACCTCGCCGCAGGTCGACTTCGGACACGGGCCACTTAAGCGACCCGTTCCGTACTATCAGAATAACCGAGCGGTGTTATCGTCGACCTCGACGGTTCGATTGATTATCGGGCGTATTCAGCCCACTACCAACCCTTTACGTGAAGCAAGATGAGGATTCAATGGGAGAAATGACGAAGCGAAGCGGGAAACAGTTCAACACAAGGCACATTTATTCGCGGCACACGGGAAGCACACATATTCAATTCCACCAAAAGCACACAGAAAAGAAAAACACAATGCAATTTACACAAAAAGCAAATGTAAAAGCGAAAACACAATGCAGAGCTAATACCGACTACCGAGCACACGGCAACACTTATACAATTTTACTTCACAGACGGCGCCGACAACACATACCCAAAACCAAGGAAAGAATACCCTCAAGGATGAGGCGGGCCTGAGGCCGAGACCGGGTCGGCCTACCCGTCTGGTGATGAGACGCGGAGCGGCGATGGTGCCTCAACTCCGCGGGCCTCGCGGGCAGTGTCTGGTAGGGGGTGGGAAAGGGGCCCCCTTGGTCGCACTATCTCAGCGCGGGGGGGAAACAGGAGGGGGTTGCTGATGCTCGGGGTATAGAGGATTTTTATTGCCCCGCGACGAGCGTCTCCACCTCGGCCAGGTCGCGCTGTCGGCCTCCCTCGGGTGCAGCTCCCTGCACGACGCGAGCACCCCTCGTCTGCCCTCGCCGCCTTTCCACAGCTCCGTCCCCTCCGTTCCGACTCCAACGCACACGACGACCAGCTCCTTCTAGCCAACTCCACCGCCCGCGAGGTCTTGACTCTCTGTTTCCGACTCTCCTACTCTCCTACTCTCCACCTCTGGACTCTGCTGGACTGACGAACACGGTCCTTTTATCGGCCCCGTAGCTTCGCCCTCTCATCTTTGACCCCCTCCCTTCGACCTTTCACCTCGCTCCCCATTGGCCCGAGAAAAAGTGGGCGTGAAGGCTTTTTGATCCATAAATTTGCATATATCGATCGCCCTGGGGCGGGCCAGTCGCCCCTCGCTCACCGATTGGACGGCAAAAAGTGGGCGTGTGTCGTTTTTGATCCGTTTTTGAAGCACAAAATCCGTGATTTTGTACACGCTGTTCGGCGCGCGCCCTGCACGAGTCCAACACCGGTACCCACAGCGGGGCAAGAACGGTGGCGATGCGACGGTTGCGAGGTGTGACGGGAAGGTCGTGGCGGTTGTGGTGAAGCGGCGTTGTGGTTGGTGGTTGATGTTGTGATTGTGGTGGTAATCATGGCGGTTGGTCCAAAATAAAGATAGCAAAAGAAAAACGGCTATCCTGAAGAGTCGCAGCACGCATAAATGACGTATTCCCACTAGACAACGGGTTTGGGCCTAACTACACATGTACTTACCGAAATACCTCACCTAAGGGACCTGAATGGTGGTTTGCGAATTTGGTAACCACAACAATATATATCGGGCGTATAAAAAGGAATTGTTTCGATCTTGTACAGCATGTTCTGAATGTGAGGAAGTGTTTCTGGAGTTTAATGAAATAGTCACAATGGAGTTTGCTAAACCACACATTTTAAATAGTGCAATGCAAGGTCTCTGGTGACAAATCACCACGACTGACTTACTTGGAAAATGGCTCTGCATTGTGTCTCCGCTCTGTGTCCAGATAGACTGATCTTAACAAATGCGAGAAGATCATGAAACCGATCGCCGCCACGATGGCCAATGCCACACAGAAGAGGCGAAAGGCTTGGGGATTTTCACGACTCCAAAAAGCAGAGGAAGCAAAGACAGACGCTGAAGCAAGAGCAGAGGCCACAGCATTGTGGTTGCTGAGCCGCACGCGGTCAGTCACAGACACCGCCATGTCGGCGAGGAGGGCGTTGTGCTGCAACGTCACGGCTGTGAGGAAGGCGTCGTAAAGACACAGGCAGCATACAAACTGCAGTCCGGCAGGCGCCCACGACACCCAAAAGGTAAGGAAGGAGAAGGCAAATAAAGGCCCGACAAGGCCCAGCTGCTGTAACCGCTGTTGAACCACAGCCACTGGTGACAGGCCGCCATTGCTGGGAACACTACACGCACACACACAAATTTGCATGCTCTGCAAGAACGAGTCCAACTCGCCAGATAACCACAATTTTACAATAAATCAAAGATTGTATAATTGCACCTGTTGACACGGTTGTTATCACTGATGGTCATTTAGCTATTTTAGTGATGGATCAAAAAGGAAAACAAATGTCAAAGTTTTCAATTTATCATCCGAGCAACACTTTTTGTTGCAAATCATTTCAATTTTAAAACTGATCGATAACAACGTGGAAGAAGCACAAATATGAGCCCGTGTTTGTGCTCACCGTTCGGTGAATAGAAGCTTTTTGTCACTCATCCATCCAAAAAGAGGATCATTTACACTGTTCCACACCAGGAAAACCGTCTGTCAACAACAAAATGTACAGCACTGAGGTTAGGGAGAAATTCGTTTCTGATGAATTAAAGAGATGGGGAAACCAGTCGATCTTATCAGGTTGCAAGTCATGTGAGAGCAGAACGTTATCAATACACAGGTATTGTGTGGGTGTGTATGAATATACATGTGAAACCATTTCTTTGATTTATATACAATTCAAAACCTCTGGACCAATTGCCTCAAAATTTACTTTACGGCATTATTTTCACATGGAGGAGGTCAATCTACACCAATAAATGTCAGTGTGGGTTCTCCTCCACAACTCCAAAACCATGAAACCCAGTGGCCCCAAACTTTGCATGCATGTTCAGGGAACTCCAAGGGAGTGCATGAGTGAAACTGGGTGTTTGGATCAATTAAAACACCCCTTTTGAAGATAATTAACGGCCTATTTAATTATGTGCCTGGTGTTGGGCTTAATGGTTAGGGTGGTGGGCTCGTGATCCTAGGATCTTGAGTTCAAACACCACTCCGCTGTCGAGTTAATACCAGGTGGAGTTAACTCGGCCTGTCATCCTTCCGAGGTCGGAAAAACGATTGCCAGCTTTCTGGTATATTGTGTCGGAATGGCGACCCATCCAGGATTGTGACCAATAGCCAAGGAGACCGCTTCGGCAGCACCAACGTTCTGCACAGAGTATGGTCCCCATGGATGGATGGATTGTTCCCTCCATCCTTAAAAGTCTCCCAGTCCCTGCTGCTGAAAAGCATACCAATAGCATGATACTGCCACCACCATGCTTCATGGTAGGGATGGTGTTAGGTGAGTGATGAGCTGTGCTTGGTTTCAGCCAAATGTAGCGCTTTGCATTCAGGCCAAGGAGTTCAATTTTCCTCTCGTCAGACCACAGAATATATTTTGACCCATGCTCTCAGTCTTTCACGTGCCTTTTTGCAAACCACAGGTGTGCTGTCATGTGCCTTTTTCTCAGGAGTGGCTTCTGTCTGGCCACTATCCCATAAAATCTAGATTTGTGAAGTGCTGCAGAGATTATTAGCCCCCGTTGGACTTAATCCGAAACGGGGGCTTATGGATTTAGTCTAAATTTTCATGCGCGTGTGCGTCCGCAACCATATCTCGGGCATATATCGACTAATTTTATTCGTAGTTGGCAGAAAGACAACAAATGACGGTTTAGATATGCACAACAATTTGTTTCGCGATGTGATCAAAGATGGCCAACTGGTGACCATTTTAGTTGTGAAAAAAACCCAGTTGAACACGTCCTTAACTATTTCTCAGACATGCATTTTCTGATCTTCTTCAAACTTGGTACATAGATAAGGAATGATGGCTTCCATATGCATATCATTTCTTTTCGAGACTAGCTCAAAGATGGCTGGCTGGTGGCCATTTTGTTACTTAAATGTGTCCCCAACCATTTTTCAGACATGCATGGTCTAGTTTTGTTCAAACTTGGCACAAGCACAGTAAATGATGGCATACATGTGCACCTCACTTTATTTTGTGATCTGATCAAAGATGGTAGACTGTCGGCCATTTTCGTTGGAAAAAAACAAACAAAAGTTCAACACATCCTCAAACATTTCTCGGACATGCATTTTCCGATGTTGTTCAAACTTGGCACACAGATAAGGAATGATGGCTTCCATATGCATATCATTTCTTTTCGAGACTAGCTCAAAGATGGCTGGCTAGTGGCCATTTTAGTTGTACATAAATATGGGCTAGCTCTTTAACGCCGTACAACAAAATTACTAAAACAACAGGAGCGATGACATTTTCTGTCTTTTTTACTTCCTGTCCTTCCGGCAACTTCTCCCACCTCAGCGAAGGAACTCTGTAGTCCTGTCAGAGTAGTGATTGGGTACTTGGTCAACTCCCTGACCAAGGTCCTTCATGCCCAGTTGTGAAGTTTGATCATCTGCTAGCTCTCGGAAGAGTCTGGGTAGCTCCATATTCTTTCCATTTCCTAATGATGGAGTTCACTGTGATCTTGGAAACTTTCAACACTTGAAATTGTTTTATAACCTTCCCAGATCTATGCCACCTCACAATTCTATCTCAGAGTTCTACGGACGGTTCCTTG
Source organism: Eptatretus burgeri (assembly GCF_056783735.1). Lineage (NCBI taxonomy): Eukaryota > Metazoa > Chordata > Myxini > Myxiniformes > Myxinidae > Eptatretus > Eptatretus burgeri. The sequence goes on along the minus strand of NC_140972.1, from coordinate 61,776,098 downwards.
GACTTCATTGTGGAGTTTCTGCTCTGACATGCACTGTCAACTGTGTGACATTACATAAAAACGTGTTTCCTTCTAAATAATGTCCAATCAATTGAATTAGCCACAGGTGGACTGGTGGACTCCAATCTAGTTGTGGAGACATCTCAAGGATCGAAGGAAATTGGATGCACCCGAGCTCAACTTGGAGTGTTATGGGAAAGGGGTTGAATATTTATTGCTGCAAGATGTTAATTAATTTGTAACAGATTCTAAAAACATGTTTTCACTTTCTCATTATGGGGTATTTTGTGTCAATCGGTGACAAAGTTTTTTTTTTAATTTAATCCATTTTAAATTCAGGCTGTAACACAATGTGACAAAAGTTGAGGGGTGTGAATACTTTCTGAAAGCACTGTAAATATTGTGATTGTGAATGCAGAATAGAAAGTAATATACAAATGATGCACAGTCTCTGGGGGATTACTCGGTGTTAGTGGTCACAGGCTCCTGCCAGCAGAAAATGGGAATAAGGCCATTGGGCCCATCGTTGACATGTTGTACTCGAGATTAAAAAAAAATTTTGCTCTGTCATTTTTAAACATAAATATCTTAAGATTTTACTGAAGTTACAAATAAACCGATCTTGATCAGGTGATCCAATTTGTACATCCACAAGAGTGAGGTGTGTGCATGTTTGGCCCTTTCTTTGATTTCCATACCCCTGGATGCCAGACAACACAGTGGGAACTTCAGGGAAGAACTATATGCAAGTTGTGGGAAGTTATGTGGGAATAGCAGGCACGTGGGGGAAGTTCCTGGGGCACCTGGGGTATCTTGGAAAACCTAGAGTGCCCTGGCAACACCATTTTGGGTTGTTTCTTTCCCCATCACAATCAATGAGAAAGAAAAGTTAGTTGGAATCTCAATCCAGCTATAAACTGTCACCCTGGTGTTTTGCAAGCAGGATGAGGCATTAATGCATGTGCATCTAACAGGAGGAGGTTGAGGCAGAGGACACATCTGCCAGCATTAGTTGGTGGACATCAAAGATCCCATGGTATTTCTTTTCCCAGAGTAAGCGAGTTATCGTTGGCACCCTGAATAAATTCTAAATTCCAACCTCAACCTAAAAGGGGCACGACGTCAGCGGGACAACTGTGACACCCCAAAAATTATACAACCAGCAACCATGTTGCATCCGCTCAAACAAACCTCGCCCAACCAGAAGGACAACTTGTCAATGTGGTAGACGGTGACAAAAATGTCCACATAGTAGAGCAGAAACACGTTGTGTAGGATGTTTTGACAAAAGGCCAGTGCTCCATAAGACAGGGCCGTGGCCAAGCAAATGGCCATTCCCAGATTGCAGCATCCAAAGGAACCTGTGCAGTGTTTGCTCAGCCTCCAGATCCAAGAACTGCCCACATCCTGCCAACACAACACAATTTCCATCATTTTGAAGCATGACAGTTCACAACTGTGAAAACAAATCTGGGCAAGTCTCAACACAGAATACCTGGAGGTATTGGGTGACATACTTATTCAAGCTAAGTTAAATGTTTTGTTACATTTCCAATCCGATGTACCATACTTCGTGTTACAGAATGTTGGTTCTGCCAGGAGCAGTTTCTTGGCCAGGAGTCATGCTGCTCGATTTGTCATCCCTCTCCCAGTAGTGTTAAATTATTGTCGGAAGCACGGCTCACTGTGTCACTGATGCAGTACCCCCTGTATGTTGGAGCAGGAATTTGTAATTTGTTCATTGTGCCGGCGATGGCTCACCTATTCTTCATGGAAGATATCGTGGGATCTTTAACATCCACCAACTAATACCGGCAGATGGGACACCCAGTTCAACGTCCATCCGAGGGACGGCACACAATGATGAATCACCCTACCTGTGAAACACCAGGAAGACAGTTTTTAGCTGGGTCAGGATTCAAATCCAAGCTGGACGGCTTTGAGACGTGTGTGTGTGTATGTGTGTGTGTGTGTGTGTGTGTGCGTGTGCGTGTGCGTGTGCGTGTGTGTGTGTGTGTGTGTGTGTGTGTGTGTGTGTGTGTGTGTGTGTGTATGTGTGTGTGTGTGTGTGTGTGTGCGTGTGCGTGTGCGTGTGCGTGTGCGTGCGCGTGCGCGTGCGCGTGCGCGTGCACCTTCAGGCCATCCTGTCAGGCCTTTGTTATATTTATGTAATTTCACCGAATACCCAATCCAATTTGTCACCCAATACAAATGGATAACCACCAAACAACATGAACAGACCCATTACTGATGGAGGACGACCCGTTTGGCAATCTGTTTAGATAAATTGATGTTGGGAGCGGGAGGAGGGGGGGGGCGGCATCACAGACTAATCCCTCCATGAACCTCAGACACTTTTGGAATCTCATCTTGCACCAAACACTTGTTTATAAGCACAGGATACTAAAATAATCCAGACACTCAACATCTTTCTAAAGATGCCGTCACTTTACAATATTAAACTACGAACTAGAATGTAGAACTTGACACGATTGCGTTGATGGATATGCCTCCACTCACGTTCGATGCCAACCCACTGTTACGTTTGATCTCAATTTCAGGTCACGTGAAAGATTAGAGAGCACGCACAAGAGATAAGTAGAAGGGAGAGGAAACATAAGATGCTTCCAACTCGAGTTATGGTCTGCTAAACATGGGCTAAGACATTTAACCTTTCGAACCCAAAATTTAATCAGTTCATAGTTTTATTGCAGTTGGAGATACTTGTGCCAAGTTTGGTTGAAATCTCTGCAGTGGGCTCATAACTCATCGTGGTTAAAACCAGAGTTGGTGTCAAAGCCACCCAATGCTCGCCTGTTTATACATTTATCGTTTTTAAAAGACTTGTCTAATAATTAATATTTTTTATCAAGCATTGCAGTGAAGTATAATTTTAAAGCAATATATGTATTTGTATATTGTAATCAGTAACAAGAGCGCAAGTGAGCACAATATACGCCCTAACAAGAAGGTATATACAGAATTGTGCTACTACATGGAAAACAGCATCCTGGTTGCCATGGCAACCACTTTAGATGACGAACATATGTCGCTACACACCATCTCTAGTCTGTACCTATGTACCAAATATGAAACGTGAAAATTGAAAACTTTGGGAGTTAGAGTGCAGACAGACAGACAGACGGACGGACGACCGGTATCACATAATACGCCCCGATATATATATATATATATATATATATATATATATATATATATATATATATATATATATATATATATATATATATATATCGGGCATATAAAAAAATAGTGTGGTAGATAAAAACATTAGAAAGGAAACTAGAGGGGGAGCACTCGGGAGAGTGCAAAACCTCCGCCGCCAATACTGCTGGGTCACTCAAGTTAACCTTATATCTTATTCATTAAATATGATGTCAACAGTGCTGACAGAGTTATAGTTCTTTTCTCCAACATTTTTTTTGGGGGGGGGTGTGGGGGGTGTGGGGTTGGAAATCACTTAAAACATGTAGAAAGGCTAAAAAAGAAATCGAAATTTTGTTGAAAAAAAGTTGCAAAAATGTTTTTTTCTCTAACAATTTTTGTTTGGGGGGTGGGGGTTGGAAATCACTTAAAACATGTAGAAATGCAAAAAAAAAATTTTTTTCTCTAACAATTTTTTTGGGGGGGGTGGGGGTTGGAAATCACTTCAAACATGTAGAAATGCAAAAAAAATATTTTTTTCTCTAAATTTCTTTTGGGGGGGGTGGGGGTTGGAAATCACAAAACATGTAGAAATGCAAAAAAATATATATTTTTCTCGAACAAATTTTTTTTGGGGAGTGGGGGTTGGAAATCACTTAAAACATGTAGAAATGCAAAAAAAAAAAATTCTCTCCAATTTTTTTTGAGGGGTGGGGGTTGGAAATCACTTAAAACATGTAGAAATTCAAAAAAAAAAAACATTTTCTCGAACAATTTTTTTTGGGGGGGGGGACCAAGTCCAAAATCTAATGGTATGATCCTTGGACAATACCTCACCCCCACCACCAAGTTTCGTCGAAATCCGTCGAGGAATTTTTCCGTAATACAAAAAAATTAACATTTTCATATATTTTTTTTCCATATATACATAGCTATAGCTCTCTGTTCTTCGAACAGGGGAGCTAAAAACGTGATAACGTAGAGACGGACAACGTGAAAACAATGCCTCCAGCCTTCAGCGGTGGAGGCGTAAAAATGTGGCTTTCATATCCGAGATTTTTGTTTTCAAGCTCAACTTTTAATCAACGTTCAGAGCTCAAGCATTGGTGATTGGAGGCACATACTCTTTTACAGTGTGTTACGACTCAAGGAACTTTAACTTGACTGGAATCAATCCTGGACCCATCAACACTCTAACACAAGATACTCTAATGAAGGTGACAGGGATTTCTAATTTGTCTGGGTTCACGCATTATAAATTCCTGCCAAATGCTGTGGGTAGGAAGTGGTGATAATCTTGGACACTCCATGACACCGGGTCAAACTGCTTGCTATCTGGTTCAGCAGCTCTTGCACTATAAAACAAACCCACCTTCCCAGGTTATTTGCACGTCACATGTGAATGTCCGTCTTTGGCGATTACACTGCAAAGTGTAAAGTGTGGTAACCAAAGTCCTCGACAGTTTTTGGCTATGTTCGATCATGATATACAACCATGATGGAGTCACATGACCAGCCATCTTAGGACTCAGAGGGCAACCATGATCAAGAATCTATGTTTAAAATTTCTCATTTCCTGGAGACATCTTCAATGGGAGAACTTCATTAAGAAGTGAGAATATCTACAGAAGCCAAAACAACAAGATGGTTTTGTACTACAGAAACTGGAAGTGCAACATTCAAAAGTTTTCTTTATTTTTATTACCAAACAGGAAAAGGCACAACAAATGAAACTAGAATGGGGACTCGGTAGAGCACATACCTTCGCCTCCGCTACTTTTTTGTTCTTGGCATGAGAGTGGGGGGAACAGAACAGTGAACATTTTGGTGTTGGTTTCATGCAAATCGGTTTTGATTTGACCGTGTTATGACAAAAACCGCATATTTTGAAAGGTCGTGACCCCACTGACCTTTGACCCCCAACCGCTAACAAGGGTAATGACGTAATTGTCATGTCGCCCATCACAAGAATGGGCAATGAATTCTGAACAATTAGGCATCGGTTGCATGCCAATTAGATCAAAAAAGACCGCGCTATGGTAAAAATACGAATTTGACCTTTACCTTTGACCCGATCGCTCCCAAAATCTAATCAAATGTTCCTTGGATAATAACCCATCATCCCACCAAATTTCAAGCGATTTGGTTTAATACTTTCTGAGTTATGCGAATAACAAACAAACACACACACATATTCACAAATAAATAAATAAATAAATACACACAGCGACCAATACATAACCTTTCGCAGAATGCAAAGGTAATCATACATTCCACTATGGAAAGGCCCAGGAGAAACTTGGAATGATGAGCAACACTGAACCCTCTTTAATAAATAAGTTTCTGAGTGGAAACGATGAAATCCCCCTTTCACTACAATCACTTCTACCTCCTCAAATTTCCCTACTGTGTTAAACATATTTTCCATCACACACTTCTGCTGAAAAACAAAATGGCTTACCAATCCAGGGGTGAAACTACAATTTTCTCAGGGTAGGGTGGTGGTGAAAAAGGGGGCGCAGGGGGTGTTGGGTGAGGTGGGCAGGGGGATCCCACCTTGCACATCAAATAGCAGAAGTTAAAAGGAGTATGGGGGCGAGGGTTCTGTTTGTCAACATTATATTCTGCACTATGGCCAAAAGGAAGGGACAACACCCACCTCATTCCATCCCTGTATCCCAAAACCCTCATTCTATTCTTGTCAATGTGGTAGACATTGAAATGTCCCCCCCCCTCCTTCCATCATTCGATATCTGCATCCCCCCTCCTCTGCGACGATCCCCCCAACCATCCCCTCCACTCGTATCCGTCCCCCCACCCCCTCCACTCGTATCCGTCCGTCCCCCCACACCCTCCACTCGTATCCGTCCGTCCCCCACACCCTCCACTCGTATCCGTCCGTCCCCCCACCCCTCCACTCGTATCCGTCCGTCCCCCACCCCCTCCACTCGTATCCGTCCGTCCCCCCACCCCTCCACTCGTATCCGTCCGTCCCCCACCCCTCCACTCGTATCCGTCCGTCCCCCACCCCCTCCACTCGTATCCGTCCGTCCCCCCACCCCTCCACTCGTATCCGTCCGTCCCCCCCACCCCTCCACTCGTATCCGTCCGTCCCCCCACCCCTCCACTCGTATCCGTCCGTCCCCCCACCCCCTCCACTCGTATCCGTCCCCCACCCCCTCCACTCGTATCCGCCCCCCACTCGTATCCGTCCCCCCCACCCCCTCCACTCGTATCCGTCCGTCCCCCACCCCCTCCACTCGTATCCGTCCGTCCCCCCACCCCCTCCACTCGTATCCGTCCGTCCCCCCACCCCTCCACTCGTATCCGTCCGTCCCCCACCCCCTCCACTCGTATCCGTCCGTCCCCCCACCCCCTCCACTCGTATCCGTCCGTCCCCCCGCCCCTCCACTCGTATCCGTCCGTCCCCCGCCCCTCCACTCCTATCCGTCCGTCCCCCCGCCCCCTCCACTCCTATCCGTCCCCCCGCCCCTCCACTCCTATCCGTCCCCCCGCCCCCTCCACTCCTATCCGTCCCCCCGCCCCCTCCACTCCTATCCGTCCCCCCCGCCCCTCCACTCCTATCCGTCCCCCCGCCCCTCCACTCCTATCCGTCCCCCCACTCGTATCCGTCCCCCCACCCCCTCCACTCGTATCCGTCCCCCACCCCCTCCACTCGTATCCGTCCCCCACCCCCTCCACTCGTATCCGTCCCCCACCCCCTCCACTCGTATCCGACCCCCACCCCTCCACTCGTATCCCGACCCCCCACCCCTCCACTCGTATCCGACCCCCACCCCCTCCACTCGTATCCGACCCCCCACCCCCTCCACTCGTATCCGACCCCCACCCTCCACTCGTATCCGACCCCCACCCCCTCCACTCGTATCCGACCCCCACCCCTCCACTCGTATCCGACCCCCCACCCCTCCACTCGTATCCGACCCCCACCCCCTCCACTCGTATCCGACCCCCACCCCTCCACTCGTATCCGACCCCCCACCCCCTCCACTCGTATCCGACCCCCACCCCCTCCACTCGTATCCGACCCCCCCCTTTTCCCTCTTTCGATATCTTAATCCCAACTCCATCGTTCTCTCCTCGTATTCCCCCACCCCTTCCCCCCGTGTCCAAATGCAATACCCCCCCCCACTAACTCCTCGGTTCTCTCCTAATAAGCTATCTACCACAGAGTTCGTCACGTCGAGCTCCCTAACGCGGTGTTACTGTATTAACACTCCACCAGTCAATATTGGAGTGATGTCTGATGAACAGCACCGGGATTCATTCTCCTGCACCAGGAATCCTTTTCATATTTATAATATTTAAAATGATTATAATGCTATCATGATGGTTACCGTTGAGAATCCACCTGAACTTATATCCACAACTCTCATCCGAACCAACTCCGTACCTGCCGGTGATGATGACTTCCTCCTCACCTTCTCTTCCTCCTCCAACCAAGTTCACAATGAAAGTGTCAGGACGGGCGGAAATTGAGGCAAAAATGGATAATTAACGAGTTCGTCAATCAACGTGAGTGAAACCTGACCCAATGAACCGTCAACGTGGGGGGGGACGAAGGGGCCCAACTTCCGGCGGAAACGGTTCTTCTTATTATTAATCTTCTTATTCGTCTTCTTCTTCTTAATGTTCTTGTCGTCTTCTTCTTCTTCTTCTTGTTCGTCTTCTTCTTCTTCTTAATCTTCTTGTTCGTCTTCTTCTTCTTCTTCTTCTTCTTCTTGTTCTTCTTCTTCTTCTCCCACGATTTTACACACGTCACGTACTTCAGGTTGAACTGCCTTATTTATACCGCTCACATTTTCTTAATTCCTTACATTTCAATGACAATTCCACTAAAATCGTTGATCGTTGATCATCTCACAGGTATCAAGTCCGTTAGATATCAAGATATTGTTGCAACAGCGTTGAATGCGAACGCGGCCGATTGAGGACCAACAAGTGATCTCGAAAGCCAAAGGTGGTAATTCAATTTTAAATCTGTCGCAGTAACAAGTTCACAATTCAATTTCCACCCGTTGGTATTTCTTGTTCTGGTTTTGCCGAATCATCAACAAATTTGCCATTTCAACGCCGTTTTCGAGGGTGGTGCATCTTGGAGCATCCCACTTTAAAAAGGGCGAAGTACCATTGTTCGACCGATACCATTGTTCGAGCGATACCATTGTTTGTGAACGTACTGCTCCTCTTTGGACCCATGGATCAAACAAGTGGGGTAACTTGCCTGGTCGTGGAGGTTACTTTCAGCAACCCTGTGACTATTTTGCAGAGAACTACGTTTGATGGTGGATTGACAAGTCCCTTCGGATACAATTTTTAAATTCAGCTTGTACACATTTTTAAATGATGGGGAACGGCCGCTCGGGGGCGTTTTCAAAAATGGCCACGATGAGTATTAGATGTCTGAGTATCTTGGTGTTAGATCTGGAATCGACCAAGGGGTGCAGGTTGGGGGGTTTAAGGGCTCCGAGTCCAGTTCATACTCTTAGCAAGCTACAACATTCAGAAATCCTGATATCAGTGATATCACAAAGAGTGATATCAGCTCTGAGTGATATCAGTGATATACAACATTCAGAAATCCTGATATCAGTGATTTAAGGGCAGTGATAAACCATTTAAGGGCTCCGAGTCCATTTCATACTCTTAGCTAGCTACAACATTCAGAAATACTGATATCAGTGATATCACAAAGTGTGATATCAGCTCTGAGTGATATCAGTAATATACAACATTCAGAAATCCTGATATCAGTGATTTAAGGGCAGTGATAAACCATTTAAGGGCTCCGAGTCCATTTCATACTCTTAGCTAGCTACAACATTCAGAAATACTGATATCAGTGATATCACAAAGAGTGATATCAGCTCTGAGTGATATACAACATTCAGAAATCCTGATATCAGTGATTTAAGGGCAGTGATAAACCATTTAAGGGCTCTGAGTCCATTTCATACTCTTAGCTAGCTACAACATTCAGAAATACTGATATCAGTGATTTAAGGGCAGTGATAAACCATTTAAGGGCTCTGAGTCCATTTCATACTCTTAGCTAGCTACAACATTCAGAAATACTGATATCAGTGATTTTATTCGTTTATTACAGGACACAACACAGGAAAAATTGAATATCAAGGACATTGAAAAATTGAAAAAAAAGCTTGCCGAAACCGGTGCATCACGATGGTGATTATTATAACATGACTTCAAGCTGTTAGTGTTCCAACTGTCCTTGAACAAGGTGTAACTTTTTTTTTTTTTCATCCGGCAGTTTCTTCGTCATCACAGTCATCCTGAAGAATCTGAATCGGCAACACAGAACTCTCTTTAATAAATATGGTTTTATACTACAGAAGGTCTCTGTCGTCTGATCGATATGACGGGAACAACTGTGCCAGATGTATCTGCAACCCAGTCATGCCCCAATGGCGAAGAAGGAGGTTCGGGTTTTGAATAGTTCATGAACACCCACACCTGAGAGTTGCCTCTTGAGGTATGAAGATGAAGAGAGTCAGGGTCTGGTGAAAGTATAGAGGTAACCTTCTTTTTCATCGTGTTCCACTTGTTGGCACGTGCTTGTCCAAGAGAATGTGTTTGCTTCTCAGCATCGATACAACATAGGGTGAAGTGTTCCAGATTCCAGACGAGAGCCTTCTTGACTGGAAGTTCAACCCCGAGGCTGATTAAAAGGGATCGTGCTTCAGAACAGCTCGTCACAGCAGAGAACACTGATGTTTTTTCATAACTGTAAAATCCATACGCAGTCGGCACCTGTGAAGATATGCAGTTGAATGATGATTGTGGTTACATCTTTAGTGCAGAGGTTTTTTGCAATCGTATATCTTGCTCTTCATGTACAAATGGATGGGACTGTAACCTTATGGGAAACGTGCTACAAAAACCATCACATCGGTATCTTCAGCGTCGACAAGATTAGGTTTACAGGTAGATTGAGTACATGGTAGAAAATTCTGGAGTCTGCCTCAACCATCTCTGTATTCATCCTCAAATTAAAGCACTACTCTCAGAGTGTGGAAGAACTCCTCTTCATGTGGGATGATAATGCATTTTAATTCATGAAACAGGAATTCTTGAAGCCTGACTTTATTGTGTGGATTTTCTACTGAGTTCTTGTTTATGAGGGAAGCTTATTGTCCACCTTGATGCAGATGTTTTTGCTGCCTCAACCTTTCATCTTGATCTCTATGGTTTGGTGCGGAGGAAGTCCAGAAAATGGCTTCCTGTGAGAAAATGAAAAGTGCCCTGCCTCAATATCTTTATATTCTCAAGAACCAACTATCAAGTGTGGGTGTTCATTAATTAAACCAAACCCAAACCTCCTCCTTCACCATTGGGCCATGGCTGGGCTACAGATACGTCTGGCACAGTTGTTCCCGTCATATCATCCAAACCTGTTATGCCAGGAGACCTTTCAGCTGCATATAGGAATCACCCGGACGAGAGAGACCTTGATGCTGATTCAGATTCTTCAGTTTATTTGGATGATGAAGAAACTGCCGAGTGAAGAATATTACATTGTTCAAGGACAGTTTGAACACTAAATGCTAGAATTCACATTATAATTATAATCACCGTAGTGATGCACCAGTTTCAGCAAGCTCAATGTCCGTAATATTCAATCTTAAGGCCCAGTCACACCTTGATGTTTTAGCCAGCTTATGCCGATTTTTGGAAAATTTGTCTAAAACGCTGGTACACGTCGAATACGTTTGGGGTAAGTTTTGATAACATTGAGAGCACGCTGAAAAACACTGCCATACGTCGTTGTATGCTGGCTTTAAACGTTGTACTTTTCGGTTGTCCTCAAATTTTCCATGCTTGAAATTTTAAGACTTATGCCAGCGTATGACTCACACGTTCCGCATAACGCTGGCCATAAGTTGTAGGCACGTCACGCGATCGTTGACACACGTTACTTGTGAGTTACTCACAAGTCGAAACACGTCGAGGTAATGTTTAGCGTACCCGAAACTTATTTCTAACCTATGAGTTACGTGTTGTACTCACGTCACGCGATCGTTGACACACGTCGACACACGTTACTTGTAAGGTGCTCATAAGTCGAAACACATCAAGGTAATGGTTAGCATCAGTTTTCCAGACTCCCTAGTTTTTTTTTTTTAGGTTTTTTTTTCTTCCTTCCTTCCTTCGGTATGATGGTGATTTTGACACTTCGATTTCTAGCGCGGTTATAATATAATATAATTAATACGCTGCCGCTAAACGATTTAAATCATAACCGCACTGCACACTGAACACCGTCATACCGAAGAAAAAAAAAACCGGGAGTCTGGAACACTGACGCTAACCATTACCTTGATGTGTTTCGACTTATGAGCACCTTACAAGTAACGTGTGTCGATGTGTGTCAACGATCGCATATCGTGCGTACAGCTTATTCCCATCGCATGTGGAGCGTATGTCATACGGCAAGTACGTCGTAAAATTTTCAACATGTTTAAAATTACAAGACGTACTCCACTTAATACGACGTATGATAGCGTACTTTAGCGTTCTATTCACGCATACCAAACTTACCCATACCGTATTTGACGTGCGCCAGCGTTTTAGACGCATTTTTCAGAGGTCGCCATACGCTGGCAAGATCGCCAAGGTGTGACTGCGATGTTGACACTTCCATTTCTGCGGCGGTTATGATTTGAATCGTTGTGCGGCAGCCTTTTCATAACTTACGCCACGTCATCGTCGGCGATGCGTGCAGCGCGCTATGCCTAAGTTAGACTATCGTTGGGCATAGGTTATGAAGGCCGACAACAGGTTCAGCATTCGTTGGTATAAGTTATCTATAACACAACGAAACGTTCTGTGTCCGTTACTAATACTTTATGCATAAGACCAAGTCGTTATGAATACGTCCGAATCTTTAAAAAAAAACATCAAAAGTTCAACGTAAGCCAGCGTTTTACATACATTTTAATACGTTGCCATTGCTGGCTAAAACGTCAAGGTGTGACTGGGCCTTTAGCTGCGCATTTACCATTTTGCTGCATTATGTCCTGTAAGATATTGCTGATTCGCGCCCGCCGGCGTGCGAACGGCCACGTAACTCGAATCGCGGCACGTCGCCCACCGGACGGACAATCCCGTCGTGACCCTCTCGGACTAACGCCGGGAACTAGTCACGGGTGGGCCTTTCGGCCTCACCACGATCGTGCCAATCGGCCCCCCGCGTGGGATAGGGTTGTTCGCCAAATTCGACCTACCTAAGTACCCACACGGAGGGTAGACCGGGCGATCGCACCTCGCCGCAGGTCGACTTCGGACACGGGCCACTTTAAGCGACCCGTTCTGTACTATCGGGATAACCGAGCGGTGTTATCGTCAACCCCAACAGTTCCGATTAATTATCGGGCGTATTTAGCCCACGACCAACCCTTTACGTGAAGTAAGATGGAGATCCAATTAGAGAAAAGACGAAGCGAAACGGGAGAAACAGTTCAACATAAAGCACATTTATTCCGCGGCAAACGGAAAGCACACATATACAATTACCACAATTACGCACCAAAAGCAATTGCAACAAAAGAAACACAATGCAGATCTACTACCGACGACGCGAGCACACGGCAACACTTACACAGTTTTACTTCACAGACGGCGCCGACAACACATATACTCCAAAGCAAAAGAAAAAGGGGCCACCCTCAACGATAATGGGGCAGACGGGCCTGGGGCCAAGACCGCGTCAAGCCTACCCGTCTGGTGATGAGCCGTAAAATGGCGGCGGCGCCCCGACTCCGCGGGCCTCGCTGGCACTGCCTGGAATGGGGTGGGAACGGGGCCCCCTTCTCACACTATCTCAGCACGGGGGGGAAACAGGGGGGGTCGTTGATGCTCGGGGGAAAGAGGATATCTGGCTGGCTTGGGTCCCGCGACGAGCGACTCCACTGCGACCTCGACCGCGTTCCCGGCCTCCCCTCTCCGCAGCTCCCCGACTCTGACACGAGCGCAGACCTCCACAAAGCTTCTTGGCTTCTCCAGCCTCTCCGGACCCCGACAGACACTCTCTCGACTGATTTCGCCACCGCCACAACTCTCCAACTCTTCCCTCTTCTCAACTCTTCAACTCTTCCCAACTGCCTCGATTCGCTCCGCGCTCGGTGCTTTATAGTCCGACAGGAGAAATCATATGCAGATTTTTGGATCAGGAACGGCTCGGGGGCGGAGCCACGCTCGCCCATTGGACGAAGGAAAAGTGGGCGTGAATCATTCTTGATCCGCGAATCTGCATATAGCGATTATACTCCGACGCGCCTGGAGGCGGGGCCAAATCGCCCCACGCTCGCTGATAGGACGGAACAGAAGCGGGCGTGAATCATTCTTGATCCGATTTCTCGGAAAGGCTGGTGTTTTTGCACCCGCTGCTCGGTGCGCGCCCTGTACGAATCCAGTATCGGTGCCCACAAGCGGCGCGGGAATGGCGGTGATGCGATGGTTGCGAGGGCGAGTTGTGACGGTAAAGGTCGTGGCTGTTGGCGTTGCTGTTGTTGTGAAGCGGCGTTGCGGTTGGTGGTTGGTGTGTGAAAGCAGTTGTGGAGAAGGTGGATGTTGTGAAGGCGGTTCTGGAGAAGGTGGCTGTGGTTGTCGAGATGCGGTTGGTGGTGGTTGTGGTGGTAGTAATGGCGGTTGGTCCAAAATAAAGATAGTAAAAGAAAAACGGCTATCTAAAAGGGTCGCGGCCCGAATGAATGACATTTATTCCCTCTAAACAACGGGTTTGGGCAAACTACACATATACTTACAGAGATATCTCACCTACGGGACCGGAATGGTGGTTTGCGAATTTCGTCAACCACAACACTACCCCCTCCCCTTTTTACAGACTCGTCCCGAGTCATCAAATTTTCGTGTGCCATCATGTGTAGTTTTACCCTAGTACATTTTACCTACGGATCCCTGAGTGCGACATTCATGGTATTCGTGTCCCCAAAATAAATAACCTGAGGGCTGAGTAACTACCTAAACAAACCCACTCACACGGACGACTTAAATAAAATTGCCGGCGCTACGACAGACATGCCGGGGGCGCACTCATATGTACAGTACATCTTAACCTTAACTTACAAATTTTACACTAAACCATGGCCCAGGATCAATGAACTCTGCAAAAAGAAAGCAGTTAGCAGGGAGCCAGGCTGCTCGCATGCAGTCTCTGGCTCAAAGAATGCAGGTGACGGGGAACGTGGCCGGCTGTTCACTCGCAGTCCAAGGCCTTCCCTTTTTAACTGAACGCAGTGAACCACAACGGTGCATGGGCTGCACAAACGCAGTCTCCGTGCCAGCTCAAGTGGCACACGCAATGAATACAACGGATGGATGGAAGGACACAAACACGGTGCACGGGCCGCCACTGCAGGCCCGTGTTGTAGCTGCCAACAGGGCAGTTCTCGCAGCTTGCAAACTGTTGCTTTCTGATCCTGGCGCACATGGCAATGAACAGGGGGGGGCAAAGCAAAAATTGAACGGGGCTGGTGAACAGGGGCAGTGGGCATGGCATGGCAAAGGTGATCAGGCAAACACAGCCTGCAGAACAAGGCCGCTGCAGGCAAACACAGCCGGCAGATGAACTGGCCGGCACAGGCCTTGCAGAAAACAGCTGCAGACGATCCAGCCAGCACAGGCCTTGCAGCAAAACAACAGCTGCCGATGAAGTGGGCCGGCCTTTGCCTTGCAGCAACGCAGCCAGCAGATGAAGCTGGCCAGCCTTTGCCGTTCAGTGGAGGTTGGTGGAGGGAGTGCGATGGTGCTGGCCACTCGGAAGGCGGGCTCGGACCTACTCTACAGTCTCCCTCCCAACCTATCGCCTTTGCCTGTCACTGTCTATACCCACTCCCTTAATTTGTCACACCCCAATTTAGCCCCAACTTATTTTTTTTGTTGTTGTTTTTATTTTACTTCCCCACTATAAATCGTCCCCGAACCCCCTTTATCGTCCTTGTTCGGCTAACCTATCTCGTCACCTAGCCTACTCCCAACCCCTACGTTCCCTTCCCGGAGGGGAATAAGGGAGAGCTAGCGTCCTGTGTCGAGGCCCAACGAAGCCTCAGAATGGCCTCCCCAGAGTTCAGCGATCTTAACACCAAGTGGGTCCAGCGGCCCACAACGAGAGCGAGGGGATGGATGGTGCGGAGGGGTACATCTCCTAATCTACCCTAACCATTTAACTGTTAAACTACCCCGGGGCTTTCAACAAGCGCCTCTCGCTTAAACTATTGGTCTATAAACCCAGATTCCCGTCGCCTGTGTTGGTGTCCTCTCAAATTTCGGGCCTAGCCCCCCAATTTTCTTCCCGTGCCCTCACACGGTCTCATGGCTGGGACGCGTGGCTCCCTTTGGCAGGCACGACCCTCTGCCGAATCTCCCGCTATGGCACCCCCGGGCACTACACTGCCTCCGAGCCTACCAGCTCCCTAAACACCAGGGAGTGCCCCCCATGGCACCTCCCCTGAAACGCACACGTGGCAGGCTGGCTTCCCGGGCCCCTTTCCGAGGGTCACCCGTGCCCACAACACTGCCCACGCGGCTAACGGCTCCCCCGCACCAAGCGGGCGCACCCGTGCCCACTACGCTATCCCGGCCCCCATGGGCCCTTGGCCTACCACGGCCGACTAGCCTGGTGCCCGGGGTACCCACTCAGCGATACTCACCTTTCGCAGCCATGCTCCCAGCCCGTCAACAGGGCTCCTGCACCCCTCCAAATGGGTTTCGAGCCTTCACTCCCACCAACAACAAAACGACCTCCATTTTGTAAATTTGACTAACCCCCTAACTCACTCTACACTGACCCTGCGGTCCCTTGGGCGGGAGTCACCCCTCCCCCCAATCACTCATCGCACCATGCAGTCCCCATTCGCTCCATACACTCAGATCCGCTGGCCTCACTCACTCATCATGTACTCACCTCACTACTCTTCAACACACACGCACACCGCTGAACTCTGCCATCCTTCTATCTGCATCCCCTAACTCGTGCTCCCACGTCGTCCCTTAAACTACAGCACGTTCCTTTTAACACTACGTAGCTAAACTACGTCCCCCCTACACATTCGCTGCCTGTCATTGTCTCCAAATGTCCCAAAAATTATTTCCCCAACCTAAATCTGACTAACAATCCCTCTAACTAATCCATTCCACGGGCCCCATGAGGACTTACCCTTGCCCCATGGAGCCGGTCTAGCTAAGCTAACCCTTCCCCCTAACTAGTTTCCATCCTGTGCCCTGGTAAGGGGGTCTTCCACCCCTTGCCCGGGAATCCTGTGCACCCGAAAGTGAGGCTTGCTTTCCCCTTTTTTTTTTTTCACATGCGCAGCACCAGCGCGGCAACTCACAGCTCGCGCACTTTGCACCTGCCCGTGACGTCATGCAGCTGCAAGTGTACCTCGTCCCTCCTTGGACGGTACCATCCGGCAGGGATACCCCTCCTGCCGGATTCCAACCCCGCGTGCAGCCATGACGTCACCGTGCGCATAAAAAAAACACAAGCCCCACGTCTCGAGGGGTTCCCCACGCGAACACATGTGCTTTGCCCGTTGGAGCTTAACACACACGATCGCGTGGAGAACCCGTCCGGTCCAAATCCATAATCCTGCCTAAACTTTGTCCGTCCGCGGGATCGGCAAATCCACCGCGTGCGTTTCCAGACCGGGACTTCTCTCGCAAGCGAGCACGTGGGGGCCTCGTGCGTTGCACACCACGGACCTCGCGCTCGGTGCTGGGTGAACCCGGCGCGGTTCCCGAAACAGCTGCAGCCGCTACTCGGCTTTTGTCCCTCACATGTCGCCGTCGTAGTCTCCATTCCACCCACGCACACCTGTGTGTTACGACGCTCATACTCCACTCCATTACATTCACCCCGGGAGACGCGGCTGCATGTTCACACATGCCCACCGACATCTCCCTCACACACAGCGACCTTGCACACGCTGTCTCTCTCACACTCGGCCGCTCACTCACGCATGCCATTTCCCTCACACTACCCATACCACTCACACGTGGTGCTCCATTCATACTGGCCGTTTCACTCACGCATGCCACCTCCCTCGCACACGTGGCTCCACTCACTCGTGCCATTTCCCTCACACAAACCATACTACTCACACACGCGGGGGCACTCGCTCGCGGTGCCTCATCCACACACGGCGTGCAGGGAAGCACGCCCTTCTGCACACTTACTACCACACCACTCACACACGGGGTCGCTTCCACACACGGGGTCTTTGTCACCCACCCGGTCACTCTCACACACGCCCTTGCACCCGCGCTATGCGTGCGTTGCAGCACGCATTTCGCCACACTCGTGAACACACACCTCGACACCACACACACCGGGACAACCACACTGGGGATTCGTGTCCCCACAAGGGTCTCCGGGGCCTCTATACCCCCCAAGCTCGGCGTGCACCCGTCCACAGCACTCCTCCCCTCGAACTCGCAAAGCACGACCGAACTCACCTGGTCGTGACTCGCCTCAAGGGGGAATACTCCCTCCCCTCGTTCCTGGAGGAGGCCATCCAGCTGCTCGCACTGGGTCTCCACCCAGTCCGCCAGCTCACCCCCATTATCCTCCACCACCTCCGTGTGTGTGTGTGTTCGTCTTTAGTTTCTTCCACCCCGTTTTCATCGTGTAGTCTTCCCTCTATCGTTCCCTTCTCCCGTGTCTCTGTACATTTATTAGTTTCTGTTGTCCCCTCCTGTCTATTAGTCTCCGCTTCTTTCTGGCGTCTTTCCCTTATCTTTATGTAGGTCAACCTTGCTTTCTCCTTAAGTCGCTTCCGTCCTTCCCTCTGTTTCACTCCTTGCTCTTTCACGATCTCCGCGTACCTCATCCTTGCTTTCCGTCTTAATTGTTCTTTTCTCTCCCTCGCAATTCCTTTCACCTCGTCTCTTATCTCCCTCGCAATTCCTTTCACCTCGTCTCTTATCTCCCTCGTGCACGTCTCCGTCACCCCAATTAGTTTTTCCCTCTCGGTCACTGTTACGCTTCTCGCCCAACACGTCCCCCGAATTATTTTCTCCTTACCCGCTTCCACCGCGGGCCCGACAGCCGTTGCACTCCCTCCCAGCTCGTTCGCTCCCACACGTGGAGTCGCCATTTTGAGCTCCGCTGCCATTGCCTTCATGCCCGCCTGCAGGCTTCGGCCCATGTTCTGCGTCGCACCCCGCAGTTCTTTCATTTCTTCATTCATGTTTGTTTCCATTTCGTTCATGCTTTTTATTTCGTTTTTCATTTCATGCGCATCCGCATTCATCTTTGCCAGCATGGCGAATAGCTGGGCCATGTCGGGTGCGCTTGGGTGAGCCGATTCGGCAAGAATCGGGAGGTTTTGGCGGAGGGGGGGAGGGGAGGTGTCATACACCGCGGCCGCCGCCGCACCTATTTCGGGCTCTGGGTTCAGTTGGGCGAGTTCGTGTTCCTGCACAACCAGCATTTCCTGCACGGGGATTTCATCCTGGACCATGGATTCTACACATTCTAAATCCATTTCTAATACCCCCGGCTCCCGCTCGCCTTGAGACGCCATCTTATTTCTCGTAAAGGGTTAATTTAAATCGCTCGTAATTTGGAGGGAATCGGGGGTCGCTCGTCTCACCCCTGGACCGATTCCCATGAATTTAGCTGGAGATAGGAGAGCCCGTTTTCCCGCTCTCCGACACCAGTGCCGCGAGGAGGGGGATGGGTTTGTGTCCCACTCCTGACACCAGTGTTGCGGATTTGCGCCCGCCGGCGTGCGAGCGGCCACGTAACTCAAATCGCGGCACGTCGCCCACCGGACGGACAATCCCGTCGTGACCCTCTCGGACTAACGCCGGGAACTAGTCACGGGTGGGGCTTTCGGCCTCACCACGATCATGCCAATCGCCCCCCCCCCCGCGTGGGATAGGGTTGTTCACCAAATTCGACCTACCTAAGTACCCACACGGAGGGTAGACCGGGCGATCACACCTCGCCGCAGGTCGACTTCGGACACGGGCCACTTTAAGCGACCCGTTCCGTACTATCGGGATAACCGAGCGGTGTTATCGTCAACCCCGACGGTTCCGATTAATTATCGGGCGTATTTAGCCCACGACCAACCCTTTACGTGAAGTAAGATGGAGATTCAATTAGAGAAAAGACGAAGCGAAACGGGAGAAACAGTTCAACATAAAGCACATTTATTCCGCGGCAAACGGAAAGCACACATATATAATTACCACAATTATGCACCAAAAGCAAATGTAACAAAAGAAGAAACAACAATTACGCACCAAAAGCAACACAATGCAGATCTACTACCGACTACGTGAGCACACGGCAACACTTACACAGTTTTACTTCACAGACGGCACCGACAACACATATACTCCAAAGCAAAAGAAAAAGGGGCCACCCTCAACGATAAGGGGGCAGACGGGCCTGGGGCCGAGACCGCGTCAAGCCTACCCGTCTGGTGATGAGCCGCAAAATGGCGGCGGCGCCCCGACTCCGCGGGCCTCGCTGGCACTGCCTGGAATGGGGTGGGAACGGGGCCCCCTTCTCACACTATCTCAGCGCGGGGGGAAACAGGGGGTTGTTGTTGATGCTTGGGGGAAAGAGGATATCTGGCTGGCTTGGGTCCCGCGACGAGCGACTCCACTGCGACCTCGACCGCGTTCCCGGCCTCCCCTCTCCGCAGCTCCCCAACTCTGACACGAGCGCAGACCTCCACAAAGCTTCTTGGCTTCTCCAGCCTCTCCGGACCCCGACAGACACTCTCTCGACTGATTTCGCCGCCGCCACAACTCTCCAACTCTTCCCTCTTCTCAACTCTTCAACTCTTCCCAACTGCCTCGATTCGCTCCGCGCTCGGTGCTTTATAGTCCGACAGGAGAAATCATATGCAGATTTTTGGATCAGGAACGGCTCAGGGGCGGAGCCACGCTCGCCCATTGGACGAAGGAAAAGTGGGCGTGAATCATTCTTGATCCGCAAATCTGCATATAGCGATTATACTCCGACGCGCCTGGAGGCGGGGCCAAATCACCCCACGCTCGCTGATAGGACGGAACAGAAGTGGGCGTGAATCATTCTTGATCCGATTTCTCGGAAAGGCTGGTGTTTTTGCACCCGCTGCTCGGTGCGCGCCCTGTACGAATCCAGTATCGGTGCCCACAAGCGGCGCGGGAATGGCGGTGATGCGATGGTTGCGAGGGCGAGTTGTGACGGTAAAGGTCGTGGCTGTTGGCGTTGCTGTTGTTGTGAAGCGGCGTTGCGGTTGGTGGTTGGTGTGTGAAAGCGGTTGTGGAGAAGGTGGATGTTGTGAAGGCGGTTCTGGAGAAGGTGGCTGTGGTTGTCGAGATGCGGTTGGTGGTGGTTGTGGTGGTAGTAATGGCGGTTGGTCCAAAATAAAGATAGTAAAAGAAAAACGGCTATCTAAAAGCGTCGCAGCCCGAATGAATGACATTTATTCCCTCTAAACAACGGGTTTGGGCTAACTACACATATACTTACAGAGATATCTCACCTACGGGACCTGAATGGTGGTTTGCGAATTTCGTCAACCACAACAATATGAATAAAATCACCAATATCAGTATTTCTGAGTGCTGTGGCTAGCTATAAGCATTAAAACTAAATTTAGAACCATTAAAACCCCCATAATACACCCATTGATCGACACTGCAGACAAAACACCAAGATACTCAGATATGTAATACTAATGGCAACCATTTTGGAAAACGCCCCCGAACAGCCGTTCCTTATCATTTCTCAACATGTATAGAAGCCATATTTAAAGGTCGTATCCCAAGGTACCGAAATCCACCCCAAACTTGGTTCTCCGGAACAGAGTCACGGGGCTGCTGAAAGTAACCCCACTATGGTGGGGGCAGCACCGGCCGGCTTCTGGACCAAAATGTTACCCCCTCAAATGGTCAACCGTGTTGGAGTTCAAATGCATCAAAAGCATTTGGATTGTGGGAGTAGAAATCTCGGTGGATTCCTGAAATGAAATGAAGTTCAATTTAAAGCTGACTACTTCCTTTATTTTATTTATTATAACCCAATACAATAATTTAAAGTTGAGGTGACTGACTCATCATTCAAAAAGTTTTTAAATCACACTTCTCCTTGCACATCAGAAATGCCATCACAATCACCAAAATACAGGTTGCTTTTTGTTTACAAAATAAAAACTCAGCAAATGGAAATAATGACAAAGAGAGGACCTTCATAATTCGAGGAGAATCAGAAAGCTATCATTGATGTGAGTGAGGATACCACTCAAGCTGAATCTTTATTGGAAGCCAATATTTTACATTCAAAATCACCAATGTTCTGTTCTGAATCCGAGTCATCACACTTTTGCTTTTGACCTTTTGTCTTCAAGGTCAACCTGGTAGATTTGAGCCTGTTGTAACTGCCCCCAAGACTTCGTGACCTCTTCTTGCTTTGACAGTTAACATCGGAGTTAATCGACTCCTCCGATGGTAAAGACAATCTGGTGTTCATCCTTGGACTATTGGGTGGGGTGTGTAAGCTTTTTCCTTGACAAGTTTTGCTTCGACAGGAGAAGCGTGCTGGCATTGCTTTGCCTCTGTCTCCATACACAGGTGAACAGTATCCCGACTGTTCTGAAGACCCATCGGATGAAGTGTCCTTCTCCGGAGTGGAGTCGAGCACAATGAAATCTGAAGCGGAGCCGCGTCCCCGAGGCGTGCCGGTGCCTGTTGATGACGGGCCATCAAGTGATGGAATCTCATTGAGCACGACTAACGGTTGCATAGCAGTGTCCATCTCCACCAGGTTGTCCAAATCCCGTGGAGCCTCCTTGCAGCAATCCTTGCACCATGGCTGAGCCATCTGCTGCTCATCTTTGCAGCTTATGTGAAGGCGCTTCAAGGCCTCGGAGCTGGGAAACCTCTGTCGAAGAACTGCCAACAGGTCGTGGTTTTTCACCCCTCCGACTCTTGCTGACCCTTTTTCATCCTCTGCACAGCAAATAGTACGAGTCAGTTTGTTGTACACCAAACAATTGATGATATTATGGAAAAGCGAGCCTGGTTGCAAGGTGATTACAGTGGAATTCCATGATGCACCCAAATGTCCAAAACAATGACATAAAACCTAACAAAAAAGCACTGACAAAGCAAAAATCACCATATAACATTTATCATTCACATTTAGCAAAACATTGTTTTGTTAAGGAGCAATAATAAAAGGTTAAATTCAGGTGGAGTCCAATTTTTTGGAACACAAATCAGATAAAGCCTCATTACCTTTGTTACACACTTCCCGCCTTCTTTCGCAAAGCTTTTTCTTTAAACTGTTGACTTCAGCCTGGAGACATTCTATGCACTTTTCACTTTCCAAAACCTCCTTGCATTTCTTCTAAAGAGTGGAAATAAAAGTCGAAAACAATTAAAAATAAATATTACAGACTCATCCACATACACCTTTTACGAAAAAAAAAAACTCCGTAAATACTGTATATTCATATATTTTACATAATGGTCAAAAAGGAGGAATGCTCAAAGAGGAACTTTAACACAACTCGTGTACACACATGCAGAGAATAAGTGAGAGACACGGGACTTGACGTCGCAAAAGCAGCCGATGACCTTGGGAGAAACTGGTATAACTTCCTGGAGCAATCTGGGTACCGGTGATACCATCCTTGTGACGTCGCATTTTCTCTCCGCAATCAACAGGGTAATTGAGGAGTAATTTCCTCCTCCACATGGAATGCCAACCCAAAGGATATGTCCATGCTCTATCCTCAAAAGTCTAAATGCTGAGCATCAAAGCGAGGAAGCAGCATGTACCATTTTACGACTTGGCCGAGATCACAATCGAACCTCCGACCTCTCAGAAGGATTTTGATTGTGGGAATAAAAGTCTGGGTGTATTCTTCAAATTAAATCAAGTTTAATTAATTTAAAGCTTACTACTTCCTCTTTCAAACAAGCTCAAATCTACTATTTCATCACATGCAGAGTGGGTGCTCTCACCACAATGATCAAGATTTAACATTTCTTTTCTCAATGAACTAGAATCTCAATGAACTAGAAGTGTAAAGGACTTGTACATTTCAAATGCAATGTAAGCTCTGTACTCAAACATGTGGCAAACATGACTTCATTACCTCCACCACCGAAGGTGGATATAGGTTATGTTTTCACTCCTGTTTGTCTGTCTGTGAGCAGGGCATCTCAAAAAGTTGCGACGGATTTAGACGAAACACGGTGGGCAGGTTAGGTCGTTTGACGAGAACGAATCGATTAGATTTTGGTGAAGATCCAGATCCAGATCCGAGAATTTTTTTCCATCTTAAAGTGATCCTTCATAATTCAGAGATAGGGCCAAAAACAATATCTAGCATGATATTTCAAAAAGTCGTGGATGGATCATTACAAAACTTGATGGAGGAGTTGGGTAGGTGAGATCAACAAGCCAATTAGAATTTGCTTAAGGTCTGGATGCAGATCTGGCCTATCAGTGATATACAAAACAAACTGTTTAGTCTGGCAGAGGTATGCACTCTACCAAGTGCTGTTATTTTCCCAGTTGTTTTTCTCTATCCATTGTCAAAAGCTCAAATAAAAGATTGTGCATAAATCACATGCAGGACAAAGACAGTGCACATTAATGCACTTGTACATAAATTCTAAGGTCATTATTACACAATTAAGGTAGACACCAAACATGCAAACACAAACAAAAGTCCAGAAAGGTTAAACATTCATGGAGATTTCATTCATATTTGTCCATCCATTTCAATTGCAGGACAAAGACCGTGTGATGAGCTTGGGCTCTTCACCGTTGCCAACAATTCTTACACATCTGAGCAAGATCAACATTCACCAATTACAACTTTTATGCACATAAACTCAGTACATAATTCAGATGAGGCTGAATATGGTTATGATTGTCAACAGGATTTCATTTTCCAGTTTTGTTTTGTTTTCTATCCAATGTCTCAAGCTCAACGAAGAGATTTGACATTTAATCACATGCAGGACAAAAACACGAAACATCAATTTTATTTTTTAGAAACAATGTCAAATCTCGTACAAAACAATGGGGAACAGAGACATTCGGAGATATGTGGAAGGGAGAGCGATGATGCGAGATGCACGGGGTAAATAAGATGGACACTACATGGACTTTCAAGAAGGAAAGCAGGGAATTTAAAGGAGGTGAGTTTGGGGTGGATTAGCAGGGGTAGAAAAGATCAAGGGTTTGAATGGGGGAAGATAAGAGATGGTGGTGAACAGCTGCTTTGAAGACCTGGAGGAAAGAGTGGGATTGAAGAGAGTATGGGAGTTTGGTCCAAAGTCAGGAAAAAAATGAGGAATGAAAGAGTGAAGGTGAGCAGTGATTCTTGATTTTGGTAGTTTTACCAGAAGGGGGTTGCTTGCGGACCTTGAGCACCCTGCGGAAATATGGGGGGGGGGACATATATCTCAGACAGAGTGGGGGGGGGCGCGAGGCCGGAGAGGAGACGGGAGAAGACAGGAAGACCACCGACCTGCCTGCAATGAGTGTGAGAGGCCCAAAGACTAAAGGCCCTGTCACACCTTGACCATTTAGCCAGCGTATGCCTGACGTATGCAAAATTTGGCTAAAACGCTGGCACATGTCGAATACGTTATGGGTAAGTTTGTATACGTTAACAGCACGCTGGCATACGTCGTAGTACGCTGGCTTTTTTTTCGTAGTACGCTGGCATACGTCTTTGTACGCCAAGGTGTTAGACAAATTTTCCATGCTTGAAATTTTTTGACGTATGCCAGCGTATGACACGCTCCGCATAATGCTGGCCATATGTTGTAGGCACGTTGCGCGATCGTTGACACACGTCGACACACGTTACTTGTAAGTTACTCATAAGTCGAAACACGTCAAGGTAATGTTTAGCGTACCCGAAACTTATTTCTAACCTATGAGTAACGTGTTGTAGGCACGTTACGTGATCGTTGACACACGTTACTTGTACGTTACTCATAAGTCGAAACACGTCAAGGTAATCAGTGTTAGCATCAGTGTTCCAGACTCCCTGATGTTTTTTTTTTTTCCTTCGGTACGACGGTGATGTTGACACTTCGATTTCTAGTGCGGTTATAATATAATATAATTAATAGGCTGCCGCTCAACGATTTAAATCATAACCGCACTAGAAATCGAAGTGTCAACATCACCGTCATACCGAAGAAAAAAAAAAACCAGGGAGTCTGCAACACTGACGCTAACCATTACCTCGACGTGTTTCGACTTATGAGTCACGTACAAGTAACGTGTGTCGATGTGTGTTAACGATCGTGTAGCGTGCCTACAACTTATGCCAGTGTATGCGGAACGTGTGTCATACGTCGAGAAATTTTCAACATGCTGAAAATTTCTCGACGTACTCGGCGTATGACAACGTATGCCAGAAAAATACGACGTATGCCAGCATGCTCTTAACGTATACAAAACTTACCCATAACGTATTCGACGTGTGCCAGCCTGGTTCGGCAAATTTTTCATACGTCGGCATACGCTGGCTAAAACGTCAAGGTGTGACAGCGGCTTCACACTTCGATGTCTTGTGCAGTTATGATTTGAATCGTCAAGCCGCAGCCTATGAATAGCCTACGCCACGTGATCGTCGGCGATACGCTGCCGCGCTATGCATAAGTTAGACTATCGTTGGGCATAGGTTGTGAACACCGACAACACGCTCAGCGTTCATTGGCATAATTTATCTATATGTGATTGAAACGTTCTGTGTACGTTACTAATACGTTATGCATACGCCCAAAACTTAAAAAAAAAATCACTAGTTCAGCGTACGCCAGCGTTTTACATACATTTTGAGACCTTGCCATACACTGGCTAAAACGTCAAAGTGTGACAGCCCCTTCATCCTCATCACGGGAAATACCAATGATCCTAAATGCCTTGGTTTCCACAGCGTGAAACCGAGAACGGTGAGAGGTGGGAGAGCAGTACTCCATCAGGCTGTGGATGAAAGCTTTGTACATTGTCAGGAGCTCAGGTGTGCCAAAGAAGGACTTTGCACAATGGAGGATGCCCAGTCTATGACTGGCTTTTGAGGCCAGCTTGGTAATGTAGCTTTCCCAGGAAAGATCAATGGCAGATATTGAGACCCAGAAGATTGAATGAGAGGACTTCAAGAGGATTGTTGAGAAAGTACTGTCAAGGCCAAAAATATTGGTACCCTTGTACTTTTTTTCAAATAATGCATCATATCTTCCAGAAAATTGTTGAAATTTAAAAAAAAAAATCTTTTGGTATCCACAAATGTATTTCTTTGGTTTGCAGTGGAACAAAAAAAAAAGCTGAAATAAATTACAAAATCTTACCAATTCCACACAGAAATCCTAAAATGTCACGGACAATATTATTCGCACCTTCTAGTTGTTAGAAATAATTACATTTCAAGCAGGTGATTCTCCTTTACTCTGGAATTGAACTCACCTGTAGTGAGTTGCAGGTGCCGGCAAAAGAAAAAAATCACTCATTAAACCTGTTTGAAGAAAGAAAAGGAGTCATTCTGCTGTTTTGTGTCACTGTGTGTACCGCAATGAACATGGAGAAAAGAAAGAAAACCAGAGAATTGTCTGAGGAGGTGAGACACAAGATTGTAGTCAAGCATGGACAATCTCAAGGCTACAAGTCCATCTCCAGAGATATTGATGTTCCTGTGTCCACCATATGAAATGTTATCAGGAAGTTTAAGGCCCATGGCACTGGAGCCAACCTTCCTGGACGTGGCCACAAGACAAAACTTGATCGAAGATTGCAGTGAAGGATTGTTCGAATGGTGGAGAAAGCACCTCGATCAACTGCCAAACAGATTCAAGCTGACCTTCAGACACAAGGTACAACAGTTTCAACTCACACCATCCATTGCCTACTCAATGAAAGGGGGTTATATGGTAGGAGACTCAGGAGGACCCCCACTGCTGAGAAAGAGAGACATAAGAAAGCCCAATTGGAGTTTGCCAAAACACACCTGAACAAGCCAACATCCTTCTGGGAGAATGTCCTGTGGAGAGGTGAGACCAAGTTAGAGCTTTTTGGAAAAGGCCATAATCTCTATATTTACAGAAAACAAAAATGAAGCCTTCAAAGAAAAGAACACCTCCTTACAGTCAAACATGGAGGAGGTTCAGTGATGTTTTGGGGTTGCTGTGCTGCCTTTGGCATTAAATGCCTTGAATGTGTGCATGGCATCATGAAAGCAGGAGGATTACCAAGGCACTTTAGAGTGCAATGTTCAACCCAGTGTCAGAAAGCTAGGTCTCTGTCGAAGGTCATGGGTCTTGCAAGACAATGATCCCCAAACACACTTCAAAAAGTATCCAGGAATGATTCAAGACAAAACGCTGGACTGTTCTGAAGTGGCCAGCAATCTGTCCAGATCTAAATCCCATTGAACACCTGTGGGGAGATCTGAAAACACAATCTGGGAGAAGCACCCTTCAAATCTGGAAGAACTGGAGCAGTTTGCACAAGAAGAGTGGGTCAAACTGCCAGGAGTGAGGTGTAGGAAGCTCATTCATGGCTTCAGGAAGTGCTTAACTGCAGTTATTTTGTCCAAAGACTGTGCTACCAAATATTAAGTGTAGGACTCGAGGGTGTCAATAATTTTGTCAACGCCATTTTTATTTTTTTTTCTGATGTTAAAGGATATATTGAGTTCTGAATCAAAAGCAAAGGTTCTGTAATATTAACAGTGAAATAAATAATTGTGGAGACCGAATTCTTTTGTAAGTTTCAACTAATTTGTAGAGAAAACTGTGTTGTTTGAAAAAAGTGCAAGGGTGCCAATATTTTTGGCCACGACTGTAGATGGGGGGGGAGGGGGGTTGAGAGGTACCAGATGGTCCTTTCGGAGAGATCGTGAGAGTGTAAGATTTGTTAGGATTGAAAGACATGTTCCACGTGTTGGACCAGCTTGTGATTTTATCCAGATCTGCAGAGAGTGAAGAAGCTGCTGCTTGCCGGTCTGAGGAACGACAGATGGTATTCGATCTGTATACAGATCTGGCAGAGGGTGGAGTCATCAGCAAAGAGATAAAGAGGATTTTCCAGAGAGTCGGAGAGATCATTGATGAAAACCAGGAAAAGCACAGGGCCCAGAACGCTGCCTTGAGGAACTCCAGCCTGGACAGGAAGAGGGGATGAGAGAACTCCATTATGGACCACACGTTGGCTGCAATAGGAGAAGAAGTCTAAGCCATGAATGGAGATTGCCTTGGATACCATAGCAGAATGCACTTTCACATAAATTACAAGGGTATTGGCACACAATGAAGGTAGACACTGAACATGTATTGTTGCGGACCGGGGATCGGCTGCGAGCACGACTGCTAGGTGGAGCAGTAGGGTCGACTCTACCGAACACCCGGAATCTAGATCGTACCTTTCGGAAAACTCCGAGGATACGGGTCCCTTACCGGACAGTGAATCGTCAATAATTCCACCACGTGGTACAGGGTTATTTGCCAAACTTCAAAATACCTAGAGACCCACGTGGCGAGCTACCCAGTATTCACAGCCTCGACGGCACTCGTACGGAACGAGCCGTATGCGTGCTCGACCCGTGTGTGACCTCAGCGGATGGTCACCGAGCTTCCGTCGGTCCCAAATGCACACCAGTACGGCAACAACGGCCTTCTTTATTTCTCCCAACATGCACCACGTTAAACCAATGAAGAAAACACAAAAACGAGCTGATACATTTAACACATGGATATTTATTTACAATTGGTGGGGAAGGAACACATAAGAGCAGAGTTAAACCAACTAAAGCAAGGCAAATAATGTACAGCAAAGGCACTTATCCAATTCCTACTTACAGACAGGGCCCCAGACAGACACACACACACACACACACACACACACACACACACACACACACACACACACACACACACACACACACACACACACACAAACACACACACACACACACACACACACACACACACACACACACACACACACACACGGACATCGACCATCCCGCCTCGTGCGGTCTTCGACGAGACGAGCGACCTAGACCAGCGTCGCGATGCGGTCAGAAGAACCAGGCGCCAGCGAGAGGCGATGGAAGAACCAGGCGCCAGCGAGATGCCATGGAAGAACCAGGCGCCAGCGAGATGCCATGGAAGAACCAGGCGCCAGCGAGATGCCATGGAAGAACCAGGCGCCAGCGAGATGCCATGGAAGAACCAGGCGCCAGCGAGATGCGATGGAAGAACCAGGCGCCAGCGAGATGCGATGGAAGAACCAGGCGCCAGCGAGATGCGATGGAAGAACCAGGCGCCAGCGAGATGCGATGGAAGAACCAGGCGCCAGCGAGATGCGATGGAAGAACCAGGCGCCAGCGAGATGCGATGGAAGAACCAGGCGCCAGCGAGATGCGATGGAAGAACCAGGCGCCAGCGAGATGCGATGGAAGAACCAGGCGCCAGCGAGATGCGATGGAAGAACCAGGCGCCAGCGAGATGCGATGGAAGAACCAGGCGCCAGCGAGATGCGATGGAAGAACCAGGCGCCAGCGAGATGCGATGGAAGAACCAGGCGCCAGCGAGATGCGATGGAAGAACCAGGCGCCAGCGAGATGCGATGGAAGAACCAGGCGCCAGCGAGATGCGATGGAAGAACCAGGCGCCAGCGAGATGCGATGGAAGAACCAGGCGCCAGCGAGATGCGATGGAAGAACCAGGCGCCAGCGAGATGCGATGGAAGAACCAGGCGCCAGCGAGATGCGATGGAAGAACCAGGCGCCAGCGAGATGCGATGGAAGAACCAGGCGCCAGCGAGATGCGATGGAAGAACCAGGCGCCAGCGAGATGCGATGGAAGAACCAGGCGCCAGCGAGATGCGATGGAAGAACCAGGCGCCAGCGAGATGCGATGGAAGAACCAGGCGCCAGCGAGATGCGATGGAAGAACCAGGCGCCAGCGAGATGCGATGGAAGAACCAGGCGCCAGCGAGATGCGATGGAAGAACCAGGCGCCAGCGAGATGCGATGGAAGAACCAGGCGCCAGCGAGATGCGATGGAAGAACCAGGCGCCAGCGAGATGCGATGGAAGAACCAGGCGCCAGCGAGATGCGATGGAAGAACCAGGCGCCAGCGAGATGCGATGGAAGAACCAGGCGCCAGCGAGATGCGATGGAAGAACCAGGCGCCAGCGAGATGCGATGGAAGAACCAGGCGCCAGCGAGATGCGATGGAAGAACCAGGCGCCAGCGAGATGCGATGGAAGAACCAGGCGCCAGCGAGATGCGATGGAAGAACCAGGCGCCAGCGAGATGCGATGGAAGAACCAGGCGCCAGCGAGATGCGATGGAAGAACCAGGCGCCAGCGAGATGCGATGGAAGAACCAGGCGCCAGCGAGATGCGATGGAAGAACCAGGCGCCAGCGAGATGCGATGGAAGAACCAGGCGCCAGCGAGATGCGATGGAAGAACCAGGCGCCAGCGAGATGCGATGGAAGAACCAGGCGCCAGCGAGATGCGATGGAAGAACCAGGCGCCAGCGAGATGCGATGGAAGAACCAGGCGCCAGCGAGATGCGATGGAAGAACCAGGCGCCAGCGAGATGCGATGGAAGAACCAGGCGCCAGCGAGATGCGATGGAAGAACCAGGCGCCAGCGAGATGCGATGGAAGAACCAGGCGCCAGCGAGATGCGATGGAAGAACCAGGCGCCAGCGAGATGCGATGGAAGAACCAGGCGCCAGCGAGATGCGATGGAAGAACCAGGCGCCAGCGAGATGCGATGGAAGAACCAGGCGCCAGCGAGATGCGATGGAAGAACCAGGAGCCAGCGAGATGCGATGGAAGAACCAGGCGCCAGCGAGATGCGATGGAAGAACCAGGCGCCAGCGAGATGCGATGGAAGAACCAGGCGCCAGCGAGATGCGATGGAAGAACCAGGCGCCAGCGAGATGCGATGGAAGAACCAGGCGCCAGCGAGATGCGATGGAAGAACCAGGCGCCAGCGAGATGCGATGGAAGAAACAGGCGCCAGCGAGATGCGATGGAAGAACCAGGCGCCAGCGAGATGCGATGGAAGAACCAGGCGCCAGCGAGATGCGATGGAAGAACCAGGCGCCAGCGAGATGCGATGGAAGAACCAGGCGCCAGCGAGATGCGATGGAAGAACCAGGCGCCAGCGAGATGCGATGGAAGAACCAGGCGCCAGCGAGATGCGATGGAAGAACCAGGCGCCAGCGAGATGCGATGGAAGAACCAGGCGCCAGCGAGATGCGATGGAAGAACCAGGCGCCAGCGAGATGCGATGGAAGAACCAGGCGCCAGCGAGATGCGATGGAAGAACCAGGCGCCAGCGAGATGCGATGGAAGAACCAGGCGCCAGCGAGATGCGATGGAAGAACCAGGCGCCAGCGAGATGCGATGGAAGAACCAGGCGCCAGCGAGATGCGATGGAAGAACCAGGCGCCAGCGAGATGCGATGGAAGAACCAGGCGCCAGCGAGATGCGATGGAAGAACCAGGCGCCAGCGAGATGCGATGGAAGAACCAGGCACCAGCGAGACGCGAGCAGAGTCGAGAGCTCCGTTCAGCGCTCGTCGCGACAACCAAAACTCTTCCTTTTCGATCTCGCTGCAACCTTATTCACCCTTGTCCAGGGGGGGGGAGGGGACGCCTCCTCCTTCACTGGACGGTTCTGGCACGCAAAATGAGCTCGTTGCCCTGTCATTGGCCAAAACGGGCGCCAAGGCCATTGATTGGACCCGGCGGGGGGGCATGACGGCCGTCCGGCGGACCGCCCTCCAAACAGGCAGAGGAACATTATCCTGTGTGGGCTGTGGTCATTCGACGACCGCCGAGGAACTCGTTCGCATCTCCCTGATTGGACGAGAGCCGCCGCGTGGCTCCTCCTTGAACTCCGCCCACCACGGGCACCATGGCATCGGCCAGAGCGAGGTGAAGGTGAGGGTGATGCTGGTGTTGTTGTAGAAGATTTATGGATGTAATAATAAAACCCTAACTACAAAAAATAACTCCGCAGCGCATGAACACTTAAGTACCCATTAAACAAGGGACAGGGAGCTATCTATCCACATTTACTTATCAAAATAACTGAGCTATAGGACCTGTATGTTGAGTACTCATGGCTTCCAGATTCGTAACAGTATAATCTCTTAAATCGCATTATCATCCTGGATAAAAAGGATATCAAGCTTAATACACAAGAGAAATTCAACAAGCTGTGGAGTGAAAACTTATTGGTGGAATGAGTTACAAGTAATTTCATTTATACAAGAAGGATTAAAAAATATATATATTTAAAGCAGGGAAACCAACTTTTGAGAAATTACAGCAGAAGATTCCTGGCTTAATTCTCACATATAAGCTGAAATCCATGAAAACCTCATTTAAATTCCTTCAACAATAATAGCTGGTCCAACACGATGATGCAGAGGTAGCGTCGTGCACTTATCTTTTAAATATCTAGTCTGGCTTTGCTTCCCAACCAAACTACAAAAACAGAATGATACTTTGCACACAGGGTGTTCCAACACAAAGTATGCCGTCCCTCAGATTGACATTAAACTGGGCGTCTCATCTACCAACATTAGCTGGTGGATATATCCCACAATGTCTTTCACGACGAGTAGGTATCTCTGGCATCCTGAACAAATTGCAAATTCCAACTGATATCACCTTTGGTCAAACATTAGACCTGATAAACTGTTTAGTGAAAGTCTTGGGCTAAAAAAGTAATAATAATAATAACTAGAACTGCCACTTTATAACTGCTGGCAGTGATGACCGGGTACCCAGAAGTGTCCGCCTTTGAGACAACTGATACAACATGGGACTTAAATCATTGTCGCAAAGTTTCGCATTGATAGGATAAGCGGTGCCAGAGAAAACATTATTCAATGGTGATACAAACACAGGCCTGCTTCGAGACGGCGCGGAACAGACGAGTTACGAACCGGGCAGCACAAAGCGTTCACTTTCCTTATTACTGGCGAACAGATTCAAATAATTAAATAATTCTGGCTGCCAAACCGTGTGACCGATCAGGTTGAAATTTTAAACTTTTGTTTCGCATGTCGGCTAAATTACAAATGTGAAGTTTCGTATATTTTGAAGCAGCGGTTCCAGAGTAAACATTAATTAATATTTAACCTTCAATCCAAGATGGCGGCCAAACCATGTGACTTGTGACGTCATAATTTTCACCACTTGTGCAAACACGATCGTAGACGATAACTGCAAATTTTCGCTTCGCTAGGTTAAGCAGTTCCAGAGAAAACATTATTTAATATTTTTCTTAAAACCAACATGGCTGCCAAACCCTGGGCCCGATCGCGTTGAAATTTCAAACCCTCATTCCGCATGAGCGTTCCACCATAAACTTGATGTTTCACATTTATTGATGCAGTAGTTCCAGAGTCAACATTAATTAATATTTTTCCTTCAATCCACGATGGCTGCCAAACGTTGCGTCGTACCTCAAAAGGGGGTGAGAACTTTTTATTCGTCATGGAGAGGCGGTCAGAGTGGTGGAGTTTCGCCTGGATCTGTTCAGTCCTTTCAGAGAAAAAGACGTTTAAAGATATTATTTTTTAATCCAAGATGGCTGACGAACCATGTGACCTATGACATTACAAATTTAAATTCTGCTTCCAACTGGGTATTGGAACATGTTTCTGAAGTTTCGTGTTAATCGGTAAAGGTGCGTTTTTCTATCCAAGATGGCCGCCAAACCATGTGACGTGTGACATCATAATTTTTACCACGCATGCACAGACAAAGGTAGATGATAATTACAAATTTTCGATTCGTTTGGTTAAGCGGTTCCAAAGAAAACATTATTTAATATTTTTCTTAAATCCAAGATGGCGGCCAAACCATGTGACTTATCAATTCGAAATTAACAAACTTATATCGCCTTCCTCTCCTGAATATAGTTCTGAAATCTCCCCTTCATTGGGCCAACGCTTCTGGAGAAGAAGATGTTTGAAGGTTTTTGGGTTTTTTTCAAGATGGCCGCCAAACCATGTGACCGATCAAGAACAAATTAACAAACTTGAGAAAGGACCTCATGGGGAATATATGTGTGAAGTTTCGTCTTAATCTGTCTTGCCCTTCTGGAGAAGAAGATTTTTAAAATTTATTCATTTTCAATCCAAGATGGCTGCCGAACCTTGTGACCTATGATATCATAAATTTAAATTCTGCTTTCCATCGTCGACCCGAACAAGTGTGTGAAGTTTCTTGAAAATCGGATAAGGTCTATTTTTCTATCCAAGATGGCCGCCAAACCATGTGACTTCTGAGGTAAAAATTTTTTACCATGTATGCAGAGTTGAGGGAGGAAGGCACTTGCAAATTTTGGGTTCGATGGCTTATGAAATACCAGAGAAAACATTATTTAATATTTTTCTTAAATCCAACATGGCGGCCAAACCATGTGACCTATCACTTCGAAATTAACAAACTTGCATCGCATACATGTCACGAATATAGTTGTGAAATCTCGCCTTCATGGGACCAGCGCTTCTGGAGAAGAAGATGTTTGAAGGTTTTAGGGTTTTTTCAAGATGGCCGCCAAACCATGTGACGTATCAACAACAAATTAACAAACTTGAAAGAGAACATCAGGGGGAATGTACGTGTAAAGTTTCGCCTTAATCTGTCCAGCCCTTCTGGAGAAGAAGATTTTTTTTTAATAAACACTAAAAAACAAGATGGCGGACGAATTACGTCATCGATGACGTCAAGAAAAACATTTTCGTCAGTGATTTTAGGCGTAGATGATGCTCAGAACTTTTCAGATTTTTCCTATACGGCGTTCTACTTGACGAATTTTCACCGGTATATCGCTTCACCTATGACGTCACGAAAAATCACACGTGTTCCCCATAGGGAGCTTAGTAAAATGTATCAAGAGAAAAATTTTTCCATTGCACGGTTTCCGAGATACAGATGTCCAAAGTTTATCGTTTTTTTCAAGATGGCGCCCGCACCACATGACCAATGACGTCATAATTATAACGTGATTGTGCTATCAAAAAAGATACATACTGTGGTGAAAATTTTGTGTCGATCGGACTTAGTATCCCAGAGAAAATGATTTTTAAAGCGAAAAAGGGTGCAAAATGCCGGCGGAAAAAGAAAAATAATAATAAACAGAAGAAAAACAATAGGGTACCCTGTACTGACAGGGTACCCTAATAACTAGAACTGCCACTTTATAACTGCTGGCAGTGATGACCGGGTACCCAGAAGTGCCTTTGACACAACTGATACAACATGAGACTTAAATCAGAGTCGCAAAGTTTTGCATTGACAGGATAAGCGGTGCCAGAGAAAACATTATTTAATGGTGATACAAACACAGGCCTGCTTCGAGAGGGCACGGAACAGACGAGTTACGAACCGGGCAGCACAAAGCATTCAATTTCGTTAGAACTGGCTTCCAGATTCAAATAATTAAATAATTCTGGCTCCCAAACCGCGTGACCGATCAGGTTGAAATTTTAAACTTTTGTTTCGCATGTCACCTCAATTATAAATCTGAAGTTTCTCATATATAGAGGCAGCGGTTCCAGAGTAAACATTAATTAATATTTATCTTTCAATCCAAGATGGCGGCCAAACCATGTGACTTGTGATGTCATAATTTTCAACACATGTGCAAACACGATGGGAGACGATAACTGCAAATTTTCGCTTTGCAAGGTTAACCAGTTCCAGAGAAAACATTATTTAATATTTTTCTTAAAACCAACATGGCTGCCAAACCCTGGGCCCGATTGCGTTGAAATTTCAAACCCTCATTCCGCATGAGTTTTCCACCATAAAGGTGATGTTTCACATTTATTGATGCAGTATTTCCAGAGTAAACATTAATTAATATTTTTCCTTCAATCCACTATGGCTGCCAAACGTTGCGTCGTACCTCAAAAGGGGATGAGAACTTTTTATTCGTCATGGAGAGGCGGTCATAGTGGTGGAGTTTCGCCTGGATCTGTTCAGTCCTTTCAGAGAAAAGACGTTTAAAGATATTATTTTTTAATCCAAGATGGCTGACGAACCATGTGACCTATGACATCACAAATTTATATTCTGCTTCCAACTGGGTACTGGAACACGGTTGTGAAGTTTCGTGTTAATCGGTAAAGGTGCGTTTTTCTATCCAAGATGGCCGCCAAACCATGTAACGTGTGATGTCATAATTTTTACCATGCGTGCATACACGATGGTAGATGATAATTACAAATTTTCGATTCGTTTGGTTCAGTGGTTCCAGAGAAAACATTATTTAATATTTTTCTTAAATCCAAGATGGCGGCCAAACCATGTGACTTATCAATTCGAAATTAACAAACTTATATCGCCTTCCTGTCCCGAATATAGTTCTGAAATCTCCCCTTCATTGGACCAGTGCATCTGGAGAAGAAGATGTTTGAAGGTTTTAGGGTTTTTTCAAGATGGCCGCCAAACCATCTGAACGATCAAGAAGAAATTAACAAACTTGAGAAAGGACCTCATGGGGAATATATGTGTTAAGTTTCGTCTTTATCTGTCTTGCCCTTCTGGAGAAGAAGATTTTTAAAATTTATTCATTTTCAATCCAAGATGGCTGCCGAACCTTGTGACCTATGATATCATAAATTTAAATTCTGCTTTCCATCGTCGACCCGAACAAGTATGTGAAGTTTCGTGTAAATCGGATAAAGTCTATTTTTCTATCCAAGATGGCCGCCAAACCATGTGACTTCTGAGGTAAAATTTTTTTACCATGTATGCAGAGTTGAGGGAGGAAGGCACTTGCAAATTTTCGCTTCGATGGCTTATGAAATACCAGAGAAAACATTATTTAATATTTTTCTTAAATCCAACATGGCGGCCAAACCATGTGACCTATCACTTCGAAATTAACAAACTTGCATCGCATACATGTCACGAATATAGTTCTGAAATCTCGCCTTCATTGGACCAGCGCTTCTGGAGAAGAAGATGTTTGAAGGTTTTAGGGTTTTTTCAAGATGGCCGCCAA
Source organism: Eptatretus burgeri (assembly GCF_056783735.1). Lineage (NCBI taxonomy): Eukaryota > Metazoa > Chordata > Myxini > Myxiniformes > Myxinidae > Eptatretus > Eptatretus burgeri. The sequence goes on along the minus strand of NC_140972.1, from coordinate 61,738,845 downwards.
ACCATGTGACGTATCAACAACAAATTAACAAACTTGAAAGAGGGCCTCAGGGGGAATGTCCCTGTAAAGTTTCGCCTCAATCTGCACAGCCGTTCTGGAGAAGAAGATTTTTTTTTAAAAAACACTAAAAAACAAGATGGCGGCCGAAATACGTCATCGATGACGTCAAGAAAAACATTTTCGTCGGTGATTTTAGGCGTAGATGACGCTCAAAATTTTTCAGATTTTTCCTATACGGCGTTCTACTTGACGAATTTTCACCGGTATATCGCTTCACCTATGACGTCACGAAAAATCACACGTGTTCCCCATAGGGAGCTTAGTAAAATGTATCAAACGAAAAATTTTTCCATTGCACGGTTTCCGAGATACAGATGTCCAAAGTTTATCGCTTTTTTCAAGATGGCGACCGTACCACGTGACCAATGACGTCATAATTATAAGCTGATTGTGCTATCAAAAAAGATACATACTATGGTGAAAATTTCCTGTCGATCGGACTTCGTGTTCCAGAGAAAATGATTTTTAAAGCGAAAAAGGGTGCAAAATGCCGGCGGAAAAAGAAAAATAATAATAAACAGAAGAAAAACAATAGGGTACCCTGTACTCACAGGGTACCCTAATAATAATAATAATAACAACAATAGCTTTCCCTCGCTGACCCCACAATAACATAGGAACAATGGAGACTGCTGAAGAAGTAGCAGGAGTACTCATTGCAGTAGCAACAGTCAGAGTAGATCTAACAATGGCAATCAAAGAGTTTTGTTTTTTTGTATCCATAGTTGCGGCTCGTAGAAGAAATGGGACACTGAATGGATCAGGAGAATAGTAGAGACGGACGCAAAATAAACAGTATAGAGAAGGGGAAAAACACCAACAGCAGAGTAGAAGGGCAAGATAGAGGGCGACTTGGACAAACAAAGGGTGTGGGGGGAGGATGGGGGGCAGGAGAGAAGGAATGGGGTGGACAAGATCAAGATGGAGACAGGAGCCTCCAAGGAAGGAAAACTGGAAATTTGGAAGGAGGAGGGATTGCGGGGTTGGGGGGGGGATAACAAGGGTAAAAATGTCATCATTTTGGATTGGAGATGATCTGAGATGGTGGTGAACATCCCTCTTGAATATCTGGAGGGAAGAATGAAATTGAAGAGAATGTGGAAGTTGGTTTCACAGGCAGGGAAAAAGAGGAACGAATGAGTGGAAGTGAGCTGTGATCCTAGATTTAGGTAGTTTCACCGGAAGGGGGTTTATTGTGGACCGTGTGTGCCCTGCAGAAACCTGGAGGGGAAAGGGGGGGGGGACAAAGCACGGCAAGAACACAGGTTGCAAGACAAGAAAGGAGGCGGTACAAGACAGAGACCACCAACCTGCAAAGTGATAAGCCCATCGACTCAGTTTCATTGTGGGAGTTTCCAATAATCTTAAAGGCCTTGGTTTCCACAGCATCAAGCTGAGCAAGATGTGAGGCAGGGGAGCCAGCCCAAAGGAGGAGCAGTACTCCACCAAGCTGCAGATGAAGGCCTTGTCGATGGATAGCAGTTCAGGTATGCCAAGGAAGGACTTTGTACAATGGTGGATGCCCAGTCAGCAGCTGGCTTTGGAGGCCAACTTTGAAATGAGGTTTGTCCAAGAAAGATCATGGCTGATAGTGAGAGTTCGAATGACTGAACTTCCTCAAGAGGATTGTTAACAAAGTCGATGTGGGAGGGGGGAGTTTGCCAGATGGTCCTAAGGGGGAGAGAGAGAGGGAGAGAGAGGATGAACACAAAGCTTTTGTCACAATGTGGAAACAATGATGAAGGTGCAACTTTTGAATTTTGATTGGCATTGGTTCAGCTGTTCCAAAAACGAAAAAGTTTATTTATGGACAAAAAACTAGATAAGAGGGGTGGAAGGTTTTGTTAAAAATGAAATGGGAAAGAATCTAAGGTTTTTTTTGTTATTCAAGCAGCGTTCCAAAGCTTTCACCAAAAAAGATTCCTACCTGCAGTCGATTCTGAAGATCACGGTTCAACTCTATGAGATCTTTGACACCATGCATATCTCCCCCTTTTGACATGAATTTACGTCTGAAATGAAAGCAATTTAAAAAATAATAATAATAATAATAACATTTTAACAGCACCGTATGCAATAATTAAGATCATGGAAAAAGATTTTGGGGGTTCAACATCCTAACATGATCCCAACCAAGAACCAGTGGCCTTACTTGTGTTTGTCCACAAGATCACCGTAAGAAGGTCGACGGCTTGATATAGGACTTGCCCAGTATTCTTGCTGGCCTACCTGGCCAAGGTTGGTGATCGTCATAGGCAATGTAAGAAAACGCCTGCAAAGTAAAGACAGAAAACACAACACAGGTAAATATAGTTAATGTATTTCAAATCGGCAAATGCTTTGCATCACCTGAAGAAAACATACAAAGGTCTGATACAAAAGAAGCATTTGACATTCCACAAACCATTTTATCTATTTATATCCTTTAAATAGTGATTAATTTATATCCTTCACATAGTTGATAAGTCATTGGTTAAAAAAAAGAAAAGAAGATATATGAATTTGCACAAAGGAAGGGAGACCTGACAGCAAAATAAACATCCCCCAGAACAGAAGTCAACCATTCGAGATCAAGTTCCCAAAATAAGGTCATTGGCAAGAATGCAAATGGTGGCTTAAGACAGGAACTGCAGACCAATTTTTCAACATTTCAACTCCATTTTCTACAAAAAAATAACAAAAGTTTTTTAATGAAGAGAAAACAATATAGATATTTTTTGCAAATGTGGCATGATCCTAGAAATTTTTATTTTTTATTTTTTTAAACATTAATGATGCTGGCAAAATGAAGAGTGAGGGAAAAGGAAGCAAGAGGGGGGGTGGGAGAGACGGGAAGGCAGAGGGTGGGTGGGAGAGACGGGAAGGCAGAGGGTGGGTGGAGATGGGAAGGCAGAGGGTGGGTGGGAGAGACGGGAAGGCAGATGGTGGGTGGGAGAGACGGGAAGGCAGATGGTGGGTGGGAGAGACGGGAAGGCAGAGGGTGGGTGGGAGAGACGGGAAGGCAGAGGGTGGGTGGGAGAGACGGGAAGGCAGAGGGTGGGTGGGAGAGACGGGAAGGCAGAGGGTGGGTGGGAGAGACGGGAAGGCAGAGGGTGGGTGGGAGAGACGGGAAGGCAGAGGGTGGGTGGGAGAGACGGGAAGGCAGAGGGTGGGTGGGAGAGACGGGAAGGCAGAGGGTGGGTGGGAGAGACGGGAAGGCAGAGGGTGGGTGGGAGAGACGGGAAGGCAGAGGGTGGGTGGGAGAGACGGGAAGGCAGAGGGTGGGTGGGAGAGACGGGAAGGCAGAGGGGGGATGGTGGAGACGGGAAGGCAGAGGGTGGGTGGGAGAGACGGGAAGGCAGAGGGTGGGTGGGAGAGACGGGAAGGCAGAGGGTGGGTGGGAGAGACGGGAAGGCAGAGGGGGTGGGATGGGAGAACGGGAAGGCAGAGGGTGGGTGGGAGAGACGGGAAGGCAGAGGGTGGGTGGGAGACACGGGAAGGCAGAGGGTGGGTGGGAGAGACGGGAAGGCAGAGGGTGGGTGGGAGAGACGGGAAGGCAGAGGGTGGGTGGGAGACACGGGAAGGCAGAGGGGGTGGGTGGGAGAGACGGGAAGGCAGAGGGTGGGTGGGAGAGACGGGAAGGCAGAGGGTGGGTGGGAGAGACGGGAAGGCAGAGGGTGGGTGGGAGAGACGGGAAGGCAGAGGGTGGGTGGGAGAGACGGGAAGGCAGAGGGTGGGTGGGAGAGAAGGGAAGGCAGAGGGTGGGTGGGAGAGACGGGAAGGCAGAGGGTGGGTGGGAGAGACGGGAAGGCAGAGGGTGGGTGGGAGAGACGGGAAGGCAGAGGGTGGGTGGGAGAGACGGGAAGGCAGAGGGTGGGTGGGAGAGACGGGAAGGCAGAGGGTGGGTGGGAGAGACGGGAAGGCAGAGGGTGGGTGGGAGAGACGGGAAGGCAGAGGGTGGGTGGGAGAGACGGGAAGGCAGAGGGTGGGTGGGAGAGACGGGAAGGCAGAGGGGGGATGGTGGAGACGGGAAGGCAGAGGGTGGGTGGGAGAGACGGGAAGGCAGAGGGTGGGTGGGAGAGACGGGAAGGCAGAGGGGGTGGGAGAGACGGGAAGGCAGAGGGGGATGGTGGAGACGGGAAGGCAGAGGGGGGATGGTGGAGACGGGAAGGCAGAGGGTGGGTGGGAGAGACGGGAAGACAGGGAGGGTGGGAGAGACGAGAAGGCAGGGGGGGTGGGAGAGATGGGAAGGCAAGGGGGATGGGAGAAACGGTAAGGCAGGAGGTGGGGGGGGTAAGGCAGAAGTGGGTCCTTGTCACACACTCAATCTGTCCACCACATTTCATCTAAATCCATCCTAGCATTTTGAGATATCATGCCCACAAGCAGACAAACAAACAGGGGTGAAAACAGAACCTCCATCCACCTTTGGTGGCAGAGGGAACAAAATATTTTACAGACAAAAACTAAACTTCAAAATATATAACTAAAAGAATAAACTTATTTTTTCCATCTTCCACAGTGAGGAAAAAGGTGGTTTTTTTTTTCCTCTACAAGATGAGGACTCATGGAAGAGCAAGATGACGAGACTAAAAGGAAATGAACAGACAGTAGAGCAACAGCTGGACACTAAACCATAAACACTAAACCTCACCGGATACAGCCAAGAGTTTCGGCAGGGGCTGCTCTTAGCTGATGTTAATCTCCACAAAGTGTTTGATTCAGTTAATCGAGATGCCCTCTGCAGGATTCTCGGTCTTCGTGGGGTGGCACCAAAACTGATCAATATGATTTCTGAAATATACTCTGGTACTGAGAGTTCTGTGAGGTGTGGTGGTTCCATCTCCAACTTATTTCCAGTTGTTGTTTTCCAGGACTTCGGGTCCTCAACAAATGCAGGCAAGAGTTTCGGCAGGGGTTGCATGCAGCTTATGTTGATCTCTGTGAAGCGTTTGCTTCAGTGAATCGGGATACCCTCTTGAGGATTCTTGGTCTTTGTGGGGTGCCAGCAAAACTGATCGATCTGATGTCTGAACTCGACTCTGGTACTGAGAGTGCTGTGAGATGTGGTGATACCATCTCTGACTTATTTCCAGTTGTTATTGGAGTTCGTCAGGGGTGTGTGCTGGCCCCCACACTTTTCAGCACTTGTATGGACTGGATTCTAGGGAGGATGTCGGAGAGATGAAGCTGTCGTGCATCGTTTGGGAATGTCAAGATCTCTGACATTGATTTGGCAGTTGATGCAGTCATATTTGTGGAGACTTTAGATATCCTTTTGGGGGCCCTCGAAGTGCTGAATGAGGAGTAGGAGCCGCTGGGATTACGGGTTTCCTGGGTCAAAACTGATATCCAGGCCTTCAATGACATCTTGGATGCTGCTGTCCTGTCTGTGCCTGTTTGTGCTGAGGATATTGATGTCATGGAGAGATTTACTTACTTTGGCAGTGATATTCATGTCTCTGCTGGCTGTGATTCAGAGGTCAATAGACGTCTGGGTCGGGCCTGGGGAGTCATGCATTCACTGGAAAATGGGGTGTGGTGCTGCCGGTACCTGTGCGGGAGGACAAAAGTCCGAGTTTTCAGGTCCTTGGTGCTTCCAGTCTTGCTCTATGGATGTGAGACTTGGACTCTGACCAAGGATCTGAGATGGAGACCTAATTCCTTTGGTACCAGGTCTCTTCGGAGAATCCTTGGCTATTGCTGGTCGGACTTTGTGTCCAACAAGCGGTTGCTGAGAGAGACTCAAATGAGATTTGTTACCTGCATAGTCCGTAAGTGTCAGCTGTGGCTGTATGGACATGTGGCTCGTTTTCTTGACGCTGATCCTGCTCACCAGATTCTCTCAGCAAGGGAATCTAGTGAGTGGAGGAGGCCAATGGGCCGACCATGTGCCTCGTGGTTGCAGCAGGTTGATCAGCATCTCAAGGAGATGGGGATGGGCCAGGCATCTGCTTGGGGGATGGCCAGACAGAGGCCCCTGGAGTACTGGCAGAATGTGGACGCAACGATGCGCTGCTCTGGTGCATGCTCCCATACCTGACCTGACCGATGCGGAGATGCTGGATACACTGAACAACAAATTTCAAAATTTTTTTTTTACTGGAGATGTGTAAAGTGAATAAGACTAATTTGGGTACGCTGATTTCAAAAATCATAACCGTTTTGCTGTATCATGTCAGGATTTTCAGGAACAGAAATATTCCCATTGCCTAGAAGTCAGGATTTCAATGAAATTTACATATGTCTTTAACATGTCTATTTCGTACAATTGTTGTTAACTTGTGTTATATTTCTTTCTTTCAGATAAAGATGAGTAGGCGTTCCTGTACCAATCATCCTGACAACTTCTGTTATGTCTGTGGTCGGTATACCAAAAAAGATCAACAGCGAAGTATATCTACAGCAGTGAAAATGAAGGCCGCCTACTTTCACTACTTCGGGTGTAAGGTGGGGGACCAAGAACAGAGCTGGGCACCACACATCTGCTGCACAAGCTGTCACACAACCTTGACTCAGTGGTTGGTGGGCAAGCGCGTGAGCATGCCATTTGCGGTGCCCATGATATGGCGTGAGCCGCAGAATCATCATGATGATTGTTATTTCTGCTGCACAAACATCGCCGGCTTCAACAAGAAGAATAAAGGTCACATCAAGTACGCTGACTGTGTCTCTGCTCGTAAACCTGTGCCTCATGATGACGAGAACCCCGTTCCAACACCTCCAGCTGATCAGAACATAGCTGTAAGCAGTGGTGAAGAGGATGGTGATGATGAACCTTTTGAACCCGACACTCAAGAATCACACCTTCTGAACCAGGGAGACTTAAATGATCTTGTAAGAGATCTCTCGCTGTCAAAGGCGAAGGCAGAGCTGCTTGGATCAAAGCTGCAGCAGTGGAATCTACTTGAACCTAACACCAAGATATCCTTGTTCAGAGCACGTCACAGAGACATGGCTGAGTTCTTTGAGATGGAAGACACGATGACATTCTGCAGTGACATCAACGGTCTGTTGAAAGAACTTGGGTGTGATCACGATCCTGCAGACTGGCGCCTCTTCATCGACTCGGGGAAGAACAGCTTGAAGGCTGTTTTGCTCCACAATGGCAACGAGAAACCATCAGTCCCACTGGCTCACGCGTTCGGCATGGCAGAGACCTATGAGACTATGCGGCAGCTGCTTGATTCCATCAAGTACAATGACTTCAACTGGCACATCTGCGGAGACTTGAAAGTGGTGGCGCTGTTGTTAGGGCTGCAGTCAGGCTACACGAAATACATGTGCTTCCTTTGTCTCTGGGATAGCAGAGACGACAAGAATCACTGGACGAAGAAAGATTGGGAAGAGCGAAAAGAGCATGTACCTGGTCGACACAACGTGAAGTATGTCGCCCTTGTCGACCCAGCCAAGGTTTTCCTTCCACCACTCCACATAAAGCTCGGCTTGATGAAAAGTTTTGTACGGGCAATGGATCTGAATGGGCGTGGGTTTTTATACCTCAAGGAAAAGTTTGGCAACACCTTGTCGGAGGCCAAGATCAAGGATGGTGTCTTTGTTGGACCGCAAATCCGACAGATTATGAAGGACGAAACTTTTCCGACAACTCTAAACCCCAAAGAGCTGGCAGCGTGGAGGAGCTTCAAAGCTGTGACGGACAACTTCTTGGGGAACGAGCGCGCGGACAACTATGAAGAAATAGTGCAGCAGCTGCTGGAGTCCTTCAGGAAACTTGGCTCCAGGATGTCCCTGAAAATCCATTTCCTACACCAGCACCTGAACTTCTTCCCTGACAACTTGGGAGCAGTCTCGGACGAGCACGGCGAGCGATTCCACCAAGAGATTTCACTCATGGAGACGCGTTACCAAGGGCGGCACAACCCGAACATGATGGGCGATTTCTGCTGGTTCCTGCATCGTGAAACTGACACAGAGCAGCACAAACGCAAAGCCAAATGCCTAAAGCATTTTTAATTACAATCTAGTGGAGTTTTTCTGTAATTTCTATAATTTTGAAGCATTCATGATGAAATAAATGAATAAATGAATTTTTGTAAATTTCATTGAAATCCTGACTTCTAGGCAATGGGAATATTTCTGTTACTGACGTGATACACGTGATTTCACGTGATACGTGAAATCCTGACGTGATACAGCAAAACGGTTATGATTTTTGAAATCAGCGTACCCAAATTAGTCTAAATCACTTTACACATCTCCAGTAAAAAATTTTTGTTGTTCAGTGATATCCTTATGGGGGCACTCGAGGTGCTCAATGAGGAGTCAGAGCTGCTGGGATTATTGGTTTTCTGGGTAAAAACTAAGATCCAGGCTTTCAATGACAACTTCGATGCTGCTATCTTGTCTGCACCTGTTTTTGGTGAGGATGTTGAGATCACGGAGAGATTCACTCACCTTGGCAGTGATATTCATGTCGCCGCTTTTTGTGAGCCATAGGTCAATAGATGTCCGGGTCGGGCCTGAAGAGCCATGAATTTACTGAATCATGGGGTGTGGCACTGTTGGTACCTGTGCATGAGGATGAAAGTCCAAGTCTTTAAGTCCTTGGTGTTTCCAGTCTTGCTCAATGGATGTGTCCCTTGGACTCTTTCCAAGGATCTAAGATGGAGACTTAACTCCTTCGGTACCAGGTCTCTTCGGAGAATCCTAGGCTATCGCAAGTCAGACTTTGTGTCCGAGGAGCAGTTGCTGAGAGAGACTGGGATGAGATTTGTTACTGTATAATCCGTGAGCATCAGCAGCGGCTGTATAGACATGTATCTCGTTTTCCTGACGTTGATCCTGCTCACCAGATTCTCTCAGCGAGGGAGCCTCATGAGTGGAGGAGGCCAACAGGCCGACCACATGCCTCATAGCTGCAGAAGATTGATCGGCATCTCAAGGAGATGCAGATGGGCCAGGCATCTGCCTGAGGGGATGGCGAGACCGAGGCCCCGAGAGTACTGGCAGAAAGTTGACATAGCAACGCACTGCTCCGGCACATGCTCCCATACCTGACCTGACTCGACTCGATCAACTATAACTGTAAATTACACTCTGATAAACATCTATTTTAGCATTTGGTGACAAAGCATATATAGATTAGTAAAGCAAAATTAATTGCAGACAGCTAACTAATCCAGGACAGGCAGGATAGCCTATAGGTGTGTACACCCACCTTAAAGCTGTCAAGCCTGGGGTTGAATCTCGACCCGGTCACAAACTGTCATCCTGGTGTTTCATCAATGTGTATACCTGGTATTGGCTTAATGGTTTGGGTGGTGGACTTGGGAACCTATGATCCTGAGTTCAAGTCCCACCCGGCTGTTGAATTAATACCACGTGGGGTTGACTCTGCCTGTCATCCTTCAGAGGTCGGTAAAATGAGTGCCAGCTTGCTGGTATCCTGTGTTGTAGTGGCGACCCATCCAAGATTATGCCCAATAGCCTAGGAGACCGCTTAAGCAGCACCAACGCTCTGCAAAGAGTATGGTCCCAAATTGATGGATCAATGTGTGTGCATCGTCCCTCAGATGTACGTTATACTTGGTCTGTCCCATCCACCAGCAATAGTTGATGACCGTTTAAGACCCCACTGTATCCTTCGTGAAGAATAGGCAAGCTATCGCCGGCACCCTAAACTAATTCCAACAAATTCCTACACACACTGTCATGTATCCTGCAATGGGGTAGCGACTCATTCTGGATTGTAACCATCGCCCAGAAACTGCTTTCGTAGAACCGACACTGTTTCAACTATAGAGCATGCATGGTACATGATTAACTAATCCAGAATGTCATAATTGACAATTTAATTAAATGACCAGACTCAGTGGCATCGTGGTTAGAGCCTCTGCTCCAAGTCTGGGCGGTTGGCTGTTAAATTGTCACCCTGAGCGCATCATACCAAGGACTTTAAAAACGGTTTGTGCTGCTTCCTCGCTTGGCACTCAGCATTTGGAAGACAGAGCCGAGCCAAATCCCATGGGTTGGCATCCCTTGGGGAGGGAGACGTCTCCCTAAAAATGCTTCATTCACTCTGGAGAGAAAAGCACCGCCATGAGAAGTCCCAACCAGCACACACAGCATGTTCTGGAAAGTAACTTCCCCCAAGATTAACAGCGTTCTTTGCCTGATGCCAAATCTTGTGATGTCTGCCTTCTCTGCACGTGAGAGAGTTTGACAGCAATTCTAAGAGCCTTTGAATGTACAGTATAGAGAATAATAATAATAATAATAATAATAATAATAATAATAATAATAATAAAAGATACGTTATGGTCCACATGGATGAATAGTTCAGTGAAAACACACTTATGTTAATCTATCAATTACAAAGAGCACAAATGTTGCCAAATAAAGAATAAAAATCTAGCCAACACTTTTGATGAAGAACAATATTCATCAACTTGTACTACCTTGCTCACCTGCAGCTTTCCAACCATTTGAAAAGCCTGTGTTCCAAGACATATGTGGCATGGTTTTCAGAAGAATGGGTTGTGAAGAGGAGAAAGAAGAGGTCGGGAGCTTCAAGAACAGCCTGCATACTGCGATGGATCTGTTGCTCATGCAAGGATATTTGCTGAGGCGTGTTCCTTCTGAACTTGTACCACCCAATGACTTGCTGTCAGTACCATGGGGAACAGGGAATAACAGGAAATAACAGGGAAAGGTTAATGCCTTGCTGTCACTTCATATCTCTGTGCAGAGAGAAGACAGAGCTGTGCAGGTAATTGACGTCCACATTATAAAGAAACAACAACCATGAGGCATTGGCAGGGTTTGTTCAACCAGACAAAGTGGTGTAATGGTTAGAGCATCCACTCTGAGCCATTGAACAGGTTTGATGGGCCTAATGGCCTCCTGTGTTGAATGAAGTTCCTTGTAAAGGAACTTGGTTAACTATTAATTTAAAACAATTAATGGATTACCAGTTTCCCTACAGAATCGTACATGTGCTACATTCTCAAATCAACGCAGCGTTGGTTTGATGTCGCTCGAGCACAGTTTAGAGAGAGCTTGCCCGGCAGACCGGCTATTTCACAGCTTAGCCGCGTGCCCAGAAGTGAAGGATGTGCTAATACGGTGCCAACACGTTAAAGAGCATTGCGAGAATGAAAATATCTCTCACAGGTTTGGTTGCAATAACAATGTTAAAATTAACTACAATGATCAATCAAAGGTTGCATACTCTCTCCCAGACAGGTTTTGTGTGGTTTTATAGTTTGTATTTTTTGGAGGGTTGGCTGTTAAATCGTCTGGTGTTGGCTAAATGGTTAGGGTAGCGGACTTTGGATCCGAGGGTTGTGAGTTCAAATCCCGCTCAGCTGTTGAATTAATATCAGGTGGGGTTAACTCGGCCTGTCATCCTTCCGAGGTCGGCAAAATGAGTACCAGCTTGCTGGTATACTGTGTCGGAGTGGCGACCCGTCCAGGATTGTGTCCAATAGCAGAGGAGACTGCTTAAGCAGCACAAACGCTCTGCACAGAGTATGGTCCCAATCTCTCTCAATTTTTTGGAGGTATTTTCACCGTACGTACTTTGTCGACAATCTCACATTTTAATCGCATCCTTTGCCAAACCCAAAGACAAACCCAAATGCAATACCCTCTCTGGCAAGGATAATAATGCTTGTATTACTTTTTGCTTCTTATTTTATTGTGTTTGGGAAGCTGGAAACAATGGGTACATCATGACAAGAGTGTTGTGAGAAATTAAGGGTCAATAACTTTCTGACACTTTACGCATTGAAAGAGGTCATCGTTTGTGTCGGAACAAAACAGATCATGGACGCACAAGTGGACCTCATAATACGAACACCATTTTGAGTCTCAATTTACTTGACCAATTCGGACATTCGGGTTGTGTGGTGTTGTGCATAGACTGGACGCTAGAGGGTGCGATGAGGACGAAGGAGTTTGGAGTGAGAGGTCAGGAGGTGTGCAGTGCAAAGCTTGTTACGTTCTGATGTTCGGTTGAATAAAACCGTTGGAGAATATTGAATTCCTCATTCTTGGAGTATTTTACGACACAACAGGTTGTCAGACAAAAAGATAATCAAAGAAACAGACACATATGTCTTGGAATATCTTCTCCAGCATTGACAGTAACTTACCTCTTGTGCACCTCCAATGACATCATTTAGTAACTCTTTGTCCACAGTACCTGCATTGTTGTACAAACTGATGAGGAGACAAAGTACTTCAGTTGCAACCAAATTAAAACAAGTGAATTAATCACATAAGACATTGTTTAAGAAGCATTGAAAACAAGCCTGCTGTTGTTGAACACTGAAAAATATACCCACCAAGAGGGTTGAGGACATGGAATATGGTTTTGAATATCTGAAGAAGAAAAAAAGAAAGAAAAAACACATTCAAATACCAAAATAAGCACAACACTTAAGTCAAGCCTTGTTTACAAAACACGGAGTAGGCAAAGAAACTGCAGGCAGCATTTTCTTGAGAGTTTTTAGATTTACCAGACTCATTGGTGTAATGGTTAGCGTCTGAGCGTCTGCTCTGAGCTTGGGATGTCGATGGTTGAAACCCCAGCTGAGTCATACCAAAGACTTTTAAAAAATGGTATGTGCTGCTTCCTTCCTTGACACTCGGCATTTAAAAGGATAGGGCACGGACAAATAGCCATGGTTGACAACCAAATAGCCATTGTGCAGGCGTTGAAGGGTCAAATGGCCTCCTCCTGAGTTGAAGTTCCTTGTGAGGGAATTCATATATAAACTGTGCTCAGAAAATGACCAAATTCAGCAAAGTTGCATTACATGTACAAGTACAGGTGGATGTGGAGGAGGTCCACTGCAAATGTGGGAGTGGTATTTCATAAAGGGGCAAATCTGGATAGAGACAGGGTCAGAAACTAAAGTCAAGGCAACATACTTCTCAACGTGGAAAAGGAATCTCACTTTCTGGGAAGCCTTGCAGGGAATAATTCAAATCCAGCTTGGGGAGGGGTTGAGAAATTTCAACATCCAAAATGGGCAAAATCAACAAAATCTGTGTAAGAGATGTGACCCAATAAGAGAGGGAACGTTGTTCTTAACCTTAATACCCCCATTATAATATCAATTGTAAATTAGCTCAGGTGTAACCAATCACCTTCAAAATCACACACCAAGTTAATTGGCCTCCAACTGTGTTAAATTGTCATGATTCTGATTATTTCAGAATAAAATCAGCTGTTCCTATAGGTTTCCTCTGCTGGGTAATGCTTTTCACAGCAAAGACTCGACCATGGAAACCAAGGAGCTTTCAAAAGACCTCTCGGATAAAGTTGTGGAAAGGCACAGATCAGAGGATGGGTACAAAAACATTTCAAAGGCCTTGAATATCCCTTGGAGCAGAATCAAGACAATCATTGAGAAGTGGAAGGTGTATGGTACGACCAAGACCCTGCTTAGATCAGGCCGTCCCTTCAAACTGGATGACAAAGCAAGGAGGAGACTGATCAGAGAGACAACCAAGAGGCCAATGGCAACTTTGAAAGAGCGACAGGCCTTTATGGCAGACTGGTCACCATGTGCATGTGACAACAATATCCCAAGCACTCCACAAGTCTGGCCTGTATGGTCGGGTGGCAAGAAGGAGGCCATTACTCAAAAAAGCCCGCCTTGAGTCCCGTTTGAGGTATGCAAAATACCACTCTGGAGATTATAAAGCCATGTGGCAAAACGTTTTGTGGTCTGACAAAACCAAGATGGAACTTCTTGGCCTAAATACAAAACGTTAACATTTGGCGCAAACCCAACACACTACATCACCCAAAGAACAACATCCCAACTGTGAAGCATGGTGGTGGTAGCATCATGTTATGGAGATGTTTCTCATCAGCAGGGACTGAGGCACATGTCAGGATAGAAGCGAAAATGGATGGAGCAAAATACAGAAAAATCCGAGAGGAAAACCTGCTGCCCTCTGCAAGAAAGCTGAAATTGGGACGGAAGTTCACCTTGACAATGACTACGACCCGAAGCACACAGCCAAAGCTACACTGAAGTGGCTGAGGAACAAAAAGATAAATGTCCTTGAGTGAGGAAAAAATTTCCTTGTAATTTCCTTGAATCTGGCTTGATGGAGTCCATATTGGTCGTTTCTCAGTGGAGCTGAATTTTCTGGGAAGAATAGGAGATGCTTGATAACAAGTTTCCAAAACCTGAGAAAGGATCAAAGTTAAGGCCATCAGGCAGTCGTTGATGGATTGGATCGATCAACTTTGTTCGGCACAGGAAGGATAAGTGCATGCTTCCAAGGTGCGGGCAAGATACCGGGAGAATAGGAGACTTTTACAGCCAAATAAAAACAGGAGCTGCAGCTCAGGGACACAATTATTCAACACAATTGCAGGGTAGCTATTAGCACTATTTGCCTAGCACTCATTAAGATTAAAATGTAATTAAGATTCTAAATTCACTCATCTAAATTAAGAAGGTTTTATCAGATTTCTTTATTGTTAAAGACACAAAGTGCATGATGTTAGTTGGAGAATACTTGGAATTTCCCCAGAATCTTAGAGTGGGGACATGTAGGAAAAATAGTAGCACGTGTACCTGTGTTATAAGAGAAAGAGAACAATCAGAATTGATGAGAGATAGGAAAGAAGATCACTTGAAGTTGCGAGATATTGATTTGCCCACGGACCAAAAAAGCAGGACTCCCAGAGGGGCAGCAGGTTACTTTCAGATGAACTGCAAATTAACAATTCTTTCACTTGATTGATGGAAAAGATACACAATTTTACCAGTTAGCGTTCCCAATCAAATCCCTGGCTCGTGCGGGGAATGCAGGTTCCCATATATAACATGTATGGAGGTAAAATAGCAACCAATAACCTTTTGACAATGCCATGCATATTTCATAAACGGTGCATTTCTCACCCACAACAATGTTGTGTTCAATGTTGTCCATTTGTGTATCTGTTATGATATTGGTCACTTCTCGTCTTGTCTCGCCCATGAGAAGGCCCACCTACAAAATACAAGGCAAATGTTTTATGTCTGTAAAGATTCAAGTACCAAGGAAATTTATCTCTAACTTTCCGTTAACGACACGTCATCATCAATGTATGATAGTTAACAGTGCATCGGTGTTGCCGAAGCAGTTTCTTGGCAAACCTTATATACTGGGTGGTTTGCCATTGCTTTCCCAGCCATCATTCAGTGCAGGAATTTGGAATTTCTTCATGGCTTCAGCGATAGCTCGCTTAGCTTAGATCGCTTAGCTTCAGCGATAGCTTAGAGACGAGTGTGTATACCTCTATGCCATCCTGCCAGCCCATAACCTGACAAATTTAGACTAAAAAAAGTTTTAATTTTTTTATCATGACAAAGTTTCAACTCCAATTTTTTTTTAAAGATTTGTTTAAGAAATGGGGGAAAAAAAATCGTTTTCATCGTTTTTGAAAAATTAATGAATAAAATCACGACTCCTTCCATTTTGTTTGCTCGTATGGTTCTTCCTTCCATGCCGTTTGTCATTCAACTCCTCAAACATGTTTGCGAAAGTTCCCTTTTTTATCCCACTGAACATTTAACGCATGCAAGATGTATGTGTCATTGCAATTGAAGATGTGCAGCATCTCCAAATGTGCTTAATTTCGTGACCATCATGAATTCTACAGTTTCTCTACCGATACATTTTATATTTATGAAAGGTCAAGGCTCATGGAAGAGTCAAAATGTAATCTTTGCTACTTTCATGGTCCCTTTAATCCCACACTCTGGTGGGCTCAGTCACATGAGTATTCCCTTTGAACAACCGCTCTATCCCGAGCATCCTCTCTCATGTTCTTCTCTACCTTAATATTGGTCTTCCTCTTCTCCTGCTGCCAACTTCACCCATAATCAAAAGGTCTGTCTGACCACATGCCCCTTCTCCCTCATACCTCAACCAATGTAGACCTTCCTCCCATACCTCTTGACCTCCGCGACCGAAGGTGGTTATATTTTCGCCCGTCTGTCTGTTTATTTGTGAACAGGACATCTCAAAAAGTTGTGGATGTATTCGGATGAAATTTCGTGGAGAGCTTAGGTATGTGACATGGATGAAATGATTAGATTTTGGTGAAGAACCAGATTCAGATCTGGATCTGACATAGATACAGCCGAAAACGACATACAGCACGATATCTCAAAAAGTTGTGGACGGATTTGGACTAAAACTTGTTGGAAGAGTTGGTTAGGTGACAAGAACAGGCAGATTAAATTTTAGTTCAGGTCCAAATCCAGATCCGTCCTATCGGTGGGATACAAAACGTAAACGAATCGGCCTGGTGGAGGTATGCGCTTAACTGAATGGACGTTCTAATTTGCCAATGTTCCTTTCCTTCAAAGAGATGCATACAAACCCTCTCAACATCCACATTTACATCGACCGCAGCAATCCCTCCTCTCCTTTCCTCAGGGTCAAGGACACCACAGCACTCCGTACAAGAGAACCGGTTCGGTCTTGGAACCATCTTGTAAATATTCACTGATGTGGATTTTTTTTAAACCCACCTTGTTGTGATCGTTGTCCTGAAGGATTCTAACTGGCCGATTGTGGAATCCTATTTGACTTCAGACAGAGTTTAACGTTTGTCCGATTTGATTATAAAATCCTACAAAAACCCTATAGACACTGATAACAGATGTCCACACAAGTCCTTCCTTGTGAAACAATTTATTTCCTAATTATACACTATACACTTCTCACCCTTGTACAATGAACTTAAGAATCCCCATTTGATTGCAATATTATTTGGTTCTATTTCATTTATTCTTACTTTAGTTAACAGTTAGACCAACCCGATTCAATTCACTTCCACATTACATCAGAGAGTTTTATTCTAACTTGGTACTTGGTCAGTTCCAAGGAGTACAAGCCACTGAGAAACTATACTTCCTCACGTGCTTGCACTGAAAACAATTTTAGATTTCAAAGCATTTTATACTTCCATGAGAGAGAGGTTGGGGGATATTCACCCAGACTGTAGACGTGTCCTTTAGACGAAAAGCCACTTCGTACGTTTCTAAGCAAAGGTTCATTTATCAGCTCGGTCACTCTGCTCCAGAACAACCCATTTCTTATCATTTAGAGCAAAAGTCTTTTGGCCAGAAATGACAGCCAATTCAACTTGCAGCATAAAAGTTACATTTCTGAAACTCCATTTGTTGCAATTTAAAATATATTAATATAAATTTTTCCCCCACACACCCTCAGCCAAACGGGAAACTTTCTCCAATAGACACCACCAGGAACTCTCCTCTTACTCCACCCTGGCCCAACTCTCTCATGCCACATCCTCACTGGAACCTCCAGCCTCCTCTTGTAGAACGAGAATGAGAACCCAGGTATTTCAATTCCCCCCGACCTGCTTTAACTACTTGCCCCTCAAAAGAGCAAGAATAAATGTAAAATGTTTTCAAGTCCAAATTGGTCAGGTAATGGCAATCAAGATCCCTTCATTATGACGAATATGTTGTTGTTGTTGTTCGTCTTTCGGCTGCTCTGGTTAGGGGTCGCCACAGCGGATCATCCGTTATGATCCGCATACCGATTTGGCTTAGGTTTTATGCCGGATGTCCTTCCTGATGCAACCATGGTCGCCTCTTACGACACAGGGATAAGGATTGGGTTTCGCCATGATTCCGGGCTGCCCTACACCCTCTCATAGAGCGGCCCAGCGCAGAGCTCCCGTCCTCAAACGATCCTTCAACCCAAGCCTCCGAGTAGCCGGATTACAGGCGCACGCCACTACACCCGGTTTCATTATGACGAATATATTAATGGTTTCAACATACTGTATATGCATCATCATCATCATCATGGTGTCTAAGGAAGTGAAGGTAGTCCTGTAGATCTTCAGGTCTGCTCTATGGTTGGTACTTGATTAATTTGGTGGTTGGTGCAGGATGGAGTGCTCATGATTAGGTGACAGTCAGTGCAAGTGGAAAGGCTCATCCCACCAAACCTTGTCATATGGGTGGTCATGAAAGTTGATGCAAACACATGTGTGGTACATGGATGTAGCACCAATTCACGACAACAGGTGACAATGAAACATGAGGTGTTTATAACACACGAAATGTCCCAAAGTCCCGGCTGAAAAAAACATCATTTTAGTGCTGCGCAACCGGGGTGTTGCACCATGAAGTATGCTGGGCACAATAAGCCGGCTGTCCGTTTGCACGGTATCTTAACACGACCCAATTCAGTATTTTTGAAACAGCAAACGGTAACGAGATCCTTATCACTCTTGGAAAAACCAATACACCACCAGACAACAACAATGGGAAAAGTTTCTCAGGCCCACTATACCATCTTGACAACCGAATCGCAAGACCTCCCTCGGATCAACAATCATGACGCAATCCGAAAACCTGAACACGGGAAAAAAATCCACCCTGTTTTTGCTCGTTCTCCGCGTCTTCATGACTCGGCATCTACAACGTCGAGGTTCCCACGCGGTCAATCCCAGTGTCCGAGTCCGAACTCATTCACAATCCCGACCCACGTGTCCCACTCACGCCGTCTCCCAGGCCCGCCGTCATGTCGAAGGCGAGAGCGCTGAACGAAGCACCCGACACCGTCGCCGCCTTCATGGCGGAACCTTCGCACCAGGAAGTGAGGAATGGCAGACAGTGCGGCCGCACTTCGCCCCAAGCCCAGCAGTGTCGTTGAAGGCTTTATTAGTTGTACGTTACATTTGAACGTCCCCAAGGAAAATAAATAAATGTTTGATATTATTTTTCTTAGAAAATCCGGAAGTCTCAAACATCACACAGTCGTGAACTATTTCGCTGAGACCGTCATGATCTGATGAAGGATTAAGAACTGAAAACTGCACAGCGAACCGTTTTCGAAATGTTAGTACTGGAGGGGGGAGGGGAGGAGAAAGAGGGAAGGAGAGAGGGGGGAGGGAGGGGGAGAGAGAGGGGGAGGGAGGGGGAGGGATAGAGGGAGGGGAGGGAAAGGGGGAGGGAAAGAGGGAAAGAGGGAGAGGGAGGGAGGGGGAGGGAAAGAGGGAGGGAGGGGGAGGGAAAGAGGGAGGGAGGGGGAGGGAAAGAGGGAGGGAGAGGGAGGGGGAGGGAAAGAGGGAGGGAGAGGGAAAGAGGGAGGGAGAGGGAGAGGGAGGGAAAAGAGGGAGGGAGAGGGAGGGGGAGGGAAAGAGGGAGGGAGAGGGAGGGGGAGGGAAAGAGGGAGGGAGAGGGAGGGGGAGGGAAAGAGGGAGGGAGAGGGAGGGGGAGGGAAAGAGGGAGGGAGAGGGAGGGGGAGGGAAAGAGGGAGGGAGAGGGAGGGGGAGGGAAAGAGGGAGGGAGAGGGAGGGGAGGGAAAGAGGGAGGGAGAGGGAGGGGAGGGGGAGGGAGAGGGAGAGGGAGGGGGAGGGAAAGAGGGAGGGAGAGGGAGGGGGAGGGAAAGAGGGAGGGAGGGAGAGGGAGGGGGAGGGAAAGAGGGAGGGAGGGAGAGGGAGGGGGAGGGAAAGAGGGAGGGAGAGGGAGGGGAGGGAAAGAGGGAGGGAGAGGGAGGGGGAGGGAAAGAGGGAGGGAGGGAGAGGGAGGGGGAGGGAAAGAGGGAGGGAGGGGGAGGGAAAGAGGGAGGGAGGGGGAGGGAAAGAGGGAGGGAGGGGAGGGAAAGAGGGAGGGGGAGGGAAAGAGGGAGGGAGAGGGAGGGGGAGGGAAAGAGGGAGGGAGAGGGAGGGGGAGGGAAAGAGGGAGGGAGAGGGAGGGGGAGGGAAAGAGGGAGGGAGAGGGAGGGGGAGGGAAAGAGGGAGGGAGAGGGAGGGGAGGGAAAGAGGGAGGGAGAGGGAGGGGAGGGAAAGAGGGAGGGAGAGGGAGGGGGAGGGAAAGAGGGAGGGAGAGGGAGGGAAAGAGGGAGGGAGGGGAGGGAAAGAGGGAGGGAGGGGGAGGGAAAGAGGGAGGGAGGGGAGGGAAAGAGGGAGGGAGGGGAGGGAAAGAGCGAGGGAGGGGAGGGAAAGAGGGAGGGAGAGGGAGGGGGAGGGAAAGAGGGAGGGAGAGGGAGGGAAAGAGGGAGGTAGGGGGAGGGAAAGAGGGAGGGAGGGGGAGGGAAAGAGGGAGGGAGGGGGAGGGAAAGAGGGAGGGAGGGCGAGGGAAAGAGGGAGGGAGGGGGAGGGAAAGAGGGAGGGAGGGGAGGGAAAGAGGGAGGGAGGGAGGGGAGGGAAAGAGGGAGGGAGGGGGAGGGAAAGAGGAAGGGAGGGAAAGAGGGAGGGAGGGGGAGGGAAAGAGGGAGGGAGGGGGAGGGAAAGAGGGAGGGAGGGGGAGGGAAAGAGGGAGGGAGGGGAGGGAAAGAGGGAGGGAGGGGAGGGAAAGAGCGAGGGAGGGGAGGGAAAGAGGGAGGGAGGGGAGGGAAAGAGGGAGGGAGGGGAGGGAAAGAGGGAGGGAGGGGGAGGGAAAGAGGGAGGGGAGGGAAAGAGGAGGGGAGGGGAGGAAAAGAGGGAGGGAGGAGGAGGGAAAGAGGGAGGGAGGGGAGGGAAAGAGGAGGGGAGGGGAGGGAAAGAGGAGGGGAGGGGGAGGGAAAGGGGGAGGGAAAGAGGGAGGGAAAGGGGGAGGGAAAGAGGGAGGGAGGAAAAGAGGGAGGGAGGGAAAGAGGAGAAGAAGGGAGGGAGGGGGAGGGGAAGAGGGGAAAGAGGGAGGGGGAGGGAAAGAGAGAGGGAGGGAGGGGGAGGGAAAGAGAGAGGGAGGGAGGGGGAGGGAAAGAGAGAGGGAGGGAGGGGGAGGGAAAGAGAGAGGGAGGGAGGGGAGGGAAAGAGAGAGGGAGGGAGGGGGAGGGAGAGAGAGGAAGGGAGGGGGAGGGAGGGGGAGGGAGGGGAGGGAAAGGGGGAGGGAGGGGGAGGGAAAGGGGGAGGGAGGGAGGGAAAGAGAGAGGGAGG
>NC_140972.1:61665425-61707925 GCF_056783735.1 Eptatretus burgeri | reverse complement strand
TTGCAATGATCTAATCGCTCGGTTTGCTTAAATCATTTTCTCATTCATTTCGTCCCCACTCTTCTTTTCGTCTTTTTATTCCTGAGGTAAATCATCCACGTGTGCCTTTGCTGTAAAGTGGGGCCTCATGTAAATCAGCACGTGCGGCGCCGCGGTGAGGAAACTGCTGCACAGAGGTCCTCGTTCCCTGGCGAGCCCTAAACCTGGCATGTGCGGCGAGTGATGTGTGCTTGGCAGTGCAGGGTTGTCGACTCAGCTTCCGATGGTCTGGGGAGAATTGCCGGTTGCATTAAAAGTCATGTGAATAAATATCTCTGAAGAGGCTGCACTAATGGAGTTTTTCACGGCACAGGAAACACAGCCAGCACGACGCCTACGCTGCACGAAATGCGTACAGAGGCCGATAAAGCCGACTCCACACCAAGTTTGGCGGGATACGAGTGTGCGGAGTAGTCGCGGCTTGTTCCTTTTCAACGTGAATATCTGACACATATTGGTGTTCACCCCAGGTACACGCTGGCGGAGTCATGTGAACTCGAGCGCTGGCCATATGCGTAATGGCGGAACCGCGCGCACTGTATGGAATGTGCTAAAAAGCAGATACGTACACCGCTCGTGAAACGTGCATGGATTTATCCATGGCGATGTACCTTCGGCCCTCGCTGGCAGCAGCGGATTCTCCATGGATGTTGAACGTCTTCTCATCCCTTCGGCCAGCGAAGCTGCGATCGATCCGGGAAATGTACAGTGCAGGCCGCGTTGGCGCGCACTGAGCGAGCGCGTTGATCCACGCTGGTCGAACACCCGAGTGGGTATGCAGGACCCTCGACCAGTTGCCCGGGCATGGCCTGGGGGTTTTTGCAGGACCATTCGCGTGCCAATTTCGGTGTGAGCAATTCATGTCATCTCGTGAGGTCGGAGCGGAATATTCCCGCTATCTGGGATGGCCTTGCCGGAAACGAAGTGAGGCGGTTTCCGGCCAAAGTTGGCGGGCCATGTGAGGGGTTGGGGCCAAACTAAGCGCCCGATTCAGGTGATGACGTTTTGATGCGGAATGGCCCCTCCCCCCAAGCTGCGGGTCCGATAAAGGTCGGGGCAGTCCCTCTTGCTTTCTCTCTCTCTCTCTCTTGGCCTCTTTCTCTTTCTCCGTCTCGCCTCCCCTCGTCGACACCACCACAACCCACCTCCTGCTGCCCAGACTCCGCATCCTCGTCTCCATCCACATGACGTCGACCCCACCCGCCTACCTGGTCCTGCCAACGACTCCACCCTCACACTCTAGACTCCGCCCCTTCTCGACTCAAGCTCCTCCTTTCACGAACACATCCGTTCCGGAAAAGTGATCCAATCTGGTAGAGTGATCCAGTACGAACAAGGCGTACCGAGGGCGTGGTTCCCTGGTAATTAAATCACGTGATTAATTGGGTAACCCGATTAACCCATAGACGGGAGGACCCTAGGTCAAGAGGTTGAGTTATTGGCGTCCACGGTCGGTTAAGCGACCAGCCGCATCACGGAATTATCCGTGTGCGACGGCCTACAATTCCAGGGAGTCTGGTGGGAATCGACATAGCTTCCCCCACCAGGTGGTCTTCTCGCCCGACCCCCGGCCCACAACAATATATATATATATATATATATATATATATATATATATATATATATATATATATATATATATATATATACATATACATATATATATATATATATACATATATATCCCTGTGTCGTAAGAGGCGACCAGGGTTGCGTCAGGAAGGGCATCTGGCGTAAAACATGTGCCAAATCACTATGCGGATCATACGGATGATCCGCTGTGGCGACCCCTAAAGCGAGCAGCTGAAAGAAGAAGATACATATATATATATATATATATATATATATATATATATATATATATATATATATATATATATATATATATATATATATATATATATATATTGTTACGGCTGTGGAAATTCGCAGAACACCATAAAGGATATCCCCAAGATCAGTTATATCTCTAAGTTTGTGTTCAGATAGATTTCCCCACCGTGGTCTAAAGGGATATATTCGTGTTATCAGGGCTGTGATCTTTGAGTTAGCTGTTATTCTTTGCTATCGTTATTTTGGACCAACCACGCCACCATTACAACAACCACGATCACCTCAACCACCAACCCCACCACCAACCACCTTTTTTGCAAGCGCCCAACCACACCCCCCTCACAACCACCACACAACGCCAACCACGCCACCATTACAACAACCACGATCACCTCAAGTACCAACCACACCACCAACCACCTTTTTACAAGCGCCCAACCACACCACCCTCACGACCACCACACAACGCCAACCACGCCACCATTACAACAACCCCGACCACCTCAACCACCAGTCACCTTCTCCACAACCACGCTACAACCCTCTCCGCATCAAAAACCGTCTCTGCCATGGAGAAAGAAGAAGGGGTTCCGATAACGCAAGGGATTTTCCCTCCTGCTTTCCCGCACTTCGGGACGGGGGAAGGGCACATTGAACCAGGGGTCAAAGGTGATGTAGGGTGGGGGCCTATTTTTGGGCGATAAATGTCCCTGGGCCACATTCCCATTGAGGGCCACCGCAACGATTTCTTCTTCCCATCGTGCGCCGCGAAGGGAGGAGCCAAGGCGTTGGAGGTAAAACACGCCCTCTTTCTAGAGGCTTCTCGTGGGAGCTGGAAGAAGGGCGGGGCGAGAAGGCAGGGGGAATAAAAAGGGTGCACAGAGCGTCCGCAGTTCAGTTGGTTGTTGGTCGGTCGGTGGAGGTGTCGGTCTGGGTGGAGCAGTCGGTCGGTGGAGGTGCTTGAAAGGGTCCATCGAGGGTCGCCCAACCAAGTCACCACGAGGGTGGAGGTAACCTGCAGCGGCCTCTGGGAGTCCCTTCGGTCAACCAGGCTCCTTGGACATAAAGGCCTACGGGTCCAGTCTGACTCCCTTGCCTTTGTGGGGGTCTTTCTTCGCTTTTATTTGTGTGAATGATGTGGCGCTGTGTCCCGTTAAGTAGAGAAACTGTTAAGTGCCTGTACATGTTCATTATGGACGGTTGTAGCGCTTCGCCTTGCTCGCGTCTTTGTCCCGTCCCGCAGTCTTCGCAAAACAACTGCATGCGTGTTTCCCCCATTGACTGTATAACTGCATGCGTGCCGCATTTATTGCTTTTGTGTGTTTTGCATACCTGCATGACTTCATTGCTTTATTGTATATGTGCTTGTATAATAAATGTGCCTGTTTAAATGTTAACCTGTTCGTCGCGTCATTTTCCCTCCATTTGAATGTCATATTGTCTTTCGGAATGTTAGTTTGTTTTTGAATACCAATAATAGAATCGGGTCCGGCGAGGTCTGGCGATAATACCCCGCTCGGTTATCCCAGAACGGAACAAGCCGCTTAAGCCTTAAGCGGTTCATGTCCAAGCAGGCCTTTGCTGAGGTACGGTCTCTCGGTAATTTACCCGCGCGAATACTTAGGTATATCAATATTAGGCGATTGACCCTGTCGCGCGCGGGTAGAGTGTTGACTCGGCTGTGGTGTGCGCTTGGAGCACACCCATGACTGGTTTCTGGCGTGGTTCCGGAAAGTCGTGACTGAATTGTTCGTTCGGTGGGCGAAGCGGCCGCGATTCGGCTAAAAGAGGTTGTTCGCACGCCGGCGGGCGCAGATTCGTAACAATATATATGGTATATGTATATGTATATATATATATATATATATATATATGTATGTATATATGTATATGAATATATATGAAAATATATATGTATACATATATATTTATATATATATATGTATGTATATATGTATATGAATATATATGAAAATATATATGTATACATATATATTTATATATATATATGTATATATATATATATATATATATATATATATATATATATATATATGTATACATATATATATATATATATATATATATATATATATATATATATATATGTAGACATATATATATATATATATATATATATATATATATAGATATATGTATACATATATATACGTATACATATATACATATACATATACATATATATGTATATATGTATACATATATATGTATATATATATATATATATATATATATATATATATATATATATATATATATATATATATATATATATATATATATATTGGGTGGTCACAAGACTACCGTTATTTTCAGGTTTTCCGTCTGTCTGTAGGTATGTAATGGACAGCTCTGGAAGCCAGAGGAGTCAACCAATTTTGATGAAACTTGACTGATAGGTTCATACCAGGATGTAGTTCTATGCTTTTGAGCACCCTTGCAATGGACGCCACCGTTGCCTAGCAACGGAACTTTTAAATTTTTGAAAAATCCGAAAATAAAATCGGCTTCCGTGCTTTTATGCGCACTATAATCACCCTCTTTGTCAAAAAATTTCAGCCCGATCCGCCAAAAACTGCATGACTAATATGCAATTATATAGCGACCACCCATGTCGCCTACCCGCTTGTATAATATATACATATATCTATATATAAAGATATGTATATATATATATATACATATATATATATATATATATATATATATATATATATATATATATATATATATATATATATATGAATTCCCTTTCAAGGAATTGCCAATCCATGATTTTTTTGTCCATGCTCCATCCTTTTTAAGTGCTGACATCAAGCAAGGAAGCAGCGCCTACCATTTTTGAAGTCTTTGGAATGACTTGGTCAGGGTTTGAACCACCTATCTCCCGGATTTATAGTGGACACTCATCATTACACCACAGAGGCTGGATGAAATTAAGTAATACTTGCCTATTAATTAAGGTAAATTACATAATTCATTAATTTAAGCAATGGTGCCAAAAGAGTTTCAAAAAATGCATCTTTTCTCATCACATTTGATGCTTACGTGTTTCACAAATAATGTTCATAGAAACTTGCGCTGACAAAAAAAAGATTTCAAGTTTTTAATCTGCAAGCAATCTACAACTGCACAACTCAAATATGCCAGAGGCAAATGGTATCTCTCAATCAGGGCCTCACCCAACCCTCTCAAATAGGTCGGTATCAGTGGAATGTTTTCTGAGCGTACTCAATGCAAAAGCAAGTTGTCTTTACTGGCATTATAAGAGAAATGGTGATCCCTCGGTGAATCAACAGAAATTCTTCCGTCACAATTTTGGGAAAGATTCACGAGATTGTGCGTTCAAATGGAAGAGTCTACCTGAATAGCTGCCAACATTAATACAAGGTATTTCATATCCTTTATTTTTATACGCATGCAGTTTGTTGCAAAAGCAAAACCCTGTGCTCTGCTATTTACACTTATACCCAAGAAAATCAAAAAACTATGGCTGCGTAAGATAGGTTGTGATATAGCCTTCCAATTTTGTCCATGACAGACTGAGATCGCACTGTATTTGCAACGATAAATTAACAATTGTCCTAGTCTCTTCCTGCAATGTTACTTTCACTCTATAATACATACAAATGCTAATGTATTTATGTATAAATTCCTGGCAGGGTCGTTCAGTTGGTAGCATACTCATCTTTGAGCCGTCTCGTCTGAATTTAATCCGTGGAAGGATATGATCTGACTAATAAGTACGCTGTCCATTTGGAGGGGTTTTTATCTGGCTGTCCTGTCTGCCCATACCTGGTTGGTATAGGGGAGCAAGATGGGAAGCAACTGCTTATATGTTAAACTCCCTATAGGACCTTTCAAAAATCTCATTATGACTTTGTGTAAACACCCTGGCCAGTTTTCAAATTCCTGCCCTGACGACAACAGAGAATGCAATGGCAAACCAACCAATGTATATCCTCTATAATGTTGCTGGTGAGTCCACCCTGTGCATTTCAATAGTAAACATGCTTCTGAGAGGCAGGCTGCTCTGGCATACCTGTCTGCAAATTTGCCAATGGTCAGCAACCAAGCTATGAACTGCCAATGGTCAGCTCCCAAACATCACATGCAAACTAGCACTGCTAGCTAGCTATGCTCCTGACACTATCCCTCTATAAGTATCTATTGTTGAACCTTCAGTTTCATTCTCTGGAGTCTAGACAACCCTTAGAAGAGGTAGCCTCCAAAGCCAGTCACAAACTGGGCATCCTACGTCATGCAAAGTCCTTCCTTGTCACACCTGAGCACCTGATCACGTCCAAAGCTTTCGTCCACAGCCTGATGGAGTACCGCTCTCCCTTCCAGGCTGGGGCTCCCGTATCTCACCTTTCTCGGCTTCACGCAGTGGAAACCAAGGCATTTCGGATCATCGGCATCTCCCGCGATGAGGCTGAGTCTTTGGGCCTCTCACTCTCTCACTGCAGGCAGGTCGGTGGTCTTTCTGTCTTCTCACATCTCTTCTCTGGCCTCGCCCCTCCCCCCTTGTCTGCAATACATCCCCCCCATATTTCCGCAGGGCACTCAAGGACCGCCAGCAATCCCCTTCTTGTAAAACTACAAAAATCGAGAATCATTGCTCAAGGCCCGGTCACACCTTGACGTTTTAGCCAACGTATGCCGATTTTTGATTTTTTTTTCTAAAACGCTGGCACACGTTGAATACGCTATGGGTAAGTTTTGATAACATTGAGAGCACGCTGAAAAACACTGCCATACGTCGTTGTACGTTGCTTTTAAACGTTGTACTTTTTGGTTGTCCTCAAATTTTTTCATGCTTGAAATTTCACGACGTATGCCGGCGTATGACTCACACGTTCCGCTACGCTGGCCACAAGTTGTATGCACGGTCTGCGATCGTTGACAGACGTCAACACATGCTACTTGTAAGTTAATCATAAGTTGAGACACGCCGAGGTAATGTTTAGTGTACCCGAAACTTATTTCTAACCTATGATTAACGTGTTGTTGGCACGTTACGCGATCGTTGCCACACATCGACAGACGTTACTTTTAAGTTACTCATAGGCTGAAAGACGTCGGTATAATGGATCGTCCTTGCGTCAGTGTCCACGGCCACGGCCAGGACACTTATTTGCAGCATTCTTCAAACTTTTCTTTGGCATGACGAGGATGTTCACACTTCGATGTCTAGCTTGGCTATGATTCCAATTGTCCATCGGCAGCGTCTATTTAAAATAGTCGAGTTTGAGCGTTTTAACACGTTCAGAAGAAACGATTAAAATTTCCAAACCCCAGCGTCAAAAAACAAAGGCGAGTGACAGCAATTTAAATCGTTCATTGTAAACAATGAAAATAGCTGAGTGGTACCGTTTAAAAGTCGTTGAGTGTAAAAAAAATGCAATTGTTGAGCGCAAGCGTCTACTTTCAATAGTGGAGATGCAGCCATTTAAAACGTTGAGTTTATCATTTAAATCGTTAAATCGTTAAACGCAAGGACGATCCATCATAACCCACACCCTCCCCCTCACACTCACCTACTACTGCCAACATGAACAAACTACTACTAATACTAATACTAATACTGATACTGATACTGATACTGTTACTGCTGACATGGACATCGACTCAAAAAGGACTCGAAAACACTGTTGGGTTCCCCTTTTATGAACAGCATTTTTATATACCAATTCCCAAAACCGCTGGGAACACGTCTTTATATGGCAGTTGTAAGCTAGAAACACGTTAATTTTTTTTTTTTTTTGTCGACCGGAAGACGTCATTGGAATACGTCTACATACGTCGATGTGTGTTGGGACTACGTAAAGAATTGGTTCAAAGCACGTCAAACATAAGTTAGAAATAAGTTTCGCGTAAAAAGACATTACCGCGACGTGTTTCGACTTATGAGTAGCTTATAAGTAGCGTTTGTGGACGTGTGTAAGCGTCCACATATCGTGTGTAAAACTTATCCCCATCGCATGCGGAACGTGTGTCATACGCCGAGTACGTCGTAAAATTTTGAACATGTTTAAAATTTCTTGACGTACTCTACTTACTACGAAGTATGATAGCGTACTTTAGCGTTGTACTCACGTATACCAAACTTACTCATACCGTATTTGACGTGCCCCAACGTTTTAGACACATTTTTCTTAGGTCGGCATACGCTGGCAAGATCGCCAAGGTGTGACCGCGATGTTGACACTTCCATTTCTACGGCAGTTATGATTCGAATCGTTGTGCGTCAGCCTTTTAATAGGCTACGTCACGACATCGTCGGTGATACGTGCAACGCGCTATGCCTAAGTTAGACTATCGTTGGGCATCGGTTGTGTAGGCTGACAACAGGTTCAGCATTCGTTGGTATAAGTTATCTATAACACAACGAAACGTTCTGTGTCCGTTACCAATGCGTTATACATAAGAACAAGTCGCTATGAATACGTCCGAATCTTTAATAAAAAACATCAAAAGTTCAACGTAAGCCAGCGTTTTAGATACATTTTAATACGTTGCCATCGCTGGCTAAAACGTCAAGGTGTGACCGGGCCTTCACCTTCACTCTTTCATTCTTCTATTTTCCCACCTTTGGAACAAACTCACACACTCTCTTCAATCCCACTCTTCCTTCCAGGTCGTCAAAACAGCTGTTCACGACCATCTCTTATCTTCCCCCACCCAAAACCATGATCTTTTCTACCCCCACTAATCCACCCCAAACCCACCTCTTTCAAATTCCCTGCTTTCCTTCCTGAAAGTCCCTGTCGTGTAAGGACCTGAAAGTCACTGTCTTGTCCATCTTGTTTACCCTGTGTACCCCTGCCCCATCCCTCTCCATTCCACAGATTTCCTCTTGTCTTTATTCCCCACTGTTTTTTTCCTTCCCTCTCCCACCCCTCTTGTCTTCTGCTCCCCTTGTTGTATGTTCTGTGTGATAGCTCTCATGCAAGCCTCAACAATGTATATACAAAAAAATAAAAGTAATAAAAAGTCTCTAAAGATCCAGAATGCAAGGTATTTGGTGAATCATATCTCCAAACTAGAATATATTGCTGGCATCTATAGTTGGGCAGTGTATTCTCTGCAGATGCATGACAATTCTGAGCCAGAGTTTATTGCATTCTCTTTGGCCTTTATGCAAAGTACCAGGAGTATGGCTCCCAAAATCTGGGCTGGTGCAGCTGCTTCCCATATTGCACCCCTGTAAGTGATCAGGGCGAAGACTTTTCACGCTAACGGCATCTCCTGGCAAGAGGTACGTGTCAGAGTCTGCTTCTCACATATCATGTGGGGGTTGGTGGACTCTCAGTTTACTATCACCTCCCTTCTGGGCTCACTCGACCCGACCTTTTCTTTGCTGCATGCCCCTTCCCTGAGATCACGCATTCTTCAAGAAACCCACGTGCTTTATCTTCCCACATATGATGAGTTGGATGCTTACCTCAAGTTCTTCATCCCTCTGTTCTCTTGTATGTAAAACTTACTCCCTTTGTCTGTTGCCTTATGCTCTTCCCCTCCAGTCTTTCGAATGTGCCATTCAGACCATAGTCAAGCTCATGCTTTCTCCCACACGACCCACAATCTCTTCTTCTCCAGTTGTCCCTTTCCCACCATTTTTTTTCTTCTTCTTCTCCCTCTTCCATTCCTGCCACTCCACTACTCATGTGTGACATCTCCCAGCATTTTTCTCTGCTCAATCCCATTTTACTCTGTTGGTCTGTTAACCTGTTCGATAGCTCCTCCATAACACTAGACTTCATTAAAAAAATTCAGGAATACCAGATGCAAAAAAATGGTTTTTGTCATTAAAATGATTTCCAACTATGCATTCATGCAAAACTTGAAAATGCAAAACTAACTGGCCATTGGGCAGTTGTTCAAAAGCTATTCATCCTTGAGAACTACTTAAGGTAGAAATTCAATGCATTGAACAAATAGTGTGCATTATTCCTGCAAACTTTGTTGACCACTTGAGCAAAAGAAACTGATTGCAAGAAAAAATGATATTTCCTCCATGGCTCAGATCCCCACAGTGGAAATTGAATGTGGCATTCACCGTAAAGGTGCATTCTTGTAATAAGTGTAACAATAAGGACAACAGCTGCAAAGCTTTCCCAGGTGCAATAACAAGAGATGCTGGCCTTTCTTGACTTCTCCTCCTCCTCCCCCCCCAAACCTTTTTTTTCTTTACCTTCCTACCACAGCCATCAAGGAACAAGTAGGAGGGAAAAGGATTCTGAAGTCCCCTTGCAGTTTCGTTAATAATCTCACCAGGTGCAGCAAATTCATTGAACTCTGCAGAAATGGAAGAAAATAATGAATTTAGCTTAAAAAATTCTAATAAGAGTAGCGAGAACACATTTTCGGATAGTTTTGATGTGGAAGACGGCATCTCACACGTCTGTATCCAGCTGGAAAAGCAGGATCAGCCACAAGTGACATTTTTGGAACGAGTCAAGATGACAGCTGAGAAGCACCTGACTTGCTCCCCATCCTGCTTCAAAAAGGTCATTTTTGACATATTTCCTGTGCTGCAGTGGCTTCCTAACTACAAGTTCAGAGAGTACATTATTGGGGACATTATGTCAGGCATCGTTGTGGGAATTATATCGGTACCACAGTCCATTGCTTATTCCCTTCTTGCGAGTGTTGATCCAATCTACGGTCTGTATGCATCCTTCTTTCCCTGTATCATCTACTTCCTGTTTGGTACTTCACGCCATACATCTATTGGAATCTTTGCTGTCCTCTGCCTGATGATCGGACAAGTGGTTGATCAAGAACTGCAGGAAGCTGGCTATGACCTCTCTGTAAACACCAGTAACATTCACAGATATTCAAACACCGAGAAATTGGAATATGAAATGGTCTCTAACCTGAGTACACCATTTCCGACACTTGTGAGCAACAACTGTGACAGGAGCTGTTATGCAATTCGAATTGCTGCCAACATAACATTTCTGGCAGGTGTCTACCAGGTGAGATGCTTTGAATTTAAAAGAGACAAGTCAATTTTCTGATCATATTTCATGCTTGTGCTGATGATGATGGATTTGATTTCACAAATTAACATAAATATGATGTAGTATCAGAGATACGGCCACGAGGGGATGGTGGAAGGTATGTTGAGCTCGTTGGTGCAGAGGGTATTCTTTATACTTGCAGAAAGTAAAATTAATTGGTGGACTGACAGAAAAAAAGGAAAAAAAAGGGATTGGCCTGTTTCATGTTCCTCTTGGAGCACATAGCTCCTGATGTTGGGATCCCAAGTCCAGATCCCATAAACTCTGCTTATTTGTCCAACATCATCTACTTATATCCTTGTAATTCATCTTCAAGTACACTGGTGTTTTATTGAGTCTTTGTCCTGCAAGATACAAGGATAACCCTTTGCCTCAATCAGTGTAAAATAAACTTTTCAAGTGCCTTAGTACAGAAATCTTAAGTAATTAGAAACTTGAAATTAAAATTTATTGCATTTGGTTTTTGTCACTTGCAGGTGGTGATGAGCATACTTCAGCTGGGTTTCATATCTGTTTACCTGTCAGAACCACTGCTAAGTGGTTTTGTCACAGGTTCTTCCATCACAATCCTAACATCTCAGGCTAAATATCTTTTGGGCCTGCCTATTCCTCGATACAAGGGCATTGGTGCTTTGGTCATGAACTGGGTCTCCATATTTAAGATGATCCCCAATACCAACATATGTGACCTGGTGACCAGCATAATCTGCTTTCTGGTTATGGTGCCCATTAAAGAGATGAACATACGTTACAAACACAAGATGAAGACACCGTTCCCCATCGAGCTTTTGGTCGTGATTGTTGCCACTCTTATCTCCCACTATGTAAACCTGCAAGAGAGGTATGGCTCGAACATCACGGGGACTATCTCCACAGGCTTTCAGGTGCCAAGACTTCCAGAATGGAACCTCGTACAAAGTGTGGCAGCTGACACAGTTTCCATCGCCATCGTCAGTTTTGTCTTTACGATTTCATTGTCTGAAATCTTTGCGAAAAAGCATGGCTACGTCGTACGAGCAAACCAGGTAACATAGAAGATGCAAATACTTTGCAACGCAGATACACTACAACATTCTAACAACCTCGCAAACCTCCGATAAACCTCTCCTGGGGTATCATAGTTTGCCTTATCATTGAGTATGGCAGACCTCCACAGGATTACCTAAAATAGCATTAACTCAAATATTATCTGGCATTTATTTTTCTCCATTTCCAACTGTTATGCTTTTTTTGTCATGTACTTGGTCTTAAAAATAAATAAATAAATATAAATAAAGGCTTTTTGACTGCCTCATTCAATAACTATCCAGATCATTAGTCCATCATTGAGGTTGTGACTCTTCCATCCCAAAACTTATCCGAACACCAGGTCCACAGCCTTAGTTGTGTCTAAATGCCATCCAATCAGGCAGAGCAATAGAACAACATTTGCCAAATATTTATTACATGTTAAAATGCTTTCTGTGATGACTAGTCAGTAAATTATCTTTGTTCTTCAATGAGAGCGGCTGAACCTTATAGCAGGTTTAATAGCAAAGGTCAATTTAACTTGCAAAAGGTTTTGACATTTGTCCATCTTTTTCATGCAATTGTAACAATAAGTGACAGGAATGAGGTTATGAGAAATAGACAATGGTAGCAACTTACGATTTGTTGATGTGTTCTGAATAAACAGGAAATGCTTGCAATTGGCTGCTGCAACATCATCCCATCCTTTTTCTACTCCTTCGCCACATGTGCTACCGTAACGAAGACACTGCTGAAAGATGCCACGGGGTGCATGACACAAGTATCAAGCCTGATAACAGCTGCAGTTATCCTCCTGGTGCTCATGGTGATCGCACCACTCTTCCATTCCCTCCAGAATTGCGTGTTAGCCACCATCATAATAGTTAACCTTCGTGGAGCCTTTCAAAAGTTTTTTGACACACCAAGAATGTGGCGTGTCAGTCATGCTGACGCACTTGTCTGGTGGGTCACGATGCTCGCCTCAGCATTACTCTCAACTGAGGTTGGTCTGCTGGTTGGTATTTGTTTCGCAGCAGTCTGCATATTGGTTCGGATGCAGAGACCATCGATTATTCAGCTCGGTCGCGTACCGGACACCAAACAGTATGCTGATTTGAATCTGTACAGGGGCCTTTTGTGTGTATCGGATGTAGTAATATTCCGATTTAACGCCCCACTCTACTACGTCAACAAAAATTACTTCCAGGCTGCAATTTTCTGCAAATCTGGTCTCAATCCAACCCTGAAAGTCAAGAAGAATGCGAAAGACAAACCTGAAGAGACAGAAAATGAGGTACATCACACTATTACCGAACCTTATTTCTTCGTCCTTACTCTTCTCAATCTCACTGCACCCGTACATGAGAAAAGCATCCTTTAACAGCTTCGTTTACATAAAACAATTATTTTTACCGTCTACCTATCCCAGACATACACATGGCCATTAAGGCCCAGTCACACCTTGACGTTTTAGCCAGCTTATGCCGATTTTTGGAAAATTTGTCTAAAACGCTGGTACACGTCCAATACGTTATGGGTACGTTTTGAAAACATTGAGAGCACGCTGAAAAACACTGCCATACGTCATTGTATGCTGGCTTTAAACGTTGTACTTTTCGGTTATCCTCAAATTTTCCATGCTTGAAATTTTAAGACTTATGTCAGCGTATGACTCACACGTTCCGCATAACGCTGGCCATTAGTTGTAGCCACGTTACGCGATCGTTGACACACGTCGACACACGTTACTTGTAAGTTACTCATAAGTCAAAACACATCAAGGTAATGGTTAGCGTCAGTGTTCCAGACTCCCTGGTTTTATTTTTTTATTTATTTTTCTTCCTTCCTTCGGTATGATGATGATTTTGACACTTCGATTTCTAGTGCGGTTATAATATAATATAATTAATAGGCTGCCGCTAAACGATTTAAATCTAACCGCACTGTACACTGAACACCGTCATACCGAAGAAAAAAAAAACCGGGAGTCTGGAACACTGACGCTAAACCATTACCTTGACGTGTTTCGACTTATGAGTACCTTTCAAGTAACGCGTGTCGATGTGTGTCAACGATCGCATATCGTGCGTACAACTTATTCCCATCGCATGCGGAGCATGTGTCATACGGCAAGTACGTCGTAAAATTTTCAACATGTTTAAAATTACAAGACATACTCCACTTACTACGACGTATGATAGCATACTTTAGCGTTTAATTCATGCATACCAAACTTGCCCATACCGTATTCGACATGCGCCAGCGTTTTAGACGCATTTTTCAGAGGTCGGCATACGCTGGCAAGATCGCCAAGGTGTGACTGCGATGTTGACACTTCCATTTCTGCAGCGGTTATGATTTGAATCATTGTGCGGCAGCCTTTTCATAACCTACACCACGTCATCGTCGGCGATACGTGCAGCGCGCTATGCCTAAGTTAGACTATCGTTGGGCATAGGTTGTGAAGGCCGACAACAGGTTCAGCATTCGTTAGTATAAGTTATCTATAACACAACAAAACGTTCTGTGTCTGTTACTAATACGTTATGCATAAGACCAAGTCGTTATGAATACGTCCGCTTCTTTAAAAAAAAACATCAAAAGTTCAACGTAAGCCAGCGTTTTACATACATTTTAATACGTTGCCATTGCTGGCTAAAACGTCAAGGTGTGACTGGGCCTTTAGCTATGACAATTACATCATACTAGTATACATGAAGGTAATTTGAGAAGTGTCTAATCTGTTTGTTTGTTTGACTTTCATGTATTCCTAAACTGCTGCACAGAATGAGTTGAAAATTACTGGTTCTCTTAGGGGTGTGGCATAAGGAGGTTTAGGTGGTAAAAAAATAAATAAAATAAAAGTTTCATGGCCCCCGAATTTCCAGGCGGAGTCAGACGCAAATTCTCTTCCAGGCAAAAATAGCATTCCTTTCCTTTCCTTTAGTAATTCTCTACAGACTACTGTAGTTGCACCTGTTACCAACTATAGTATATGAGTAGAACACTCATTTACTATCTATCTATAATTCCAGCAGTGTGTGTGTGTGTGTGTGTGTGTGTGTGTGTGTGTGTGTGTGTGTGTGTGTGTGTGTGTGTGTGTGTGTGTGTGTGTGTGTGTGTGTGTGTGTGTGTGTGACTGCTGTTTCTCGACAACCACTGGTCCGATCTAATTGAAACTTGTCAAGTATATTGCTGGGGACCTGCGTATGTGCCTTTTCAAGGTTTGATATTAATCAGACAAGAGGTTCCCAAGTCATGGCCATCTATTTACCAAACCAATGACAAGACACGGTGCTGCGTAGGCGTGGTCAATGGGGAAAGGGCACCTTAGTTACCGTGGCGTAGGAGTGGCAATGGTCAATGGCAGCGAATGTCATGGCAAGCAAAGACAGGGAGGTAAACTTGATTTTAATTAACTCTGTGTGTAAGTATCACAGCAGTTGTTAATTCAATGAAAGCGATAATTCGTGGAATGATGTGAACATTCCGTACGGGCACGCACCACTTCCGGATAGTGATGACTTAATGTATTCTAATAATTTCTCGATTTCTTATGCACATTTATAGATAAACACAATGCCCCAATCCAGTCATCGTTTACGAGAGGGAAGGAACGGCCTGTGTGGTTGTTTGAACGTTTTTTGGGGGGGGTTTGCACGTATGGCCACGCATGTACGGCCACACACGTACGGGTATGCGAGAGCGAAGGAACAGCCTGTGTGGTTGTTGTTTCTGGCACGCAGTTTGAAAGTTTTTTTTTTTAGCATGTACGGCCACGCACGTACGGCCACGCACGTACAGGCACGCATGTACGGGCATGTACTAGTATATCTAAATGTGGAATTTTTGCCTGAGCTATGTAAATGTGTATCGTATTGCGTCACTCCAAATTCTCTGCGTGGGTGTTACAAGTCAAAATGAAATACCCTAATTCTCTGTATGAAAAACATAAACATCAAATAAGTGGAATTATCATCTACAGAACAAGTGAGATGTTTGTCTGTCTGTCTGTGAGGGTGTCACCATTTTTCCTCAGAGATGGCTGAACGGATTTTCGTCAGTAAGTGCCAAGGAGTGTTTTAGGCAAAAAACACATTTGAAAATTAAAAAATAAAAAGGAATTTTTTTTTAATTTCAGCATTTCTTAAATGTCTTAGATCTAATTTTTGAAAAGATTTAAAACTAAAAATTAAAAAAAAAATTTTTAATTAAACTTTTTGTATTTAAAATTAAAAAAAATTATACTTTAAATTAAAAATCAATTTTTTTAATATATATATTTTTTACAGTGTCTAAACCTTTGTCGCAAAGTAAAAGGTAATATTAAATGATCCCTCACCCCATTCCTTAGTTGGTGTCGGGAAGTGTTTTAGGGCCCCCACAAAAGAATAGAAAACCAGAACAGCACTCAGTGGAGCACATACCTCCACCAAGCTGAACAGTTTACGTTTTGTATCCATTCCTTTACCAAAATCGAATTGGCTTAGTCTTGTTACCTGTCCAAATCAGTTATCAAGTTTTGTCACAATCCATGCACACCTTTTTGAGATATCATGCTATGTATCCTTTTTGGCCCCACCTTTCACTTATCACTTAAAATAATCAATAAAACATTCTCGAATCCAGATCTGGATTTTGATCTTCACCAGAATAAAATCAATTCGTCCTTGTTGCACAACCAACCAGTCCACTAAATTTCGTCCAAATCCATCCATAACTTTTTGAGATATCTCGCTCACAGACAGAGAGACAGACACAGGTAAAAACATAACCGCGTTCCACCTTCGGTGGCAGAGCAAAAAAACAACATTTGATTTCTTCAAAATGCTAACCTGATTCGAACAATGCAAGGAATCACTGGCAAGGACTAAGTATCATATTGTTTGTTTGTTTTACTTCCATGCAATTTTGAACAAGTGGATGAAATGAGTTTTAAGCTAATGGTTGTACTCGGTCGGTGCACAAGAAGGTTTAATGGAGTAAAAAAAAATTATATGCCCGGTGGTGCACCCCAATTTTCTCTATGTAAATGTGCATTGAAGAGGAAGCGACAAATGCCTGCCCGAACTACTACTGGGAGAGGGATGGCAAACACACCAACCCAGCATGACCCTTGGCCAAGAAACTGCTTCAACAGAACCAACACTCTATATCACAGAGTATGGTGCATGAGACAGACAGTTACTTAAATGTGTATTGCACAGCACCGCATGGTGGAAGCCAGTATTACAAGTCATAAATTGAAAAGAAAATAGGGGAAACTAACCCATCCATAAAGGCACAAGGACAGGTTCTTTGCTTGTTACAATTAAATCTGTGAAGGGTCATGAAGGACAATGCATTTTTAAATGAAAGGGGTTTTCCTCCCCACCTTCTCCCCCCCCCTCCCCCAAATCTTCATCCTCCCCTTATCGAATAGTACACCTTCCTTTAAAAAACAAAACCTGTACCATGCCGAACATTGGTGCTGTTGAAGCAGTTTCTTGACTAGGGTTATACTGGGTGGTTTACCATTGCTTTCCCAGTGTTGTTTGTCCGTGCTTTATCCTTTTGCATGTGACATGTGAGATGCACGTGATTACATGTAAATATTTGAATACTGGACACAAACATCAACTTTCATTTTGCACGTGGGGTGAGGGATCCGTGTTGCATGCACGTGTTCATTTGTGTTAACCTATAGCCAGTCCTACATACACTTGGCCTTGCCTTCTGATCGTCAGTATGGATGTCTTTCAGGCTGTTCCACAAGTGATGATAACAGTTTAAAGGAGTATGCAGATACTTATCCACATGGTCACCACTTTTTTCTTTTTCTTCCCCCCCACCGCCCCTCCCCCCCACCCACCACCCTCACAAGATCACGACACATGTTTAATTTTTTTTTAACTTCATGGAACTAGATGTCACTAAAGATGGATGTCTATATTCCTGTGATTTGTAACGTCTGTATACTTTGAACACGATACGTTTGTCCCATTATGGTGCTCATTTTTGCTCTGGTTTAAGGCGATCTATTGAATACGAGTGACATTTTTGTCCCACAAAGGACAATGGCTTTTCTAAGTGCAACACAAGGAAGATTGGCGCTCTTGTGGTGGATTGCAGTGCAATGCATTTTGTGGATTCACCTGGTGCAGACGTTCTCCAGGAACTGCATCAGGCATACGGACGTATCGGTGTACTTTTCCTGCTGGCCAATTGCTCTCCTACCATTCTGGAAACCTTGCAACAATCTGGATACTTCAGGCAATCTGTAAGTAAAACAAACTCTGTTCCTCCATTGTGAATGAAAAGAAAAATGCTGCACATATATATATATATATATATATATATATATATATATATATATATATATATATATATATATATATATATATATATATATATATATATATATATATATATATATATATATATGTAAACGGGCATGCCTGTAATTACAAGGTGGGACACTGATCTTGCACCTGTGCTGTGATGGTGGCAGGATACGGAGGAAGGCTCAACCATATCAATCAAAGAGTCACACAGTCTACATTTTCACTGTGTGCATGATGCTGTGATTCACTCACTTAAACACTGTGCAAAACAACAGAAAGAATTACACTGGCGAGATGGCGATGTCGATGGAGTTACAAACATAACTGTGCTGGAAGACCTCAAGGAAGACTAGACTGATAACAATACCTGATAGAGTTTGTTACTTTTTAAATGACTACAATACCTCTGTATCAAATATCTGTGCACGATTCATGGTTTGTCGGATGAATATAGCAGGTTCCCTGATTCTCATTCCAA
Source organism: Eptatretus burgeri (assembly GCF_056783735.1). Classification (NCBI taxonomy): domain Eukaryota; kingdom Metazoa; phylum Chordata; class Myxini; order Myxiniformes; family Myxinidae; genus Eptatretus; species Eptatretus burgeri. Next base: position 61,689,194 of record NC_140972.1, on the reverse strand, counting down.
GAAAAAGCTCAATGGATTGAAACCCCAGCATTATGCAACAGCTGATGGGTGATACAACTCAAGCCTATTTTGTGGTTTTGGTAACTTCAGATTTGTGTTAAAAAAATTAATATTTACAGACAATAATTTTCCGTTTCAAAAAGTGCCTTTCCCGTTTACAAAAATTAAAATAAAAAATAAAAATCCATTTTATAAAATACAGTGCAGTTTGGGTTTTCAGTGGTAAAAAAGCATGTATTTGTGTACTTGTATTGAAAAAAAATTCATGAATCTCCATCCCTCAAATCCTCCCGGGTGCCCATCGGCAGTGTATTTGTCACCAGGATGATGTAGAAAAGCAGATATTAATATGAAAATAAAATTGTAAACAGTAGGTGGGGCAATGTAAACTAAATTAATCTTGACGAGCGAAGAAACGGTCCTCACCTTATGAACGTGTTAATTCCCCCAGAATGTGTATTTTAGTACGACCTGTAATACAGTACACTCACCCTGAGCGGAACTCCTCGCTATACAAACTTGATGCGTTTCACAAAAGTAGTGTGTCTAGTGAAAATTATATTGTCATAGACATAGTGTTATAAATCCAAGATGCGTTCCTGTGGGGTTGATGGATGTTCAGACACTTTACGCAACCAAACCTAACCTAACTAAATATAAAAGACATAATAACTTGGTAAATCAAGATGGAACATCATTTAATGTGTCATTGAATGAATACACACCATAAATGCATCAAGATAGAAGAAAAATAAATGAGTACAATACTGTACTCACCAATAATAGGAGAAGAGAATACGTATCAAGGCCTGGAGAAATGTGTGTAAGGAGTGGGCGAGTTATTGTGGCGGGGCTTTAGAAAGTGGTGAGACCTCTTCCAGTGAGTGCTTGATGGAGTAGATACAGGTCGTTATCCACTCATATTGGAGGGTTTTGGGAGTTTTATGAAAATTACTCACAACAAAAGTTACTTGATACCAATGGATCATGACGTCCAAAGTAGCGCAGTCCGACATGCAGATTAAAAACGAAGCAGGAATAATGTGCAGAATAAAAAAAAAAACAAAAAAAAAACCCAATTAATGGCATGCGACCAATTGAAAGATGTTAATTTATAATACAATAGTAGCGTATTGTATTCATAACCTTCGCTTTGCAATGGAATAATGACCTTCCATCATCCTCGAGAGCACATACTCTTATCCTTCCGTTCTCAGCATCACAGCACGTGCACTACCCCTTTAGATGCGGCGATGGAAAAAAAAATGTCTCAGAGAAAATACGGGATGTATCATGAGAAGTATCTGACTTTATTATTTATTGTGCATCAACAAAAATACATTAACTGGGTGTGGACTTCCTTTTTAGTAGTTTTTATAATCAATCTGCTTGAATGTGGGCATTAATTAGAATTGCAGTCTCAGCTAATCACTGCATGTGTTTTTCTAATCACTAAATATTAATTGAATTGATTCATCTTGATGTAACTCATTTTATTAGAACTTGTAATCGGTGTCTTTCTTTTAATAAGGTCTTATTTTGTACTGGAGCTAAGGCCCACAGCCATTCGACTCCATAGACATGATTCACTCACTGTTTTGCTGAATATCTTGAGAATGCAACCCCCAAATATTCCCTCCCTCTTCTCCCTCTCTGTTCTGAGATTTCTAATTAATGTATTTGCTATCTGTACTGGCATACCTTTGTAAAGGAATGATGTCATGTTCTTTATAGCATGATACATTATCTGTCCAGAATTGCCCTGCTCGTAGTTGAACCGCTATTAGAGACCCTTGCTCGCCTTACTCTTGTCCGCCTGTGCAGTTTGTTGTTTCTGACCGGGGCGATAAGAAGCGCTCTCTGGGTTTTCTCTCCTGTCCAAATAAATCCTTCACATCACTCGAGCCAGCCTAGCCGAGGTCAGATGTGGGTCATTATGACCTGACTTCCTTCCATTCCTGTTTATTTGTGAGAAGGTTCAAGCATACCGTCCTGCACGCTGTGCACTCTGGTCCTCTCCTCGGCCCCCTAGAAACTTCCCCCATCTTTCCTGGTTTCGATAAATAGATGAATCCCTGTAAGCTCCGATTAGTGGAGACCATTGCATGACTGTTTCATCAATGATCCTTCGTTCCGCAATTATGTATTAAAGATTCTCTGTTTGATGTACTTTGCCTCACGTGGACAATTGAGTTTCTAGAGTTCCACAACAGTTTGGTGCCGTAACTCGGATGTGCTGATCCCTGGGGACACAGCCGATGGTCAGGGGAGACGACGAACACCTGGTGGCTACAAACTAAAGGTAAGAGTAAAATCCTCCTGGGAAATAGATGTTCACCCTCATTTCTGGTCAGAGGCTTTGCCTTTCAAAATGGGTAACATACTTGAACAAGAAGGGAAGTACACAAAGGAGAATCTTTCTTGATTGGCCTATGAAAATTAAGCAGTTTGAGGCCGTTTAAGATTACAGGATTTATCCTTGGCATTCAAATGTTTTTTATAGGGGTTGGAAACCTCGAAAAGAGAGTTGAAGGCTCTGCCATGCTAACAAGGGTTGGAGGCCCTAAAAGGGGGGGGGGGGCAGCTGCACCCCTCTCCCAGGAGAGGGTTGGAGGCCCTGCTCATTAAGAAAGAGAGGGCCAAAGGGGGCCCTGCTTGTTAAGAGGATCGAGTTGATTATCGTGTAAGAGGAATGTGACTCGAGTTGATGATTGTGTATTAGGGTGTGCATTAGGCCTAAGTCACATTTGCTCTACGGCGAGGATACGGCGGCCGTACGCCCTCTGAATTGACAGAAACGTGCGGTGGCCGCAGAGAAACTGAGGTGGCCTCAGGGTGGCCCTATGCCGTTTGGCTATATTTTACAGGCCGTAAGGTCGCTGTGGAATTATAACGCGGAGTTCTAACTTTTTTCATTTCTACGTTCACCGTAGCAATTCGACAAGACGAAAAAAAAACTGGTAAAAAAAAAAAACCCATTCGTTACCGTCCGTCTGGCCGCACGTTCGCCTTGCGGTCACCCTGCGGACACCTTGCGTCTGCCTTGAAAATTCTATGGCCGCCGCAGGAACGCCTTAAGGTCACCGTGCGACATCAAATCAAAGACCGTATGGCAACCCCACGTTTTCGGTCTCCACAATTTCTAAATACGCCATGTGGCTGCCCGAAAAATAAAAACATGTGACTGCTACATTGTGTGACCGTGGAAATACTGCGGCCGCCGTGTAATTGCTAGTGGCCGTAGATTTTGGAGACGCCACGGCCGCCGTGGCAAATGTGACCTAGGCCTTAGGGATGTGGTTTGAGTTGATTATTGTATCTTGTTGTTTAATTATTGTGCTGGCCAGCAGTTTGTTTGTCGTGAAATTGTTGCAGTATCTGCGGGTGGGTCCGTGTGGTGGAAAAGAACTCATTTCCCACAAGTTGGATCAGCATACACTACCGGTCAGAAGTTTTAGAACACCCACATTTTTCCAGTTTTTCTGAAATTTAAGCAGTTTAATGTTTCAATGTACTCTGAAATTAAAGCATAGAACAAATAAACAATTGCAGATAAAAAGGAAATCACGGAATCATTTTGTTGAACAAAATTTAATCTAAATTTTTGACTCATCAAAGCAGCCACCTTTTGCAGGTATAACAGCCGAACATACTCATGGCGTTCTTTCTGCAATAGAAATCAAATATTGTTCGGAAAGTTCTTCCCAACACTGTTGCAGAAGTTCCCACAAATGTGTTGCACTTGTAGGTTGCTTTGCTTTCACCCTTCTGTCCAGTTCATCCCAGACCAGCTCGATGGGGTTTAAGTCTGTAGACTGTGCTGGCCATGCCATGATTTGAAGCCTACTGTCTTGTTCTTTTCTTCTGAGGTAGTTCTGACATAGCTGGAGGTATGTTTTGGGTCGTTATCTTGCTGTAGGATGAACCCCGAACCAACTGGTCATAGACCAGAGACCAGAGGGTATTGCATGGTGCTGCAAAATGCTGTGGTAGCCCTTTTGGCTCAGGGTGTCAGTCACTCTGTGAAAGTCGCCGACTGGATCCAGCAAAAGAGCCCCAGATTATCACACTTCCTCCTCCATGTTTGACAGTTGGTGTCACACACTGAGGAACCAGCCTTTCGCCTACTCGACGGTGTACAAAACCCCCGCGTGTTGAACCAAAGATTTCAAATTTTGATTCATCGGTCCGAAGACCTTCTCGCAGTTTTCAGTAGTCCATTGGCGGTGCTTCATGGCCCAGGCAAGCCTCTTTTTCTTATTTTGCCATCTTAGCAATGGCTTTCTGAATGCCACTCAACCTGTCAAACCTGCAGCTCGAAGTCTTCTCTTCACAGTTGAAACTGAGACTTCCTTACTTCGACCAGTGTTAAGCTGCTGTGCTTGAAGCTGCTGTCCTGTGAGCTGCCTATCACGCAAGCTGTTGACTCGCAGAAACTTGTCTTCTGATTGTGTTGTGGCTTTGGGTCTGCCAGACCTCTTCCTGTCAGAGTTTCCTCCAGTTTCCAAGTGCCTTTTGATGGTGTAGGAAACTGTACTCACTGACACCTTGGCTTACTTTGCAATTTCTCTAAAGGAAAGACCTACACTTTTCAGGGTTATTATGGTCTGTCTGTCTTCCTTTGTTAATTGTCTTTTTATCACCATGATGATAGCAATATACTACTTCCTGCAGTGCAATATTGTCCAAATATTGCTTCAGAGGGTGGAGCAACACAGTCTGTTCCAACATTGCATTTATACAGACAGAGGGTTTGTAACTAATCAACAAAAGTTGGAACACCTGTCGGAATTGTTTGCATCAACTTTCAAGACTTAGTTTACTTCCATTGCTGCAGAACAGCTGCAGTTGCTTACCCATTATTTGTTCCCTGAAAAGGGCCTTTTTTAACAACTCTGAAATGTACATTATTTTTCAGTTTTTGGTAACCTGAGCTTTTTTTTTAACCTCTGGCAGTTTACTACTTAGCTTTGTACCATTTCAGGTTTTTCACTGGACTTGAACTGCTTAAATCTCAGTAAAAACTGAAAAATGGGGGTGTTCTAAAACTTTTGACTGGTAGTATACAAACGGATAATCTTTAGTTTCGTATATATGGAGGAATAACATTCAATGATTCACTGAAATGTTCAAATGGATTTCACTGAAACAGAAGCCTGAAGTAATCCCTCTTATACACAATTTGACATTCCAAAGAATGAGAGGGTGAGACATTTGACAACTCAACTACAAAATGAGCTGATAAGCATAAGGCAAAATAACTCAAAACTACAATATGTATCCACTTTAGGTGGGAGGGAGAGAATGACACAATCATGGCAAAAGTTGCAGTGTTATAAACCAGGTCACCCTGTTTCGGTGCAGTGAGCAAGCCCTTTTTTCATAATAAGATATTTCCTTTATCAATATGTAGATCAAAAGACTCTCGGGAAAAGTGAAACATTACTGACAGCCAATTCGACTAGAGTACAAAAATTAAACTCATAAAATACCAGCAACAATTCAACAAGTGAAAATGATTGAAAATACATGAATATAATTATTTTTATTCCACATCCGGATCAAGGCACGCGATTGGAGGGGACAACAGGTGGAGTATCAAAAATGGAGGTTTTGGAGAGTGATGATGAAAGACGTGCTGCGGAGGACAAGGTTTTAAGGTATCACGGGAATGCGGAGGTATCGAACACCCACCGACGGGGAAGGGGTCCCAACACTGGTATGGCTGGGGTGCGGACCAAGTCACAAAAGATCAGTGATGCTACAGAGGGTGATAAGGTGGGAATTGCACCAATAGGTGTGTATCCATTGTGAGATTACCCTGGCCCGAACGGTGTGCAAGCCATTTATTTACCATGGGGTTCAGAATTAAGAGCAATAGCGAATGATATGCCGAAAATGCGTGAAGATCCGCAGAGGTTTCAATTGGAATTGTGAGTTATTGTGGAATGTCATAACCCAACTTATGTCGACATGAATGTTTTATTGCGACTGGTTATGCCTGAGCGGATGCTGCGACAGCTGAAACAAACTGCCAAGTGGCCAGAAGAGGCACCCTCAAGTAGGGGCACACTCAATAGTCACATCAATGACCTCATTGAGGCAGTGGTGGAAGTAGCTCCCCTTAAAACGGATTGGGGAAAGATTCAGGCATGTAAACAGAGAGCGTCGAGGACCCATTAGACTATTTAGAGCGTCTACATAATGTGTACGGATGGCATTTGGGTTTGCCAGATGATGAGGGAGTGCCATTTTCCCATGCCTTCGTTAGTGGATTGGCTGCAAAATTACAAGACGATGTCAAACGTATGTGCATGGGATGGGAAACTAAGAACGTGAAAGACATGCTGTCATTTATAAACCAATTTAGCTCACTGATTGAACAACGTAGTGCTGAGACAACAGCAAATTTGATGCACGCACAAGTAAATACATTGCCAGGAGGGGACAGGAGAGAGAGACATGTGAATTATAATGCACAATATTGCAGAACAATATTGTCGGACATGCCACGTTTGCCAAGAACATAATCCGGGGGAGGGGGCCTCAGATGGCTCAAGGGGGGCTCCCCCCCTCCTGCCCTTTCATTCACATCCAAATTGATTTTGCCAAAATGCCAAAGTGTTGTGGGTTTGAGTATATTTTGGTCTTGGTGGATCTATTTTCCAAATGGGTTGAGACATTCCCCTGTAGAAAAGCAGATGCGACTACTGTAGTCAAACTTTTGATGAAAGATTTTGTCTGTCGATTTGGGATTCCCTGTAAAATCTCCAGCGATCAGGCAACTAATCTTACAGCCGAAGTGGTGAAGGAGTTATGTTGGGCCTTGCAAATCAAGCAGCACCTGCATTTCCCTCATCAACCACAGTCAGCAGAGACACAGAATAGGGTTTTAAAGAACAAAGTGGGAAATATTTGTGAACAAACTGGGCTAAAATGGCCAAATGCACCACCAATAGCTCTTAAGACTTTGAGGTCGACCTCCAATCGAAAAACGGGCTTGTCCCCGCATGAAATTATAATAGGGAGACCGATAAAGTTACCTCACTAAGCTCCATTATCTGTAAGAGAGATAAATGTGCATCAAATGGACGAGACGTTGCTCACCTTTTGTATTTCATTGAATCGTGCTGCGAGAGGCTTCTATGCGCAGGTGAAGGAAGCCTTAGCTGAGCCAGCCACTGCTGATTTCCACAGCTTCAAACCTGGGGATTTGGTATATGTAAAGACTCATAAAAGAAAGAACTCTCTCAACAGCCAAGGTGGTGCGGACCCTTTTTAATTCTGCTGACGACCCACCCTGCTATGAAATACCAGGGCCGAGCAACATGGATCCATGCCTCCCACTGCAAAGGGTCACACAGCATGAAAGATCCTGAGAAGAACTTCTGAATGATCACCATTTTGGGACTGCTATGATAGCCTTTCTTGTTACATGCATATGTGCACCATTTGTTTTGACTTGTATGATAAAGATGGGGATATCCCCATGGCCGAATGGGCTCAAGTGCAACTCATAATGGTAGTCGCTTATGTATTCATCAGCCAAACGCTTATCGCACACCTTACCTAGCTAGTCACATCACACAAAGAAACAAAAGAGGCTTAACTAGTGAAGTAGAACTGGATAAGGGTACAAATAGAACAGATTTGCAAAGGAGTATGAGCACTCACGCCCTGATGGATTATACGGGATTAATACTTATCTGGCTCTTCCTCTAAACCATGCTAAAGTTTTAAATAAAACCAGTAGTTGGGTTTGCACTCACATACCCCATTTAACAGTTAGTGGGATACCATTGTTAGCGATACCATTTAATTTGAGTGAGTGGTGTGGATATCGGTTAAGATGGATGCATCAGACCACAGACGTCTTCCCAGGAGATCTCCCAGCAAAGTCCAAATTTGAACGAAAATGAGAGAGGAGGAAAAGAACCCTAAAACTCTGAAGAAGACACATCAACCAACAACCTCAAATCATAACAACAACCTCAGAGAGCCCAAAAGAAGCCCCAATACCTGAAAGATTATGTCATCAAATAGTTTTCATATTCAAAATAACAAATGGAAAAGAGAAGTCATGACCATGGCCAGAAGGAAAGTTCTCAAAGAAAATCATCACTCTGGTTTGAATGGCCACCGCACCGGCCAGTAACTACCCTTATGACGTGCGATGACGCTAGGGCTCTCGATGTGGTTAAAAAGCGTGCGCAGAGTTGACAGGTACTTTACCGAGTGCGACTCGTTCATCTCCATCACCAACCCGAGAGGGATCACGCAGTAAGCCCGCCATCTGCTGCGGCTATAAGGTGGCGAGGATTTAAAGACAGTAGAAAAAAAAGGTCATGGCACCTGGTGTTGGAACCAGACTTACATTTCAACAAAACAGGGAGGTAATTCATTTTATCCTTTCAATGTCTTTGAGCTTTAAGTATAAATTGTTGTGCAAAGTACCCATGCCATTGCTGATGCCTCCATTTCTTTATTTATGCCTCATATTACAAGAAAGTTGGACATAGGGTGTCGATATTGAAAGGTATAACTTACAGAGTTTAACTTCAGACCGAGTAAACCTGCAACATGGTAGAAAGTGTTCGATTCTCTGAGTGCTATCCATTTAAAATAGCTTATAATTGGTCTCCAAAACACAAGACCTAAGTACCATGAGCCTGCTTTCATTGAGACTGCTGGTTGCATGCAGGTTGAGGCGTTGCTGGAGGGGTTTGCACTGGACAGGTCGGTGTTGGAGGATGTCATGTTGCGGTTGAGGCGAGAGATGGAGAAAGGTCTACATGTGCACACTAATATGGAGGCTAGTGTGAAGATGTTGCCCACTTACGTTCGTTCGACCCCTGATGGTTCAGGTAGGTAATAGCTTTTCATCGATGAATAAACCGCTAACAATGCATTTTCTCACTAAATGTTGAGAGAGGTATAAGGTAATTAAATGTTGAGAGGTATCGGGTAACCAATGTTGAGAGAGGTAGAAGGTAATCAAATGTTGAGAGAGGTATAAGGTAATCAAATGTTGAGAAAGGTATAAGGTAACCAAATGTTGAGAGAGGTATAAGGTAATCAAATGTTGAGAGAGGTATAAGGTAATCAAATGTTGAGAGAGGTATAAGGTAACCAAATGTTGAGAGAGGTATAAGGGAACCAAATGTTGAGAGAGATAAAAGGTAATCAAATGTTGAGAAAGGTATGAAGTAATCTAATGTTGAGAGAGAATGAAGGTAATCAAATGTTGAGAGAGAATTAAGGTAATCAAATGTTGAGAGAGAAATAAGGTAATCAAATGTTGAGAAAGGTATGAAGTAATCAAATATTGAGAAAGGAATAAAGTAATTAAATGTTGAGAGAGGTATAAGGTTTTAATGAATCAAATGTTGGGAGAGATATGCTAATCAAATGTTGAGAGAGAATTAAGGTAATCAAATGTTGAGAGAGGTATAAGGTAACCAAATGTTGAGAGAGGTATAAGGTAACCAAATGTTGAGAGGAGTATAAGGTAATCAAATGTTGAGAGAGGTATAAGGTAATCGAATGTTGAGAAAGGTATAAAGTAATCAAATGTTGAGAGAGGTATAAGGTAATCAAATGTTGGGAGAGATATAAGGTAACCAAATGTTGAGAGAGATATAAGGTAACCAAATGTTGAGAGGAGTATAAGGTAATCAAATGTTGAGAGAGGTATAAGGTAATCAAATGTTGAGAGAGGTATAAAGTAATCAAATGTTGAGAGAGATAAAAGGTAATCAAATGTTGAGAGAGATAAAAGGTAATCAAATGTTGAGAGAGATATGCTTATCAAATGTTGAGAGAGAATTAATGAAATCAAATGTTGAGAGAGAAATAAGGTAATCAATTGTTGAGAAAGGTATAAAGTAATCAAATGTTGAGAAAGGTATAAAGTAATTAAATGTTGAGAGAGGTATAAGGTAATAAAATGTTGAGAGAGGTATAAGGTAATCAAATGTTGAGAGAGGTATAAGGTAATCAAATGTTGAGAAAGGTATAAAGTAATCAAATGTTGACAGAGATAAAAGGTAATCAAATGTTGAAAGAGATATGCAAATAAAATGTTGAGAGAGAAATAAGGTAATCAAATGTTGAGAGAGAAATAAGGTAATCAAATGTTAAGAAAGGTATAAAGTAATCAAATGTTGAGAAAGGTATAAAGTAAGTAAATGTTGAGAGGTATAAGGTAATCAAATGTTGGGAGAGATATAAGGTAATCAAATGTTGAGAAAGGTATAAAGTAATAAAATGTTGAGAGAGATAAAAGGTAATCAAATGTTGAGAGAGATATGCTAATCAAATGTTGAGAGAGAATAAAGGAAATCAAATGTTGAGAGAGAATGAAGATAATCAAATGTTGAGAGAGAATTAAGGTAATTAAATGTTGAGAGAGAATTAAGGTAATCAAATGTTGAGAGAGAATTAAGGTAATCAAATGTTGAGAGAGAAATAAGGTAATCAAATGTTGAGAAAAGTATAAAGTAATCAAATGTTGAGAGAGATAAAAGGTAATCAAATGTTGAGAGAGAAATAAAGTAATCAATCTTTGATGTCCACCAACGAATTCCAGAATACGAGACACCACACACATTGATGAATCACCCTGCCTGTGAAACACTAGAATGACAGTTTATAGCTGGGTCGGGATTCAAACCCAGGCGAGACAACTTAGAGACAAGTGTGTGTACCTCTTGGTAAAATTTCCTTCTTTTTCTGCTGACGTAGACCAACTCCAGTCCTTATATAATTGGCTTTGCATGGTGTAATAAACCAATTACCCTGTTGTAACTCACAAAATGCACTTCAGCATCGAACAAAAATAGGAAAACAACAATAATAATGATGACGGCCCAATGTCTGACCTCTTCACCCTAAAAACTAACCCTTTTCCACTCCACAACATCTTCTCCCATGACTAGATTTTCATTACAAAATAAATATAAAATAAAAAACCAGTAATTATTTGCTTGTTAGTGATGATAATATGACATGTACTGTATGTATTGCCTTGGCCAGAGGTGGGAGACTTTCTCGCCTTGGACCTGGGTGGCACAAACATCAGAGTGATGGTCGTGAAAACTGGCACGGACGAGGTGGGCACGTGGAAGGTGGAGACCAAGGTGCAAGTGTACAGCATTCCCAAGGATACTATGACGGGCACCGCCGAGATGGTCAGTTTGCCTGAACTTACCCAAAGTTTGTATAAAAGGCAATCAGAAGTTTTTTTAACGGCTTTCCTAAAAAAGAGGACCTTCAACACAGGAAGAGGCCATTAGGCCCATCAAAGCTCGTGCAATGGTTATCAACCTATGGTTGTTTGTACGTGCTCTATCCTTTTAAAATGCTGACCATCAAGCAAGAAGCATCACATAACATTTTAAAAACTCTTTGGTACAACTCAGCCAGGATTCGAACCACAGACCTCCCAGATTTCAAGAGGATGCTCTAACCATTACACCACCGACTCTGGTGTAAACGTTTAGAGTCTGAGCAATGTGTGTCAAAAATATAAATAATATCCGAAAATATGATCTCGATTATAACATATGATTCAGAGTTGTGGCTAAAAATAATCCACACCAGACCCTGGGTCTTCCAAATTATTATTTATAGTGTGTGTGTGTGTGTGTGTGTGTGTGTGTGTGTGTGTGTGTGTGTGTGTGTGTGTGTGTGTGTGTGTGTGTGTGTGTGTGTGTGTGTGTGTGTGTGTGTGTGTGCCTCAATATAATGGTTCGTTCCAGATGGAAGGACCTCATCATGATGAATGTTCTTCTGTTATTGCTTATTTATTTGTTTTTTTAATTTTATTTATAGAGTGGTCGGAATTTTGTCATTTTCGGTTGTTTATTTAGTTATTAACCTCACAACAACTTCTTTCTTGCATTGCGTTATTAATTTTCCCAAAAAATATATTCTTCCCATGTCATGAAGCATTTCAAAGGTTTATTAACAAAGTTCTTCAGCTATTTTCCCCGATTTGACATCCTCAAATCCTGCTCAGTGATCCCAATGTGACCGTTGAAGTACAAATTATCCAGAGCAAGACACCTCATGAGGTTTCCAAAAACGAGCAACTCGAGGGATGGAGAAATTTCATTTACTGACTCCTGGACTCGTGGAGGACCTCTATAATCTTCTCAAAACCAACATCATCAATTCTCTCCAATATTGTGCACAATCATATTCTTCTTATCATGTCGAGTCATACACTAAATATTACTCCAATAATTTGCACATGCCAACGCCTTGGATGTAGCATTAGCTAGGAATAATGGAGAACATAGTACAGTACTCCTAACTGGGGACATACTGTACAAGCAGATGTTTCATGCTCTGTCTCACCACAGTCACGCATGTTGGGATCTGTGGAGAACCCCCGTTTGATCATCACTGCTATGGACCTTTAAACACCAGTTCTAACATGGTTTAGTCATTTCCAGATGGGCCAAATGTTCTTCCTGCCTGGTGGTAGATGTTCTTCTGGTTTGAGATGCATGCATTTGAAGAGCTTCCTCAAAAGTGTTGTGCAAAGTCCTCCAACCAATTTTTTCTTGGAGTATCCTCAAGGGATTTTGTAGAGTCAATGAAATTCTTCCTGGACTTCAACCTACTCTCGACTGCAGTATATTCATGCAGGGAGTGCCTTTTGTCATTGAAATGTCTGGAGTGCCCCCATTCTGCTTGCTGTGGCTGTTATGATGCTTGGAGGGACAATTCCGGAAAAGACGTGCAGGCTGTTGACATTTGTTGGTTTCGGCACCCTGTAATGCATCGGCAGCTATCATTCAGTGCAGGGTCTAGTTTCGTGGCATGGGAATATCTTTCCCACACCGGGCAGGCATATTCTACTGTGCTGTTGCATAGAACCAGTGATGTAGCTCAAAGGGTGGAAGGATGAGCATCCCATTTCGAGTTAACAAGCTTTCTGAGAATGTTGTTCCAAGTGTTCACTTTAGCCTATAATTGTGTTCTCCACGTGCACCTTATAAGACAAGGTTCAGTACAGTGTCACTCCCATTGAAATTGGGTTTCAGCATTGGGTAAGTGGCACCACATCCCAGGTGATGGTGAAATTCCAACTGCCATTGTGGTTCCATAAGTGACAAAGGCTGACTTATGTCTTCACACCAAGCTGATTCACCTTGTAGAGTAGTATGAAGACAGTTTAGACAGGGCAGACTTTCAATTTCCTCATAGGCCTTGGGGTTTTAATTTTTTAACAGGTTCCACAGGTGGGAAAAGGAGGAATGAATGAGTGGAGATGAGTCGTGATCCTGGATTTAGGTAGTTTAAGCAAAAGGGAGTTGACGGTGGAGTGTGTGTGTGTGTGTGTGTGTGTGTGTGTGTGTGTGTGTGTGTGTGTGTGTGTGTGTGTGTGTGTGTGTGTGTGTGTGTGTGTGTGTGTGTGTGTGTGTGTGTGTGTGTGTGTGTGAGCGCCCTGAAGGAACCTGGAGAGGGGATAAAGTACGGAAAGAGCAGAGGGTGCAAGACCAGAAAGGAAGTGGTAGAAGACAGAGAGACCACCAACTTGTCTGCGATGGCAAAGCGACAGGTCCATCGACTCGGCTTCATCGCAGGAGATTCCAATAATATTAAAAGCCTTGGTGGTGTCAAACTGAGCAAGATGTGAGGCAGGGCAGCAAGCCCAAAGGGGACAGCATTATTCCATCAAGATGCAGATGAAGGCCTTGTCGGTGGATAGGAGTTGACGTGTGCCAAGGAAAGATTTTGTACGACAGAGACTGGCTTTGGAGGCCAATTTTGAAATGTTGTTTACCCAAGGAAGATCATGGCTGATATTGAGACCCAGGAGTTTGAATGACTGAATTTCCTCAAGAGGACTGTGAAGAAAGTAAATAGGAGGGTTTTCCAGACAGTCCTTTCAGAGAGAAATCGTGAGAGTATGAGATTTATCAGGAATGAAAGTCATATTCCAAGTGTTTGACAATCTTGTGATTTATTTTTTTCATAGTCTGAAGGATGAGGGAAGTTATGGCAGAGGGTGGAGTCATCAGCAAATAGATAAAGAGGATGTTCCAGAGAGTCAGAGAGAGGAGATGAAAGGATTTTTTTGTATACCTTGTCGAGGCTCGTATGAGAGCTAACACACAACGCACAGCAAGGGGGGCATGAGACAAGAGGGGCGGGAGTGGAAGGGACAAAACAGTGGGGAACAGAGACATTAGGAGATCTGTGGAAGGGAGAGGGATGGGGCAGGGAACATGGGGAATACAAGATGGATATTACAGGGACTTTCAGGAAGGAAAGCAGGGAAATTGAAGGAGGTGGGTTTGGGTTGGATTAATGGGGGTAGAAAAGATCGAGGATTTGGATTGGGGATGATAAGAGGTGGTGGTGAGCAGCTGTTTTGAAGGCCTGGATGGAAGAATGGGATTGAATAGAGTGAGGGAGTTTATTCCAAAGGCAGGAAAAAAGGGAAATGAAAGAGTGAAGGTGAGCAGTGATTCGTGATTTTTGTAGTTTTACCAGAAGGGGGTTTTTGGTGGACCTTGAGCGCTCTGCGGAAATATGGTGGGGACAAATCGCAGACAGAGCAGGGGGGGGCGAGACCGGAGAGGAGATAGTAGAAAACAGAAAGACCTGCCTGTGGTGAGAGAGAGTGAGAGGCCCAAAGACTCAGCCTGCGGTGAGAGAGAGTGAGAGGCCCAAAGACTCAGCCTCATCGTGGGAGATGCCACTGATCCGAAATGCCTTGGTTCCCACAGCGTGAAGCCGAGAAAGGTGGGAGGCAGGAGCACCAGCCCAGAGGGGAGAGCAGTACTACATCAGACTGTGGTTGACAGCTTTGTATGTGGTCAGGAGCTCAGGTGGGCCAAGGAAGGACTATGCACGACGGAGGATTCCCAGTCGGCGACTGTCTTTGGAGGCCAGGTTGGAAATGTGGCTTTCCCAGGAAAGATCATGGGAGATAGTGAGACCCAGAAGCTTGAAAGAAAGGACTTCTTCCAATGGATTGATGAGAAAATAGATGGGGGGGTGGGTTCCAAACGGTCATTTCGGAGAGACAAAGTGAGAGTGTGAGATTTGTCCGGATTGAAAGACATGTTCCACGTGTTGGACCAGCTTGTGATTTTATCCAGATCTGCAGAGAATGAAGAACCTGCTGCTTGCCGGTCTGAGGGGTGACAGATGGTATGGCAGAGGGTGGAGTCATCAGCAAAGACATAAAGAGGATTTTCCAGAGAGTCGGAGAGATCATTGATGAAAACCAGGAAAAGAACAGGGCCCAGAACGCTACCTTGAGGAACTCCAGCCTGGACAGGAAGAGGGGGTGAAAGAACTCCATTTATGGCCACACGTTGACTGCGACAGGAGAGGAAGTCTGTGAGCCATGAGTGGAGATGGCCTAGGATACCATAGGAAGAGAGTTTAGTAAGCAGGGCAGGGTGCCAGACCATGTCAAAAGTATGCCATATGTCTGGGGATATGGCTCTGATTTCATGTCCGGCATCGAGAACCTCCATCCATTGTTGGGAGAGCAGAAGCAGCTTGTCTAGGGTGGAGTGACCTGGTCTGAAACCAAATTGATGATCGGAAATCAAGCCATTGGAAAAGAGAAAGGATTTAATGTCTGAAGCGATGAAAGATTCCATAACCTTGCTGATGATTGGGAGAAGGCTGATTGGTCTGTAGTTGCAGGGATCTGTTTTTGCACCTTTTTTATGTAGGGCGGTAATGTTTGCTGATTTAAATGTTGAATCACAGATCTGGGTAAAATCACAAACTGGTCCAACATGTGGAACATGTCTTTCAATCCGGACAAATCTCACACTCTCACTATATCTCTCCAAAAGGACCGTTTGGAACTGCCCCCACCCCACCCCCCCCCCATCCACCTTCTCAACAATCCTCTGGAAGAAGTCCTTTCTTTCAAGCTTCTGGGTCTCAGTATCTGCCATGATCTTTCCTGGGAAAGCCACATTTCCAACCTGGCCTCCAAAGCCAGTCACCGACTGGGAATCCTCTGTCGTGCATAGTCCTTCCTCGGCCCTCCTGAGCTCCTGACCACAAACAAAGCTTTCGTCCGCAGCCTGATAGTGTACTGCTCTCCCCTCTGGGCTGGGGCTCCTGCCTCCCACCTTTCTCAGCTTTGTGCTGTGGAAACCAAGGCATTTCAGATTATTGGTATCTGCAGCAGTGAGGCTGAGTCCTTGGGTCTCTCATTTTCTCACCGCAGGCAGGTCAGTGGTCTTTCTGTCTTCTACCGTCTCCTCTCTGGTCTTGCCCCCGCCCCTGCTCTGTCTGCGATATGTCCCCCCCCCCTCCATATTTCCGCAGGGCACTCATGGTCCGCCAACAACCCCCTTCTGGTAAAACTACCAAAATCAAGAATCACTGCTAACCTTCACTCTTTCATTCCTCTTTTTTCCCGCCTTTGGAATAAACTACCTCACTCTGTTCAATCACATTCTTCCCTCCAGGCCTTCAAAACCGCTGTTCACCACCACCTCTTATCATCCCCCATCCAAATCCTCGATCTTTTCTACCCCTGTTATTCCACCCCAAATCCATCTCCTTCAAATTCCCTGCTTTCCTTTCTGAAAGTCCCTGTAATGTCCATCTTGTATTCCCCATGTTCCCCGCCCCATCCCTCTCCCTTCCACAGATCTCCTAATGTCAGTGTTCCTTGCTGTTTTGTCCTCACTCCCGCCCCTCTTGTCTCCTACCTCCCTTGCTGTGCGTTGTGTATTAGCTCTCATACGAGCCTCGACAAGGTCTACAAAAAAAAAAAAGTTCGGTGATATTAACAGTGAAATAAAGACTTGTGGAGACCAAATACTTTTGTCAATTTCAACTTATTTTTAGAGAAAATTGTGAGTTATTTGAAAAAAAGTGCAAGGGTGCCAATATGTTTGGCCATGACTGTACTACTGATGGCAGCTTTCCATAGCACAGGCTGTGGCAAATTTGATATGGTGAGTGTGTTCCATCATTTCAAAAGTATAGATAGGTCCTGCTTGTCATAATATTTTCACTTTTTGATGGAAGAAAAGGATCAGCATAACCATTAGGTTCACTCAGCCTGAGCAGGGGAAAATAGACCATGAAATGTTCTGGACAGGCTAGCACAGAAGTGAGTCCAAAGTGAGGGGGACTACCTTTAATGGATCACATTATGGACCATATTAATGGATCACCACATTAATGGACCATCACATTAATGGATCACATAATGGACCATATTCATGGAGGGGGGTTGAGCAAACCGACATTCTGATACTGACACATGCATCGTGACCCATATTGGACCTCAGATGATCGACCGATAAATCCATGCACCTGGTTTTGCAGGCGGTTCATGAGCCTCTGAAACTACGTTCGATGCATTGGCCTTTTGAGATCATCTGTTTGAAGGAGAATGGCTATGGGATGGAATTCATCTTGGTCAAACATCACAAACATGGAACTACACATGGGTACAGCATCACTGTCATACAAAAAGTGCATTTTTATTCTGATGCACCAAACACGGAATGAGGCGATTCAATGTTTGCAAGAATAAAATAAAAATAACAATCGGGCAATTTCGCTCCGGTGAGCTTGCTGAAAATGACCCAAAACTCTTATTACTCGGGATGGTAATCAAACCTCCGCAGAAGCCGTTAGGGGAACTGGAAATCTAAATTAGACTCCGTTCTGGAAGTTCTTAACAAATCTTTAACATGTGTACACAATATTCCATGTGCTGTGCCATGTCACTGACACTATGATGATCTCACATGGGTGCAGATGAAGATAAGTTGTTTTTTTGCCATAAACCATAAATGGGTTCTTTTGGGGGGTGGGGGGAGGCCAGCCCTCAAATTTCAAATCAAATAGCAGGTCAGAGGGAACTCTCAGACATGGAAATTCGCATTTTGGGGTATTGGACTGTCGAGCACCTTTTAAGGAGAGACCGTAACCTTTGCCAGCTTGTAATCACATCAACAGGGTTGCAGTTTTCTGCACTCCATAATTCAGACAGACATAAGTCCCACAATTCCCGTTTTTATTTCTCCAGCTTTTCGGTTTCGTTGCCGAGTGCATCGCAAACTTCTTGGAGAAACACAACATGAAGGAACGAAAACTCCCGCTCGGATTCACTTTCTCCTTCCCCGTCAAGCACCAAGATCTTGACAAGGTTGACTCAATTATTCATACAACATGGAGTGTTCCCTTGAAGGTATGCTTGGACAAACTTGACCGCAATTCTGTGCCCCATGTGACTGTATGTAGGGAATTTTGATGAAGTGGACGAAAGGGTTCAAAGCTTCTGGGGCTGAGGGTAATGATATTGTGAACCTACTCCGTGAAGCCATAAAGAAGAGGCGTGTAAGTTCCGTTGACACCCATTCTTTCACAAATTATTCTCTTTTTTCTCCAAATAGATCCCATTGAACTTTTTGGTGAGGTGAGTGTGAAATCTCGCTTTGATGAATTAAGTTAAAATACTTTTACTACATACAGGACATTGAAATGGATATCGTTGCCATGGTGAATGACACAGTAGCTACGATGGTGTCCTGTTACTATGAAGATCATAATTGCGAGATTGGACTGATAGTAGGTAAGATTTCCCGCACGATGTACTAGAGCAAGGATTAATAAAATATTTTCTTGACCAATGATATATCATCCTCAACCAATATTTTCAGGCCACTGTAGGATGAAGGCCTCCTTCAACTCACGTTCGGGGTATTGGCATACTCTCTATGCTGGCCAAGTGTGAGTTGGTGAGAAAGTTTGGGAAGGAATTTGAAATTTGTTTAAGGGTGCCGGGGATAACTCGCTTACTCCTCAAGAAAAAAACACCATGGGATATTTCACGACCATCAACTTCTCCAAGTCCACTGTTGGCTTCACAGCTAAGGTGGCTATCTTAAGATCTTACGGTCTTGAGTTTGGGCCCGTCGGCTGTTAAATTAACACCAGGTAGGTTGATTCAGCCTGTCATCCTTCCGAAGTCGGTGAAATGAGTTCCATTGTACTGGTAATACTAATAGAGCACACTGCATCAGTGGCACAGCCTACTACTACTACTACTACAACGATTATGCATGCCCAACTAGGGGACGTAGCAACCCCCATAACTGTAGGTCTATCGCTTTCTGGCAACATTGACGTGGGCTAAGGCCAAACTCGTTGGCACACTGGTGTAACCAATAAAGTCTTGGGCGTCCTCGAGGACGGCACCAGGTTGGATCTGGTCGTTGACCATGGTAAAGATTCATGGCAAATTCCGGGGGAAATATGAGGCAGTACATGTTCATTGAAACAGTGGATGTGTCCAGAAAGAGAATAGCGTCTCCTTGCAATATCGAGTGTGATGGGGCCTAGTCTAGTGATCTCACAAATGGTGCTGTTTGAAACTCGGTCATACCATCGTACCCCAAGGATGTGACGTTGACATCGCATGTGGAAAGCTTGCAAAGTGTCTTGGTCCTTTTTTCAAAAGAGTTCATGTCTCACAACTATAGAGGAGAACAGGTTGGATGCATGTTGTGTAAATGCAGAGCTTTGATGGTAAACTAAGCCGGAGCTGTTTTCAGACAGCGTCGAGTTGCTCCATGGCAGAGCCAACCATGCTGATTCATCTATGCACATCAGGACTGCAGTATCCAGATGAATGAATGTTAGAGCCCAGGTAAGTGAAATGATCTACTAATTCCACAACAACACCAGAGATAGGTACTGGTAGGGGAGAAGGACCAATGACAACATTCTGTACTTTGGTTGTTTGCCATGAGGGCGTAAGGCCTAGGCTTTTAGCAACTGATTCAAAGCGGTTAAACACAGCCGGCCAGTAAACAGAGTCTCTCACAAACAGGGTAGCATCACCTGCATAGAGTAGATCGGTGATGATTTCTCTACCAACATTGATTCCAAGCTGATCTGTACACCTTGACGTTATCCAGTCCATGGCACAGCAGAAGAGGAAGGGAGCAAGGACGCAACCCTGACAAACTCCAGAAGACATGGGGAAAGGTGATGAAAAGGGTGTCCACTCTGACATGGGCTGTTGTATGTTCATGGAGGTTCTGGATCAGGTTGAGAAGTGATGATGGAATTCCATTGACTCTCAGCACCTTCCATAGGGATGTTCGTGCAACAAAGTCAAATGCGGCCTTGATGTCGATATACGCCACATTTAATGGACGCTGAAATACCCGATGAAGTTCTGCAAGAATACGAAGGGCTAGGATGGCATCCGTTGTAGACCTGTTTTGGGTGAAACCAGATTGCTTGGGGCGTTTATGTTGTAGCAGGAGGGGGTGAATACGGTTCAAGAGAACATGAGCAAAAACCTTCCCAGGGACAGATAGCAAGGTCATCGGGTGATAGCTATTGCAGTTGGAGCGGGGGCCTTTGCCTTTGCAGATGGGGATTATTATGCCATTTTTTCACTCAGCTGGAACATGCCCAGAATTCCAGACATTTATAAAAAGCCATTGCAATATATCACAAATGGGAGTCTCTGCACATTTCAGCAGTTCTGCGGTGATGCATCACACCCAGCAGCTCGACCACTTTTGCATTTCCTCACTGCGCAATGGACCTCAGACAAGGATGGAGGATCCCAACACACAGCGACATCACCGTCAGCTATGGATGCCTCTTCCTCCAAGTCTGGGGAGTGTGTACCAGGGGGGAAGTTAAGCACCTGCTCAAAATGTTCTTTCCAGCAGTTGAGAGTTTCCTCATTGATATGGCAGGGGGTGCCACTTGCCTTCATGATCGGAATGCTGCTTTTGTTTTTGTTTGAATTTTGACCAATACGCAGGTGCTGGATTCACCAGAAGGCAGGTTGAAGGTCGTTTTGATGAATACCTTCCTCAGCTTAATCGGCCAGGTGCC
Source organism: Eptatretus burgeri (assembly GCF_056783735.1). Lineage (NCBI taxonomy): Eukaryota > Metazoa > Chordata > Myxini > Myxiniformes > Myxinidae > Eptatretus > Eptatretus burgeri. The sequence goes on along the minus strand of NC_140972.1, from coordinate 61,668,320 downwards.
ATACCAAGAATCAAGATCTTTACTCGCCTTCACCCGATAAACACCTCTAAGGTGCATTCTTTCTAGGATGTTTCCTTGAAGTCGTGCTTGCCTCTTCATATCAATAATGGCCAGGCTATCTGCTGACAACCACGGCCGATTCTGTTGTCTACTGAATCCACTGTCTTGGATGCCGCAGAGAGGATAGTGTCACGGTTAAGAGGCCAAGACTACTCAACATCGCCTAAAGCGATGTTTGAGAGTTCGCCTAAAGCATCAAAACGGTTCTGAATGGTGATGTTATATCGAGCTGACAGCTCTGGATCACAAACCATAGCTTCTACATTCAAATGTTTCCCAGGTCTTGCATGATAATGGTATACAGAGTGCAGACATGTATCAGCCACAACTAGTCTGTGGTCATTGTTTATCGGACTTCGGCGCCTCTGAAACCCCGATATGATTTGAAAATTGAACGATCTTGTGATAAAATGTGATCCAGTTCTTTACGGGTCGAAACATCATGAGATCCAGATGAATCTGTGTACGTCTCTCCTACTGAACCAAGAACCCATAACGGATAGGTTAGGAGAGCAGAGGGACATCATACGAAGACAGATGTCATTCATATAACCAGATCCGTAGTTCCCGATAATACTTTCAAACCCTGTACGATCAGTACAAGAGGATGCATTCAGGTCGCCAAGAATCAAAAGTTGGTCATAAAATGCGACCAATTGCTCATAGCGGCACAGCCAAGCCCCCAGAAAATGATGCAACCAGCAGCCACAGGCTGCACACGATAGCTGTCAACTCCATAAATGTTGTCATATGGATACTCCAGCTGAACATATTTCCAATAGACAACACACACATTGATGCCATGCCATGCATGGGAAACACCAGGATGGCAGTTTATAGCCAGGTTGATGTTCCAACTGAGGGATAGACAGCCCAAATATGTATATATATATATATATATATATATATATATATATATATATATATATATATATATGTATATATATAATATATGTACATGAAATAGGACTACATACATATGAAAAAAAATTGTTGGTGTTTCTTGTACGATTGTGAATATGACACTCGTATAACTTTTTGAAAGACCCAAATAATCTGGGAGGTTTATACTTTCCCCTCCACCCCCCACTCCTCACACCCCTCAAAACAAACAATTGTTGAGTTCACCAAATACTAAAAGAGACTGGCAGTAACACATTAAATTCACCGAGATAAGTACAAATGTCCACATGTGCATTGGGCAGGAACAGGATGCAACACCTGTTATATGGAGGAGATGCGAAACGTGGAGATGGTGGAGGGGGATGAAGGCCGCATGTGCATCAACACAGAGTGGGGAGCTTTTGGGGACACGGGCGAACTGGAGGATCTTTGGCTGGAGTACGACAGACGGGTCGATGAGATGTCCCTAAATCCTGGGAAGCAAAAGTAAGTGGATCAGGAGTTTTCTTTGTTAATAAAGATTGTTAAATTTATGTGGCACTCATTCAATCCTACGATTGTGAACATAACATATTAGGAAGAAGGAAAAAACAACATGTTATAGTCCCCATTGTTTCAGTAATTTTGCTGTACGGAGTTAAAGGTGCTAGCTCATATTTATTTACAACAAAAATGGCTGCCAGTCTACCAGTCAGCCATCTTTTATCAGATCACAAAATAAGGTGTGGTGCACGTGTATGCCATCATGTACATCATGTGGTTGAGCAAAGTTTGAACAAAATCGGACCATGCATGTCTGAGAAATGGTTGAAGATCCATTTTAGTAACAAAATGCCCACCAGTCAACCATCTTGGATCTGATCTCAAAAAAAAATGACACGCATATGCAAGCAATCATTCATTATCTGTGTGCAAAGTTTGAACAAGATCGGAAAATGAATGTCCGAGAAATGGTTGAGGACGTGTTCAATACCGGCATTTTTTCTTTTTACAACTAAAATGGCCACGAGTCGGCCATCTTTGATCACACCGCGAAACAAAATGATGTGCTTATGTAGCCCATCATTGTGTTGTCTTTGTGCCAAGTCCAAATAAAATCGGTCCATACATGTCCGAGATATGGTCACGGGTGCACGCACACATGGACACAAAAATCAGGACCAAATCCATAAGACCCTGTTTCGGATTATGAAGTCCAATGGGGGCTAATAACAGGCAGTCACGGTTTCATGGTAATATGCAGATGAACTACTGAGCAAAGGTTTGAACCTATGGAAAAAAAAACCTTCCAGAATGGTTGGCAAGTTGCACATTCCTCAATTTCTCCTTTAATCAGCCTCCAGATGTAAAACCCCTTTAATTTTATGGTACTCAATGACTCAATGGTTAATAACTCAATGGTTCATGGTACTCAATGAGTACAACTTTGCCTCAGGACATATTGACCGACTTCGCTTAGGTCAGGGGTCAAAGGTAAATTGGTGCAAAAATCGATAATATGCGAGAGCTGGAGGTGCCTTCGCGCCAAATGCTATTCCTCCAAGGGTTATGGTTGGATGGTCATGAAAATTCACACTAATCGTCTGGAATACATTGTGCACAAACGATCGAGCCGGATTTTGGATTTAGACCATTGTTCACCCACAGCACCCCCTCGAACTTTGGGGATTTCCGATTTCAAACGGCATTTTCGGTACTTTTCATTCAAATGGATACCGAGTAGTTATCAGTGGATGGAACTGGATGTGATTTGATATGCATAATCTTAAGGTGATTCCCTATCTGCTATATGACATCCATTTTGCTCTATATCTGATAGTTTCCAAATGGCAACCCTCTCAACTTGGGTGTCCGAGGGCCATTGAGCATTCCTGCTGAAACTTCAAAGTACACTAGCTCCAAGACGATTGAACCAAATTGAATGAAACTTTA
>NC_140972.1:61650425-61660425 GCF_056783735.1 Eptatretus burgeri | reverse complement strand
GATGGTACTCTCCAGGGGCCCGAAATCGAGGCAGATCTCCGCTCCATCCTCCGAGGTAGAGAAGAGAGAGCTGATGGAGTTCGAGATAGTCCTCTCTTGGGTGGGCTGCATCATGGATGACTCTCCTGAGGAAGTCTATCATCTTCAGCCTTTGTGATTCACTCCACTCATCCAGGGGTTGTTCGTCGCTGAGGGTACCGGCAGATGTCTTGTCCAAGACGTCCCATTTTCCTTGGAATCGCTTGAAGAGGGGAATGTCGGGACCTGGGGGAGAGCCGAAGAGGAGTTCATAGGTGTTCTTCAGTGCCACCTCGTGAATGTGATGTCGGTATGCCAGCCAAAGAAGAGGTCTTCCAAGGGACTGTTCAATTATGGTGCAGGCTCTGCTAATCATGCCACTGTTGGACGCAGTCATATCAAATGAGAGACTGATGATCTTGTCAGCAATCTGATACGTGTCCAGCAGCCGAATAACGGTATCTGCTATCGACATATCGGTATTGCTATCGACATATTGATATGCAATTATCGACAAAGCTGACTAAGGGAACCTGTATGTTGTGTGCAATTGAATTCCAAATTTGTAACAATATTTTAAAGTTCATGATAGACGCTCTCAAAAGGCACCGTACATGTGCTCAGTATTTAAGGAGATCCGGATCTTGTCTATACAAGAGCTGAGGCCAAGAGATTAAGGTTTTGGCTTCACAAAAAAGAAGAACAAGAAGAAGATGAACAACGCCGAGCTCTCTATGAGCAGCGTTCGCTACGCGAGACGCTGCTAAAAACGTCAACATACCATTCAAAAGTGTGCGACCTGTAAACACGGTCCCATTTCGCTAAGATTTTGCATGAAGCACTTTTTATAGGAAACGTTCAAAGGCAAACCTGTGCTGATAAAATTATTGCACTTCAGAAAAAATGAAACACCCTAATATTATACACTGTATATATTTTTATATATGTAAATACACTGTATATATTTTATATATATATTATATATGTATATACACTGTATATATATATATATGTATATACACTGTATATATATATATGTATATACACTGTATATATATATATATATATATATATATATATATATATATATGTATATTACACTGTATATATGTATATATACATATATATATATATATATATATATATATATATGTATATACACTGTATATATATACATATATATATATATATATATATATATATATATATATATATGTATATACACTGTATGTATTTATATATATATATATATATATATATATATATATATATATATATATATATATATATACACACTGTATATATTTATAGATATATATATATATATATATATATATGTATGTATATACAGTGTATATATTAATATATATATACATATATCTGTACATGCACTGTATATATTTGAGTCCCCTGGACTCTGTATAGAATTGATTGATGAATTTTGTGTGGACAGTGGCGTGAAAACGGGAAAGCAGGGGGGGGTGAAAAACACCTCAATGGATAGGTTATGAGGTGGAGTTGTGCACCTTGACAATGGTTTTTTGACAGATAAGAAGATGCGAGGAAAAAACGGTGTTTTTAATCGCGCTAATATATTATATTGCGAGACGCCAACCATGATGACGCGGATAAACATCTACTCGCCTAGCAGCAGCACCTACGGCTGTCTATATATTCATGGCACCACCTGGTGGTTCTCGGGGACTCATATGTTCACAAGAACATACCCTTATGTTTATATATACTGTATGTATGTATATACACTGTATATATATTTATATATATATATATATACACTGTATGTATTATATATATATATATATATATATATATATATATATATATATATGTATATACATATATATATATATATATATATATATATATATATATATATATATATATATATATATATATATATATATATATACATGTGTACACTTTGATATACACACACAGACACATATATACATATACATACATATATTATACAATTTGAAGTTTTTGATTGTTTTTTGTTTGTCTGCATGCGCTAATCTCCTGAATGCTGAAAATTAGGCGGAAACCTCTGAAAAAACAAATTGTCGGTCCGGGCCCCGGGAAGGTTATAGGCTCGGTGTCGAGGCCCCTCGGTTGGTGGGGGGGGAGAGGGGTGTTTCCCCCTCACCAACACCTTCGGCTATGCACGTGCTAATCTCCTGAACGGTGAAAGATAGGAGGAAAGCTCTGAAACAAAAAATGTTGGGACAGGCGCCGGGAAGGTTTTCGGCTAGGTGGCAAAGCCCCTCGGCTGAGGGGGGGGGGGGATTTTAGATGGTAGTTTATATGTAATGGGATTTTACGGCTGTATATATTGTTACGGCTGTGGAAATTCGCAGAACCCCATATAGGTCCTTAGTTCAGTTATACCGATAAGTCCGTGTTCAGTTAGATTTCACCACCGTTGTTTAATGGGGATTATCCGTGTGGACAGGGCTGTGATCTTTGAGTTAGCCATTTTTTTTACTATCGTTATTTTGGACCAACCACAACGCCAACCACCAACCATCTTCTCCACCACGCCACCCAGCAACCACCTTCTCCACCACGCCAACCACCAACCACCTTCTCCACGCCACCCACCAACCACCACATCAACCACCAACCACCTTCTCCACACCGCCTTCATAACAACGACATCTCTCCACCATCTCCGAAACCGTATCTCCTCCAATAGACCAACCCGAATAACATCGCCTCACCTTCATTCCCGAAGGGACGCCATCTTTGCACCAGCCGCGGCGAGTGCGCATCGAACGGCATCGCTGCAGGTACACGTGGGGGTTTGCTCGCCGCGCAAGTTTGGTGATCTCGCGCATGTCCGCTCTCCGCGCGAGTTTGGTGATCTCGCGCACGTCCGCTCTCCGCGCAAGTTTGGTGATTTCGCGCACGTCCGCTCTGTGGAAGCTTCGCCTCGGAATTCGGATCAAAAGAGAGAAAGGGGCGGGGCCAGTGAGGTTCGAAGGTCGGAGAGCGGAGGTCAGATCTCGTTTCTCGGGCCCTATAAAAGGCCGAGCGGAGCGCCAGTTCGCAGTCTGGAGTCGGTGGAGAGTCAGTCTGGAGAGGTCGGGGAGCCGAGTGGAAGCCTGAAGCCTGGAGAACACAGTCGAGGGAGAAGTCCAGGAGAGCGGAGGACACGCGAGCTGGGAGCGTGGCCAAACCTGCTGTGCCACTCAGACCTGCGCGTTCGTGTGGAGAGAGCTCGCCAGCCAGCGCCAAACGGTTTGAGGTGATCGGGCTTCAGCACAGTTCGAGCATCGCTGAGGGATGGATGGGTTCTTACAAAGAGCATCAACTTTGGAAGAGCATCAAGACCCATTCGTTCCACTCAATGCGTCGCCGGCTGAGGCCCGAATCACCCGGCCGCTTGGCAAGACCTGGGCTCAACCACGGTTACGCTAGCTGCCGTGGGGACGGGACATCGCGGGTCGCCCCATCGAGGAACCACGAGGGTGGAGGTAACCTGCAACGGTCTCGTTGAACTCCTTCAGTCCGCCAAGCTCCACGTTATAAAGGCCTATGGGTCCAGTCTGACCCCCTTGTCTTTGAGGGGGTCTTTCCTTGTTTATTTGTGTGAAAGTTGTGGCGCCGTGTCCCATTAAGTAGAACTGTTGTTAAGTGCTTGTGAATAATAAATAATAGACGGTTGTAGTGCTTTGTCTTGCTCGCGTCTTGTCCCATCCCGCATTCATCACACCAACTGCATGCGTGTTTCACCCATTGATTCCATACCTGCATGACTGCATTACTGTGTACGTGTGTAAATAATAAATGGGCTTGTTTGAATGTGAACCTGTTTGTCGTGTCATTTTCCCCGTTGAAACGCCATATTGCATTTTGGAATGGCAGCAGGCTTTTTGATAGCCGATAAAAGAATCGGGTCCAGCGAGGTCTCGCGATAATACCCCGCTCGGTTATCCCAGAATGGAACGAACCGCTTAAGCGGTTCGTGTCCAAGCAGGCCTCACTGAGGTACGGTCTCTCGGTAGGCTGCCCGCGCGAATAATTAGGTACATCGACAATTCGGCGATTGACCCTGTCGCGCGTGGGAAGAATATTGACTAGGCCGTGGTGTGCGCTTGGAGCACACCCGTGACTGGTTTTCGGCGTTGTTCCGGAAAGTCGCGACTGAATTGTTCGTCCGGTGGGTGTACGGCCGCGCTTCGGCTAAAAGCGCCTGTCCGCACGCCGGTGGGTGCAGATTCGTAACAATATATATATATATATATATATATATATATATATATATATATATATATATATATATATATATATATATATATATATATATATATATATATATATATATATATATATATATATATATATATATATATATATATTGTTGCGGATTCGCGCCCGCCGGCGTGCGGACGGCCACATATCTCGAATCGCGGCACGTCGCCCACCGGACGGACAATCCAGTCGTGACCCTCTCGGACTAACGCCGGGAACCAGTCACGGGTGGACCTTTCGGTCTCACCACGATCGTGCCAATCGGCCCCCGTGTGGGATAGGGTTGCTCGCCAAATTCGACCTACCTAAGTACCCACACAGAGGGTAGACCGGGCGATCGCACCTCGCCGTAGGTCGACTTCGGACACGGGCCACTTTAAGCGACCCGTTCCGTACTATCCGGATAACCGAGCGGTGTTATTCGTCGGCCTCGACGGTTCGATTAATTATCGGGCATTTTAGCCCACGACCAACCCTTTACGTAAAGCAAGATGGAGATTCAATGAAAGAAAAGACGAAGCGAAGCGGGAAAACAGTTCAACAATAAGCACATTTATTTCGCGATGAACGGAAAGCACACATATACAATTCCACCAAAAGCACATGTAAAAGAAGAAGACAATGCAATATTACACAAAAAGCAAATGCAACAATGCAGATCTATCCGACTACCGGGCACACGGCAACACTTATACAATTTTACTTCACAGACGGCGCCGACAACACATATTCCCAAAGCAAAAGAAAAGAGAACCACCCTCCCGGATGAGGGGGATAGGCGGGCCTGGGGCCGAGACTGTGTCGGGCCTACCCGTCTGATGATGAGACGCGGAGCGGCGGTGGTGTCTCAACTCCGCGGGCCTCACGGACAGTGTCTGGTAGGGGGTGGGAAGGGGGCCCCTTTGTCGCACTATCTCAGCGCGGGGGGAAACAGGAGGGGGTTGCTGATGCTCGGGGGAAGGAGGATTTCACCCTGTCTCGGGTCCCGCGGCGAGAGTCTCCTCCTCCACCTCGGTCGCGTTGCTGGCCTCTCTCCGTGCAGCTCCCGGCACCGACGCGAGCACCCCCTCGTCCGCCTTTCGCCGCCGTCACCTCTCCACAGCTCCGTCCTCTTCACTCTGACTAGTACCACTTCTTTCCAGCTCCACCGACGACTCTCTTGAACTCCGCACACTCTCAACTTCCAACTTCTCACTTGACTGACGAACGCAGCCGTTCTTATAAGCCCCGTGGCTTCGCTCTTTCACCCTTGACCCTCTGCCTCCGACCCTTCACCTCTCTAACTGGCTCCCCATTGGCCCGAGGAAAAGTGGGCGTGAATGCTTTTTGATCCATGAATTTGCATATAGCGACCGCCCTCCAACGCCCTGGAGGCGGGGCCAAATCGCCCCTCGCTCACCGATTGGACGGAACAAAAGTGGGCGTGAGTCGTTTTTGATCCATTTTTCTGCGGAAAGTCTGTGATGTCTCTGAACACGCTGCTCGGTGCGTGCCCCGCACGAGTCCAGCATCGGTGCCCACGAGTGGCGCGAGATGGTGTGGATGCGATGGTGGCGAGTTGTGACGGTAAAGGTCGTGGCGGTTGTGGTGAAGCGGCGTTGTGGTTGGTGGTTGTTGTTGTGAAGGCTGTTGAGACGTGGTTGGTGGTGGTAGTAATGGCGGCTGGTCCAAAATAAAGATAGTAAAAGAAAAACGGCTATCCTGAAGAGTCGCAGCCCGCATGAATGACATTTATTCCCTCGAAACAACGGGTTTGGGCCTAACTACACATATACTTACAGAGATATCTCACCTAAGGGACCTGAATGGTGGTTTGTGAATTTCGTCAACCACAACAATATATATACATATATATATATATATATATATATATATATATATGTATACATATATATATATATATATATATATATATATATATATATATATATATACATACATATATATACACACACACAGAGGTGTTTTTTGTTTCTCCCTCACCAACCGCCTTAGGCTATAACTGTCATGGCTCAATAGGGAACTGATACTGGGCTCGCATCAGATCTATGTACAGAAGATTAAATTCATTCAAAAAGAACCCAGACAATGCCGGGTGCATTCAGCTTGAATGTCTGTATATATATATATATATATATATATATATATATATATATATATATATATATATATATATATATATATATATATATATATATATATATATATATATATATATATATATATAAATATATTGTTGCGGTTCTAGGAACCGCATCCCTCCAAGGCTTCCGGTTCCGGTTTTGAGCGGCAAGAGGTCTCCTTCGGGGCTCCCTGCTGACATTCTCAAAGTTAAGTTCCGGTTGTTATTTGTCCCGTTTTAACTGTTTAATTTTCTCACCTACATGTTAATGTGTGTTCCTAGTTCGGTTTTGTTTCAAAAATCGTGCTATTTTGTGAGTATTTATGTCGACGTTCTCACCTGGTGTTTGAGGCCTAGTCCTAGGCTTGAGGCCTACCGGTTCCACTTGGTGTTCGATCGTTTTTTTTTTTTATTTGTTTGTCCTTTCTCCCCATTTCCTTCAATTTCTATCCTCCCCATTACCTTCAATTTTCATCCTCCCCACTTTCCAAACATCCCCCATTCTCCCAACTAATCTCTTTCTTATCTCAAAAAAAAAAAAAAAAAAAAAAAAAACCCAACAACAACAACCTTCTCCCGATTCTGCTACTTCTTCTTCCTCTTAACTTCCTCCTCGTCTTCCTCGATTTCTTTTTTTTTTTTACACTTCCATGACCTAATCTGTTGAACTCTCTCATACATTAATATTAACAACAAAAACGATCTTATAATGCTTCATCTTCCTCTCTCACACATGTGGTACTCTTTACTGTTTCACAATGCACTACTCTTCTGCTATTTTAACAGACTGCTCTCATTTCGACCTCTCCTTCATTCCTTGCCTAAAAAATCCAACTATTACAGCGCTTCTTCTCTCCATGCTCTGAATTCGCCTTCATTGCATCCATCAAGAATTGTGTTAAATCGCATCTCTGACCTAAAACTTTTAAAAACCACAGTTTGCCATGGATGCTCGCTTTCCATCAACCATTCTTTTTCCAACTTCAGTGCCAACTCACCCCCCTCACCCCTCACTCTCACTCTCAAAGCAACCATCCCACTCTTCTCCCTCCAAGCCTCCCTCTCACCTCTTTCAAAAATTCCCCCCTCACCTTTCTCCCACCTTTCATCCCCCTCACTCTTCCTTCTCTAAGTTGCCCCCCCTCTCATCCACCAACCTGCCTCCCTCCACTGCCCTCTCACCTCCATCTCTTCACTCCCCCTTCTCAAATCCTCAACTGCCATCTTCCTTGTCTCTTGTCCCCCTCTCTCACAGCACCACAGAGCCTTTTCTCCTCCTCATTCGGCCCCCTCCTCGCTATTCTGCAATACCCCACCTCCTTCAGCAACCCTCCTTACCTCCCCCCTCGTCCCTCGTCCGACCCTCCCCGCCCCCCTCCACCTCCTCTGCACCAAAAGCCTCCTCCCTACCTCTTCATTAAGTGTGGACCTCAAATATCCGGGGCCTTCGCTCAAACCTTTCAGATCTTTCCATGCAGGTTGCCACTGACAAACCAGACATTATCTGCCTAACAGAAACTTTCCTCTCCCAAGACGTGTCTGACTCCCAAGTATCTCTCCCTGGTTACTCCCTCTTACGGTATGACAGACCTGAGCCTCGTCCTGGTGGAGGTGTTGCTCTCTTCATCAAAGACTCTATTCCTCACTCTCCCTGCACTGCTCTCACTCCCCCACACCCCCAGGAATACCTCTGGCTTCGGCTTCCCCTCCACTCCCACCTCATGTTTATATGTGTACTGTGCCGTCCACCGAACAGTGATGACTCCATCTACACCTCACTCTCCGAAAACATGGACCATCTTCTATCTTCTCATACAAATTCTCTCTCTTCCTCTTATGTGGCGACTTCAGTGTCATCACGCCAGTTGGCTAGGTGTGGGTACCTCTCTCACCTGCCATGGGACATCAGCAAAAGCTTTCTGTGACTCATTGGGACTGACTCAATCGGTCCAACTTCCCGACCCGGATCTCCAACCAATGGTACTCCATCTCTTCTGGATATAATTTTGACAAATTTCCCTGACAATATCTGCTGCTCTTCCTTCGCTCCAATTGGTTCTTCTGACCACGTCCTTATTAAAGTGGACATCTCTCTGGCTGTTATCAGAGAACCACCTCACACTCGTCGAGTCTGGCATTTCACTCCAAGCCGACTGGCAGGGTCTCCGAGCAGCCATCAAACTTACAGACTGGTCTCCTATCACTACTTTCTCAAACATCAACTCATCCTGGGAATTCTTTCAAAGAAACTTGCTCTCCCTCATGCACAGATTTATCCCCTCTCGTGTTCAGTTGTCTTACCCTTCCTCCCGCCCTTGGTTTACTGATGCTTGTGGCGAGGCAGTTGTCCTGAAACAACTTGCCTTTGCCTCATGGAAAGCAAACCCAACTGAGGGCAATCTCAGTTCTTTCCACAAAGCTCGGAACAAGTGTGTATCTACCCTCAGGAGAGCCAGAAATCAACATCTTTCTCATCTCAAGTCTGAACTCTCAAACCTCTCTCCCTCCTCAAAATCCTGGTGGCGTTTAATCAAATCTGTTTCTGGTGTATGTTCCCCCTCCATCCCCTCCCTTACCTCAAATGGCCGCACTGCTGATTCCACACGTGATAAAGCTGAATGTCTAAACTCGGTGTTTGCAGCTAAATCTTGTGTCCCAAACCCATCACTATCTCTACCCACTTTACCCAGTCGCACCCAACTGTCCCTGGACTTTGTATCCTTTTCTCCTGACAAGGTGGAGAGCTTGCTTTCAAACCTCAAGTCAGATTCTGCAACCGGTCCAGACGGCATCAGCCCACGTGTCCTCAAAGCCTGCTCTTCTGCTCTTGCTCACCCTCTCTCTGTTCTATTCACCCTCTCATTTTCCCAAGGTCATCTGCCATCTGCTTGGAAATCTGCTAACATCACTGCCCTGCATAAAAAAGGTGCAAATCAGATCCCTGTAACTATAGACCAATCAGCCTTCTCCCAATCATCAGCAAGGTTATGGAATCCATCATCGCTTCAGACATGAAATCCTTCCTCTTCTCCAATGGCTTGATTTCCAATCATCAATTTGGTTTCAGACCAGGTCACTCTACCCTAGATATGCTGCTACTGCTCTCCCATCAATCGATGGAGGTCCTCAATGCCAGACAGGAAATCCGAGCCGTATCCCTGGACATATCACGTGCTTTTGACACAGTCTGGCACCCTGCCCTACTCACCAAACTCTCTGCCCATGGTATTCAAGGCCATCTCCACTCATGGCTCGCAGACTTCCTCTCCTGTCGCAGTCAACGTGTGGCCCTAAATGGAGTTCTTTCATCCCCTCTTCCTGTGCAGGCTGGAGTTCCTCAAGGTAGCGTTCTGGGCCCTGTTCTTTTCTGGTTTTCATCAATGATCTCTCGGACTCTCTGGAAAATCCTCTATTTCTCTTTGCCGATGACTCAACCCTCTGCCGTACCATCTGTCATCCCTCAGCCCGGCAAGCAGCAGCTTCTTCACTCACTGCAGATCTGGATAAAATCACAAACTGGTCCAACACGTGGAACATGTCTTTCAATCCAGACAAATCTCACACTCTCACTATGTCTCTTCGAAA
>NC_140972.1:61470425-61645425 GCF_056783735.1 Eptatretus burgeri | reverse complement strand
ATATATATATATATATATATATATATATATATATATATATATATATATATATATATATATATATATATACTAGCGATACCCGTGCACATGCACTGGATAGCAGTACAACTTAGCTGGAAGCAGACGACAGACCGTACATGGGGAATGACAAAAATATGCATTGTGCAAAATGCAAGTGGTACTATGGAACGCCAAGACTTCCCAAACATTGTCGGCATGTCCGCTAAGTGCCACAGCAATTTCATAGGGATCGTGTGACGGCGAGCCGAGTTTTTAGTGTGCAAGCTTGGTATTATAATCGAGATATATATATATATATATTGTTACGGTATTCGCGCCCGCCGGCGTGCTGACGGACACGTAACTCGAATCGCGGCACGTCGCCCACCGGACGGACAATCCAGTCGTGACCCTCTCGGACTAACGCCGGGAACCAGTCACGGGTGGACCTTTCGGTCTCACCGCGATCGAGCCAATCAGCCCCCGTGTGGGATAGGGTTGCTCGCCAAATTCGACCTACCTAAGTACCCACACGGAGGGTAGACCGGGCGATCGCACCTCGCCGCAGGTTGACTTCGGACACGGGCCACTTAAGCGACCCGTTCCGTACTATCGGGATAACCGAGCGGTGTTATCGTCGGCCTCGACGGTTCGATTAATTATCGGGCGTATTCAGCCCACTACCAACCCTTTACGTGAAGCAAGATGAGGATTCAATGAAGGAAATGACGAAGCGAAGCGGGAAACAGTTCAACACAAAGCACATTTATTCGCGATGAACGGAAAGCACACATATTCAATTCCACCAAAAGCACATAGAAAAGGAAAAGAAACACAATGCAATTTTACACAAAAAGCAAATGCGACAATGCAGATCTAATACCGATTACGCGAGCACACGGCAACACTTATACAATTTTACTTCACAGACGGCGCCGACAACACATACCCAAAACCAAGAAAAAGAACACCCTCAAGGATGAGGCGGGCCTGAGGCCGAAACCGGGTCGGGCCTACCCGTCTGGTGATGAGACGCGGAGCGGCGATGGTGCCTCAACTCCGCGGGCCTCGCGGGCAGTGTCTGGTAGGGGGTGGGAAAGGGGCCCCCTTGGTCGCACTATCTCAGCGCGGGGGGGGAAACAGGAGGGGGTTGCTGATGCTCGGGGGAAAGGAGGATTTCTACTCTGACTCGAGTCCCGCGACGAGCGTCTCCACCTCGACCAGGTCGCGCCGTCGGCCTCCCTGGTGTGCAGCTCCCGGCACGACGCGAGCACCCCCTCGTCTGCCCTCGCCGCCTCTCCACAGCTCCGTCCCCTTCGCTCCGACTCCAACGCACACGACGACGACCAACTCCTTCTTGCTTCTTCTTCCCAACTCCACCGCCCGCGAAGTCTTAACTCTCTATTAACTTGACTGACGAACGCGGTCGCTTATATAAGCCCCGTGGCTTCGCTCTCTCATCTTTGACCCCCTGCCTTCGACCTTTCACCTCGCTCCCCATTGGCCCGAGAAAAAGTGGGCGTGAATGCTTTTTGATCCATAAATTTGCATATAGCGATCGCCCTCCAACGCCCTGGAGGCGGGGCCAAATCGCCCCTCGCTCACCGATTGGACGGAACAAAAGTGGGCGTGTGTCGTTTTTGATCCGTTTTTGAAGTGGAAAATCCGTGGTTTTGTACACGCTGTTCGGCGCGCGCCCTGCACGAGTCCAACACCGGTACCCACAGGCGGCGCAAGAACGGTGGCGATGCGACGGTTGCAAGGTGTGACGTGAAGCGGCGCCGCGGTGGGTGGTTGATGTTGTGGTTGGTGGTGGTAACAATGGCGGTTGGTCCAAAATAAAGATAGTAAAAGAAAAACGGCTATCCTGAAGAGTCGCAGCACGCATGAATAACATTTATTCGCTCTAGACAACGGGTTTGGGCCTAACTACACATATACTTTCCGAGATACCTCACCTAAGGGACCTGAATGGTGGTTTGCGAATTTGGTAACCACAACAATATATATATATATGTGTGTGTGTACTGTATATATATATATATATATATATATATATATATATATATATATATATATATATATGTACTGTATATATATATATATATATATATATATATATATATATATATATATATATGTACTGTATATATATATATATATATATATATATGTACTGTGTATATATATATATATATATATATATGTACTGTATATATATATATATATATATATATATATATATACACAGTACATATATATATATATATATATATATATATATATATATATATATATATATATATATATATATATATATATATACACACACATGTATAAATATGTATACATATACATATACTATATGTGTATATATGTTCAAATGGAAGTCCCAGAAGGAACCTGAAGAAGTAAAGAGCAAACATGGAGTCATCAGGAGGAACCTGGATCGGATTCCCCAAATCTCCACAACCCCCAAATCCATCCAGGCACCGCCAAAGTGAGCCTTGCAAAAAAAAGAAACTTTTGGAAAGAATTCACTTCTCCTTAAACAGACAGATAACAAAAGAGAGAAATAGAGAGTAATAAAGATGACGGAGAAGAAAAATGAAGAATTAGAATGAATGAAGAGAATTGTGAAAAAATTAGGAAGAAATGAAAACGAAACGACAAACAAATATGTCAGGAAGAACCCAAATAGATAGATGTCAGCAGTTACTCCCCAGACTCAAAAGCAGAAAAAATATATAAGCGATATAAGAGGTCCGTATGTATACAAGCAGGGTATGCTTACACATTGCAAGCAATAACGAACCGTGCTTCCCCATTGTCTCGGGTCGCCCACCTGCATTTGTTTTTTTACCATTTATTTATTTATTCCCATTTATGGACGCTTTCCAAAGTTTCTGTGATTTTACTTGGTGTATCAGTGTCGATGTCCGTTGGCACACAAAATTACCATGCTTCCACATTGTCTCAGGTCGCTCACATGCATTTTTTTTTTCATTTATCTATTTTCATTCATTTATATTTTCATTTACTGACGCTTTCAGACAGTTCTGTATGTTTCCCGGTGTATCGGCTTTGATGTCTGTCGGCACACAAAATTTCTTCTTTCTTCATCACCTGGAAGGTACCGATCTTTAATATCAGTCAGTGAGTGGTTAGAAAGAGCATTGCAGCATATATTAGATACACATGTCTGTTTTGTGGGTTTCAATAAACAATTCAGAAGTGGGATGACACACATAACACAACATATTTTGGTCCTAGCACAGAAACCTTCCTTTTGAAGTACCCTCAAGTGGTGGACGTGGCTCTGTTGACCTCTTCATCTGATGCCAAACATCTTCCCTTTCGACGAGACAGCTCAGTTGTGGGATGATAACGTTTGGGATGACCCTTGTAAGCTACTCAGCATGACTTTTTGATAGATCAAAGCAGGTAACTTAGACCAAAAACTCTTAAAATCTGAATACTAATAATGTTCCAATAATATACAGAGGGTACAGCATAGAGCTACTGGATTTATTCCTATCCTATCCTATTTTTTCCTAAGCTATGAGGAACGGTTTAAGCAAACAGGACTTTATACATGAAAAAGGAGGCAATTGCGAGTGGATTTGATTGAGATGTTTAAGATAATGAAGGGTGTGGACAAGATTGGTGCAGTGGAGTTTTCCAGCAGAGTCACAGTACCATAGCTTACAGTATCTTATACCAATATTGAGGATATTGGCAGGACTTGTTGGTAGCTCGTGTGTTGATGGGTGATTATACTGGAGTTGGTGCAGCACAGGCATAATTGGCTGAATGGCCTCCCTCCTGCGCTGAAGCTCCTTGTGTATATCTACCCCCCTCCCCCTCCTTGTTCTTGATTGAATATTTTCTTCAAAAGTATCAGGTTCTTCCAGACTGTCGAAACAATTCCTGAACCTCTTGGCTGAATCGGCACAAAATGAACAGACCGCTCACATATCTTACCGAGTGTTTTCTCAAAAAAACAAACAACCGAGCGTTTTCTCAAAATAGGCCATGCCACCCCATGTATGTGTGCCTTGTTTTCTCAGTGATGTATTTCACTTTTATCCCACAGGTTCGAAAAATCTATCAGTGGGAAATACATGGGAGAGCTTGTAAGGTTACTGATGCTGAAAATGGTGAAGCAGGGACTGCTGTTTTGGGGGAAAGCCTCAGATGCTCTCACAACCTGGGAGTACTTTGATACCAGGCACATCTCACTAATTGAAAGGTAGTATGCGAGTGTGTGTGTGTTTTTCAGTAGCTGAGTGCTGAGGCAACCAAAAGTGGCTTAAAGCCAAAGGGAATCAGTAGAAGAAGGTAGTTAATTTCACATGCAAAAAAAAAAACATTTCCTGCTGTTGATTTATGTTGCTGATTCCTGAAAAGCTTGAAATAATCTGTGACTACCAACATATTCATGCATGTCGAGGCTAAAATGAATATTAAAATGGAGAAAAGAAAGACAAGGGAAAGAGAAGGGAGGTAAAAATGGTCAGGGAGTGTGAGATGAGTGTGGAGAGAAGGGTAGGGAAGGCATTATCAGGGAGTCAAAACTTACATCATTTGAGTATTTGTCGACAGAATTAATAAATGTCATGTCATGCTTATAACATAATTTGCTTAAATTCCAATTTTTTTTAAGAATACTGCTGCAGTTCTATCTCCTAGTGGTGAAGTAATGCGTCTTTAGTATATCAATAGTTATTACCTCCGCCACCGAAGGTGAAGGAGGTTATGTTTTCACCCCTTTCTGTCTGTTTGTTTGTGTGCAGGATATCTTAGAAAGTTATGGACAGATCCAGATAAAATTTTGTGGACAGGTTGGTTGTGTGATTTGGACGAAGTGATTAGATTTTAGTGAAGAGCCAGATCCGACTACTATCATTTTTAAAGTGGTTCTTCACCATTGAGAGATAGGACTAAACTAATACGTAGCATGATATCTCAAAAAAGTTGTGGACGGATTCGGATGAAGCTTGGTGGACAGGTTGGGTGTGTGGCAAGGACAAATTGATTTGATTTTGGTGAAGATCCGAATCTGGATTATGATACGATAATTATTTAATTTTTAAAGTGATTCTTCACCATTGAGAGATGGGGTCAAAAACGATATCGTGCTGTATAGCATGATATTTCAAAAATGTATTGGGCCCGATATGTTCTCGTGGATCAGGCATTGCGTGGTGGAGCTATGTGCTCCACAGAGTGCCCTCCTAATTTGTTTGTGTGCAGGATATCTCAAAAAGTTGCAGACGGATTTGGGTGAAACTTTGTGGACAGGTTGGGTGTGTGACACGGAAGAACTGATTTAATTTTGGTGAAGATCCGAATCCAGATCCAGATCTGATCATTTTTAAAGTGATTCCTCACCATTGAGAGATAGGGCCAAACACGATAGAGTACTGTATCGCATGATATTTCAAAAATGTATTGGGCCTGATATGTTCTCCTGGATCAGGCATTACGTGGTGAAGGTACGTGCTCCACCGAGTGCCCTTCAAGTTTCTTAAGTATCTGTTCAGTTAAGAGTATGAAAGAAGTGTAGAGACTTTTATGTTGGTGCAAAGTTCATGGAGAGGCTGCGAGTATGGTCTATGTGTAAAGGCTAAGGGGAGGGGGCATTCTGGCGCAACAGAGACACTGGGCCCTGGATAGACTAGTAGCCCAGAGAGGGGTGAGGTGGAGTCCAGAGTGGGCTAAAGACCTGAAAAAAAACTGCGAGGAATGTATAAGCATGGTGCATTCATTTTGCCCAAGTGTCGGCACACAGTGGTGTGGGAGTTTATGGTGTAATTGACAGATCAGAGTTCATCACGTGACGAGATAAACTCGGCCTCCTTTATCAGCATCGGTCAAGGGGTGACTATGTGGGGGCCCGCTTTAACCAGCGGCTCCACCAGGCGGCAACATGGCACATAAACTTGAACGCTTTTCCCATGAGATGTGGGGACGACTGGCGCTAACGATCACGTTAACGTGACTCACGGATTAGGACTGGAGTTATCCGGACCAACCGTGACCCTAACAATACTTTTGCTATTGAATGGTATTGAGAGCATTGACATAAATGGGTGTAGAATCTCTCAGTCAGACTCCACTTCTTTGGGCAAATTTTGGCTCAACCAAGCAGGCATACCGTCGTCCACAACGATGACCGATTCTGACCCCAGTGAATTGCGAGCTATGTTCCGTTTTTCCTAACTAACATAATCAACCCAGTTCATAATTCTTTACTCATTACTTAACTGACATTGCAAACACCAAACAATTCCAGAAAACAATATTAACAGTGTATGTGCTAACTTTTTTTTTGTTTTGTGAATGTTTTTTGTGCAAGCGATGGACCTGAGTTGCAGCAAACAAGCATGGTTCTGAAGAACATGGGCATGGAGCCCACAGAAGCTGACTGTGAATTGACTTGGCGTGCCTGCAATGCTGTGTCAACACGTGCTTCATTGTTGTGTGCCGCTGGAGTGGCTGCAGTTGTGACTAAGATACGTGAAAACCGTGGTTTGGAATGCCTCAGCATCACAGTCGGGGTGGACGGCTCTCTCTACAAGCAGCTCCCACAGTAAGCGGTCACCATCTGCATGGACAACAACAATTAGACAAGCTCATACAAAAACAAACAAAATGCTGGAGTACAACTTGACAAAGTTGATTTCTTCTACATTTCTGCCTCTGCCACCAAAGGTGGACGGAGGTTATGTTTTCACCCCTGTTTGTCTGTTTGTCTGTCTGCGAGCAGAATATCTCAAAAGGTTATGGACGGATTCAGAAGAAACGTGGTGGACAGATTGTGTGTGTGACAAGGAGAATTTAATACATTTTGGGAAAGATCCAAATCTGGATCAGACTTGTGTCTTTATTGTCAGGTCAAGCCAAAATAGAACTGTGACTTGCTCCAGGCACCATGTAAACCTGTACTAACCTGTTTCATGGTCGGGTTATCGGCGACAAACTGTCTCCCCAAACAGGTTTTCTGGTGAGGAGGGTGTTTGGATATGGACACCCAGCAGGATTAAAAACAAAACCTGTCAAAGGATGAAGGAGCTCAATGTGAGCCAACGGTCATCCATTTATAGTGCCCAACTGTGTCTGCGGACGTCCTCCTGCAGTTGGGTTACTTTTTTTTTAACAGGTTTGTGGCAGGATTTATTCTCTGGCCACCATAAATCACTTAATTTTGCAAAACCCACAAATGTAAGGAAATCTGCAAACCCACTCTGTGGGAGTACCTCCTGTGATGCTGCCCTCCGCAGGGCAGTTCAACGGATGACGGGATTGGGGCAAAGCCTTCGGGACCCCCATTCCTTGATGATGGGAGGAAAACCACAAGCGAAACCTCCAGGGTCAGATTGCGGTGATGTGTGGTTGAGTGGCGCTGAGGTGTCGTCCACCAGACGGCGGTCTCCATGGGTTAACCTGAGGCGTTCCCTTGGGGTGGGTGCCTGGAATGTCCTATCTCTAAGAGAGGATGATCATTTGTCTCTGTTATGAGCTGAGCTCAAGCATTTGAACATCGGTATTGCAGCACTCTCTGAGGTTCAGAGACTGGATTGTGGTGAGATCATGATGGATGGTTACACCTACTATTGGTCTGGTCACTGTGATGGTTACCATGCCCAATGAGTTGCTGAAGCTGTGTCCAATAAGCTGACTCCAATGATGATTGAGGTAAAACCGGTCAATGAGCGTATTATGAGATTAAGGATTCGTCACTCCTTGGGTGTCGTTTCCCTGGTCTCTGTATATGCTCCAACTGAGGTGAGTGGTCTCACCGTGAAAGACACATTCGATGCCACGCTCGAGTCTGTGGTTGATCACTGCACCAAGCGAGATACTCTTCTAGCCTTGGCGGATTTAAATGCATCGACTGGAACTGATAGGGATGGTTATGAGACTTGTGTTGGGCCCCATAGGTCTGGAACTGTGAAACAGAACAGCACTAAGTTCTTTGACTTTGCAAGAAGTCATGGACTTAGGGTAGCCGGTTCATGGTTTCAGCATCCACAAGCTCATCGCTGGACTTGGTATTCCAATGCTGGTGGTGTGACAACGGAGATTGACCATGTGCTCATTGATGGTGGCTCAACGATGATCCAGAACTGCAGGGTTTACTGGAGTGCTCAGTTCCTCAATACTTACCACAGGCTTGTTGAAGCAACTCTGAAGTTGCAGCTTAAATCCAGGAGAATGGTACCATCCCAGCCTCGGCTGCATGTTGGCAAGCTCAAGGATGAGAGGGTAGCTGAGGATTTGCGAACAAGCTGAGTGGAGATTTTGGAGGGATCTGGGTGCTTTGGGGAATCTTGAAGAGCTGTGGATTGTCTTCAAGACCACGGTCCTTGATGTTGCCGGTGGATGCCTTGGACATCACTGGAGGGCAAAGAAGAATTTTGTCACTCAAGGCACACGAGATACCATTGACCCGAGTCACAAGGCCAGGCTTTATGGCAGAGCTGAGCTGTTCAAGGAGCTGAGGCATAAAGCTGCACATGCACTAAGGGTGGACAAGGAGGCCTATGTGCGAGGAATCTGTGAGGGGAAAGAGCATCGCCTGTGGTCAAGTGATTCTCGTCTTGCTTAGAGGAGAATTTGTGCATTGCATTCCACCAAGCCCGTCCCTCGCTGTACTGCAGTTAGAGCGGAGGGTGGTGGGTTCTTGACAGAGGAGTCCGAAGTGAAGGCCCGCTGCGCCGGTTACTTTGAACGGCTGTACCAAGCTGATGCACCAGCTGTGGAGTTGGATGTCAGGGGTGTTACTATCCCTATTGCTGACCCTCCAATCAACTGTGATCCACCTCCGTTGGTGGAAACACATGCTGCAGTGAACCGGTGGAAATTGGGTAAAGCTCCTCGGATCTGTGGCATGCATGCTGAACTTCTCAAGGATGGTGGAAATGTTGTACTCATGTTGTTACATGCAGTTCTGTGCTCTGCCTGGAACACAGGCATCATCCCAACTGACTGGGAGAGGGGCCTTGTTGTCCCTCTCTGGAAAGGGAAGGGTGATCGCCAGGACTGCAACAACTACCGAGGGGTGACGCTGCTCTCAGTGCCGTACAAGGTCTTTGCTCGGAGTATAATTATTGATAGTGTTTGCCACCATCTACTTGAGCACCAGCATCCAGAGCAGTCAGGCTTTACACGGAAGAGGTCAAGGATTGAACGTATCCTTGTTCTTCGGATCCTCACCAAACGCAGACGAGAGTTTCGGCGGGGGCTGCTTGCAGCCTATGTTGATTTCTGCAAAGTGTTTGATTCAGTGAATCAGGATGCCCTCTGGAAGATTCTCGGTCTTCGTTGCGTGCCAGGAAAACGGATCAATCTGATGTCTGAACTATACTCTGGTACTGAGAGTGCTATGAGATGTGGTGATACAATCACCATCCAATTTCCACTTGTTACTGGAGTTCGTCAGGGGTGTGTACTGGCCCCCACACTTTTCAGCACTTGTATGCACTGGATTCTGGGGAGGATGTTGGAGCGATCAATCTCCGGTGCATCATTTGGGAATGTCAAGATCTCTGACCTTGATTTCCAAATGATGCAGTCATCTTAGCGGAGACTCTGGATTTCCTTTTGGGGGCCCTGGAGGTACTCAATTAGTAGGTGGAGCCACTGTGATTATGGGTTTCCTGGGTCAAAACTAATCCAGGCTTTCAATGACATCTTGGATGCTGCTATCTTATATGTACCTGTTGTCGTGAGGATGTTGAGGTCAGGAAGAGATTCACTTTCCTTGGCAGTGATATGTATGTCTCTGCTGGCTGTGAGCCAGAGGTCAATAGATGTCTGGATCGGGCAGGGGAGTCATGGATTCACTGGATCATGGGGTGTAGCACTGTCGTTACCTGTGTGGGAGGACAAAAGTCTGAGTTTTCAGGTCCTTTGTGCTTACAGTCTTCCTAAACTGATTTGAGACTTTGACTCTGACCAGGGATCTGAGACGGAGACTTAATTCCTTTGGTACCAGGTCTCTGCGGAGAATCCTTGGCTATTGCTGGTCAGACTTCGTGTCCAACGAGCTGTTGCTGAGAGAGACTCAAATGAGATTTGTTACCTGCATTTTCCATGAACGTCAGTTGCGGCTGAATGGGCATATGGCTCGTTTTCCTGACGCTGATCCTGCTCACCAGATTCTCTCAGCAAGGGACCCTCGTGAGTGGAGGAGGCCAATGGGCCGACCACGTGCCTCGTGGTTGCAGCAGATTGATCAACATCTCAAGGAGGTGGAGATGGGCCAGGCATCTGCCTGGGGGATGGCCAGACGGAGGCCCCTGGAGTACCGGTGGAAAGTCGACGCAGTGGCGCACTGCTCCGGTGCATGCCCCCATACCTGACCTGCCCTTGGCATCCCCTTCAGGTTATTAACAAACCTCCTTATCCCCAGACTACTCTTCCTACTACTAATACAACGACCTTACCACTACTTTAAATCTACATATTTTGGGGGTCAACCAAGGGGAAAGTTTGGCCTGTCTTTAACAAACTGGCTGTAATCATCGGCTGACCAAACAAGGTGGTATAAATTGGTTATGTCGTAGTTGTAGTCGTAGTCGTTGTTGTAGTAATGTTTGACTGGAGCTAATCTGCGCGATAATTACCAAGTCTTTGGTATGATTCAGGTGGGGTTTGAACCACTGAACTCCCAGACTTAGTGTTAGAGCATCCACTCTCTTACTGAATCTGGTATCATTGCACACCAACGATTAAAATTAGGTGAGTTTGGCTTGATCTCACCGCCTACACCAGCAGCATGAGGGTGGCATCATACAAGTACATTCTTTTCTGGTTATTGGTTGTAGCAGATGCCTCCTCCTCCTCCTCCTCCTCCTCCTCCTCCTCCTCCTCCTCCTCCTCAACTGAGATTGGAGACTTGAAGTGCTCATTCAGCACTGCTGATGATCCTGCAGGCAGCTGCAGCGAGACATAGCCGGATGGCCTTTCAGCACCTTTTTAATATTTTTATTTTATTTTCGTCTGAACACATTTTTTTATCACATCACATTATTATTTAGGTTCTTCCAACTTTGGTGACAAAAAGAAAACAAAACCACAAATGTGAATCATAAGATGGATATTTATGATGAAATATCTTTCGCTGAAAAGGTCTGTATAATTTTGGGGAAATGTATGGAGACAAAATAATGCAATGAAACCTAAGTCTTACCTTGGGCTTATGATGATACAAAAATAACATATCAATTGTCCACTCCAATCAATCTCATCAACAGTTTGTTTTTGGCCTCTTTTTCATTTCCTTCAGTTTCAAGCAGCGGTTGCGGGTAGCCGTTTCGGAGTTGGCTCCAGAGTGCAAGGTGACATTCCTGCAATCAGAAGAGGGCAGTGGGCGTGGTGCTGCGCTCATATCAGCGGTTGCCTGCAAGATGGCATGTAGGACTACATGCTGAGGCCCTCAACAATACCGTTTGCACACTGGCCTTTTGCTTAATGATTCACTCAACCATCCTCACCTTTTCACTCACGCTTTCAGCTCATTTGGGGAAAAAAGTTTATACATGATCTGCTCCATTTATGATTGCAGTCATATTAACTTCCTATCTAAAGGGGGTGCATTAGGGACAAAATAAACCTCAGTCAAAATTGGCTTCTCACTATAACAAGGTAAAATAGCAATCTTTTATATTTCTAATCTATTCCCTTAAAATGTAAAAATAATCGTCCCACTGTGACATCAGTCATACATCCTGTAGGTTACTGGACAAAAAAAGGCTTTGAGTTAGACATCACACACTCAAAAGGTGTCCTTCACTCAAGATTATTCATACAAATGTGCTGGCATCAATTCCAAATTAACTATTTTTCTCATAACTGAATGCAGAAACACAAAAGGAACTACAAATGCACTGCATGACAGCCTTTTAAAGTCAAAGTTGGTGGCTACACCAATGAATTACAAATGAGGAATGTGATTGTGACATTGTGCAGTCTTTGAGATTCCCCTGACTCGACAGCAAGAACCCTCATCGGCAATTGTCACGACCCCAACCCAGACAGAAAATTTTCCTGCAAATAAAAGAACATTTTACAAACTGAAGCACTTCCAGACAGCACCATATGCTGACCGTGGATTGACTGTGGACTTCAGTACAGAGGAATTAAAGTTTGCCATGAAATGTAAGAAAGAACCCAGACCTGTTAACATTTATGCAGAGCAGTTGAAGAACCCCAGCACTCACCTACTCCACTGGCTTCAGAGCTTCATGTCCTACTGCCTCTCTTCAGGATTCCAAAGCTCTGGAAGAGGGCCAATGTTGTGTCTCCCATAAAACCCAAGAAACTCAGAGATATCCCAAAGAGTTACAGGCAGATATCACTGCTATCTGTCCCGTTCAAGGTCCTTGAGAGGCTCATCCTTAAGAGGATAGAACCACTTATTGAGGGAACACTCGCACCAGGACAAGCATGCTTCCAGAAGAATTGTCGCACTGAAGATCAGACTCTAGCTGAAACTGACATAATTGAGACTGCCTTTGAATCAAACCAAAAATGTGGGGCTGGCTTCTTTGACTCGTCTTCAGCATATGACACAATCTGGCCAGGGCCAGATTAAGAATTTGCAGAGCCCGAGGCCATTTTAAATGTATAAGGCCATATCCCATGATTTATTTGTCTATTCAAATTCATTTATGTAGAGATTGGCAAAGGCTTCACCCCATAGCCTTCGGTGCGGGACCCCTTCAAGTGTGGGGCCCTAGGTCATGCCGTAACTGGTCTATGCCTTAATCCTGTCCTGAGTCTGGCACCGTGGCCTGCTGCTGAAGATGCATGACAAACTACAGGACCACTAGCTAGTCCACTTTATCCAAGTCTTGATCTTGAACCACTGCTTTGGAGTCAACCTGAATGGACAAACCAGCAGAACCCACAGCCTCAAGAATGGAGTTCCGCAAAGCTCAGTGTTTCCGCAAAGCTCCCCTACTGTTCAACATGTACATATCAGACCTCCCTCAGAAAACAGGGACCAAACTTGCCTATGCCAATGACCTTGTGATCCTGTATTTGAGCAAGTCTTTTGAGGAAGTCCAGGCTAGTCTCAGCCAGGATGTTGCTTCTATGGACCACTACTACCACCAATTGTACCGACGTCTCAAAGTACAGAAGTCAGTGTAGTCTGTTTTCCACCTTCAGAACAGTACCACAGACAGTCAGCTGGAAGTATAACACCCGGCTTCCCTTCACACATGCTCCTCCCTACCTTGATGTGCAAAGGGACCGATCCCTGACCTTCATACAGCATGCAGAGAAGGTACCAGAGAAAACAGCTGCTCGAGTTACCCTTATCCACAGACTAGCTGGCCATGACTGGGGAGTGATTTCACTTCCTCACACATGTCAACACTTGCCCTGGTGCATGCCCCTGCAAAATACTGTGTCCGCATGGGGAAGGAATCACCACATAGGAAGGTAGAAATGTATCTGAACTCTTCCTTTTTGGTCATCTGCGGATGCCTTCACCCTACTCTTACCCATCATCTCCCAGTCCTTGTGGGCATCCATCCCCATCACATTAGACATGGAACCATGACTCCATGTCCTGAGTCACCAGCTGCTCATGACTCGCAACTCCTCACTTTGCATTCGCAGCACAAACACATTTACATTCCAAACGGGGCTCCAACTGACACAGGCTCACAGTGGCCTGTCTCTTTCCAATCTTATCACCAAGTTTTCATTACCTGCTTGCCCGTGGCAGTCAAAACACACCTTGTGCGGCGCGGAGCGACAACCCCAGGCACCGAGTTGACCCTGACAGAGTCCACCCCGAACACCCCGGGAACCGACACAGCCTCCACCGAAAAAAGCCCACACATGACAATGGACGCAGCCTTGCTCTCCAGTGCAAGCTCGGATCCACACATCAGCGGTCCGGCCTTGCTCCCACCATGAGCAGGCTCGCCCGTCACCACACACGTCATAGGCTCAGACACCTGGCTCGCCGGCTCAGGTTCGGACGCCTGCACGTACCTCCGAGCTGGAGCAGTGTTGCACCCCGTCGATTCCCGGCATGCCAGAAGAGTCCCTGCTGGATCCAACTATGCACCCATGAATGCCACACCACATGCCACAGAGGTTGTTTCACAAACCATGGAGCCCATCATCTCCCGCTCTAAACCATCTATCTTCGTCTCTTCGACGGTCTCTTTCTGGGGCAGAACAACATCCACACAAGCGTGCTGTTCTTCCAGGCCATTATCATTTCTCAAACATGTTCCCTTGGAATTTTCCTTTGTCCTCCCAAAGTTAAACCAACCTGCCATTCCAGTTGTAATCTGTGCCCCTAACTGCGCCGCTAAAATTTCATTGTTTTGATATATTTCGCCCCGCATTTCCGTTTTAGTCCCATCCATGTTCTCACTCAATTTATCCATTCGTTCTATATTTTAATTCCTTTGTTCATTCATATTCTTCATTAACATCTCACACATGGCCTGGATAGACATCGCACCTATTTCCTGGCTCTATGGCTCAGGAATGGGGGAGGTTCTTACCCTAATCTCCTCGCTAATCCCCAAACCCAGCTCGCTTCTTTCATTCTCACTGCTTCCTCCAACCGCAAAACCCTGCACATCCACAATTGTGTGCAGCGGTTTTCTTCCTGCACATGCCAAGGAAATTAAATAAATAAATAAATAAATAAATTTACAACACGCTCCACTACGTCTCATGACACCAATTAACTATAAATTTAGAAGGTTCAAAAATCTGCACTCCTGACACCAATGTAGCACCGACGGCTCAACTAATGTCGAGCTCGTCGTGGCGGGAGTCTAAAGTCCCGCAATGTCCCGAGCAGCTCAACTCCTGAGGAGATGTTCCGAATTAATGGCGGGCAACGTACGCGCGGGTCATGAGGAGAGACACGAAAACCTTAATGCTTTTTTTACAACCAACAGGTCTGTTTCCCAAACCACAATAAAAAGAACCAGGGCTGATTGAATCGCGAGGAGACGACGGCGGGTTGCGAGGGAAGGGATAAAATTCAAGAAATAAATAATTATGTACAATAAGAGTAAAAAATTAATCTAAAGAAACTAAAGCACCTCACTCAGTCACAGTCACAGTCACAAACAGGGGGAAAAGGGGGAAAAAAAACCCAGGGGACTCAGCTCTGGCGGTAACGGGGATGAGCAGGTGATGAGGAGGACGACAACAAGGCGAGTAGATGATTGGCAGGATGATGAGGTGATGCGCAAGACGACGAACAAGCTCCAGGCGATGAACACAGGCAGAGGCAGGCAGACAGGATGACCTCTTCAACTTTCTCCTCAGAGACCTCCTCTTTCTCCTCAGTCTACCTCGGGCTCGTAGACAAAACCCCCAGCTACCTTCTCCTGATACTTTATTTTTTCTTTCCTCCGTCCACGGTCCAACTGCCTTGTTCTCCTCAAACCAGACTAGTCCTGCAGAATTCCACATAACCTTGCACTTGCGTTCCTATAAAGTTTTTTTTTGCGGTTTTTATATCTTTGAAGGGTGCTGAACAAGAGTCCAAGTGATAACATCCTGTCAGGTTTGGGCAATTTGCATAATATGCAAATGAAGTCAGCCATTACCGAAATTCAGTTTTTTGGCTATATCTATGGCTATATATGGAATAGGATGGAAATAATGGTGTCTAAACCTAGGTTTTCATGGTGAAGGAATATAATAATACCAGTTACAAGTGTCTGAGATGGCGGCCATCTTGGATTCCATTTCTGGGACTATGGCTATATGGGATAGGACAGTTTGTATCAACATGAAATCTATGAAGATAGGAGTGGATTCTATTTCTAACCAACATTTTGGATAATAGCTGGTACCATTATAAGGACTAGAATTACGAAGTACGTAATGGAGGTCAATCATCGTCGGCGTCATCAGCAGTCTCCTCGTCGGTCTCGTCATTGTCAATGTCATGTTCTACCTGTTTTGTACGTTCATTATGGCAATTGATATTTGAATCTCTATGACATGCACAGAAGAAAGTGCATGGTAAATGAGCGGCACAACAACCACACTGCGCTGTTCTACATGGGGTGCCTGAAGTACAACCACAACTTATTAACTCCAAAATTTGTGGTGGAGCAAGTGCAACGTCTGTGGGCATTGGAACAGGAAGAAGAGACTTGGAAGTTTCCTCTCGCGCCCATCCGTACTCTTCTGGCTTCATGTTGGGGGGCTTTGATTGAAGGGCCGCCTTCCAAATTGCCGTCTGGAAATGAGCACGTCGAACATTTTCTACGAATGCTTGGCTTGTTGGTGGCAGTGTTTTTAGTCTTGGCACTACTGTCATGTTCTTTCGCCCCATTTTCCGGGACCATACTTGTACCCTAGTGTCGGACATGTCTGCAGTAGTCGTGCACCCATAACACTTCGCAATAAATTTGGTAGCTTCGTCTATAATAGTTGACATTGGAGCATCAAGCTCACCCAAGCATTCGAGTGTTTGACTGGCCTGAAGCAACTTGATGGCAGTTGATTTGCCAACACCAAACAGTTGCGCAACAGTATCACACCCAGAAAGGCAGTGCATCACTGGAAGCTGTGGAGCTATTTTAGCATGCTCTTTGGCAGATGCTGCTATGTCAACCAAGGCTCTTTCAGAATGAGTAGATTCCATTGTTAGGCCACACGTGAGATCAAGTTTGTGGTAAAAATGTAGGAGCAGTACGAAGACGTCTGTATCATCGCACAGTATGTTGATGGCCGTTGCACCTTCTTCTGCCAGCTTCGACATTTGATGAACCATGATTACATCTGCTTCTTCATGAAAGTTCTCTAGATCTTCCCTCTGTCTCAGGACATCGGAGCTGACTTCTATTGGTACAGGGTCTTGGCCAGTTAGGACGAGCTTGTTCTTCATCTTTTCCCCTCTGTTGAGCAGTTCTGTGCATATCAACTTGATGAGTTGAACTTAGTTGTCCGCTATAGTTAGGACAACCTTTTGTGGTGGGAGAGGACTTTGGAGGGTTAGGTGATGGTGTCTACTGGCTTGCTGACCACACCGTTTTGTCCGTGTTGTGCCTTTAATGCTGAAATCGAAGTATCGATCAAATACAAGATAGACATCCCCCTGCGACATTTTACGGATGATGAAGCTGCACACATTGTCCACAAAGTCTTTGACTGTACCCTTACATGGCCAGTGGACACACCAGAGGATAGCGCAACCGTCAATTATAACAGCTTCTGCCTTCTGAACAATACGTGAGGAAACTAACACTTGGAGCTTTTTCTTCAGTGTAGACTTTGCTGACGCTATGCGCATGGTGCCATTTTCCTTGAACATGGAGGTCGGCATGGGGGCAAGTTCATGTTTGAGAACTGTTGGTAAGTCAATGTCTCGTGTTTGTTGAAGCCCCAACACCCGTGAGTATATCAGATTGACATCGTATACATCTTTGCCCCCAACCTTGATGGATTTCTTCGTGACGGCCATCGTGACAACCTTCTTGGATAGAGGGGCGTTGAAGCCAGATGGCAGACTACTTTCAAAAGTGATCATCTGTGCCTTGCCTATGTCAACAGCGTGCTCTACATTTACAGACTCTGGTTGTATCTGTCCGGTTTGGATGTTCACCAGGCCTTTTGGATGGTCGTCATTATCCAGTGGCTGTATGCATAATTGCAGTTTCTCTCGAATCTTTGACCTGTCTTGGTTGTCTCCATGGATCCTAGATGGTTTCTCTTCTTTGTGACTTGTGACATCAACCTCTTTGTATCCTCTAGTCAATTCTGCAACACCTTTGACAATCTTGGTGCATGCGTGCATACTCAGAGCCCATCATTTGAGTGCAGACGGCTTGAGAGTGATCCCTATGATGCTTCTAGCACCGTGGCCATATCATACAAAGGTGCTCCCTATAAACATGTCTAACCAGATACCGTTCCAGAGACCGGGTTTATGCCTCATCACATGGTCCCCTTTCAGGAAACGATGCAAGATGTCACCGGGGAGACGTTCCATCGACCTCGGGTAATAAAGGCTGTAACGGGCATAGTGGTGATGTCCCGCAGCAAAGAAATACGGCATCATTTATTTGACTGCATATAGATGTAGTGGCCAGTGGGCCTCACGTTCAGCTCGCACAAAGAGCATCATAAGAAAAACTGGCTTGATTAGACAGTCTACCCAGAGTCGTGTCGTCCTGCTCTCTTGTGACAATACTTCTAGATGTTCTTGAAGTTTGGTGTGACTCTCCAACTGTCCAACAATACCTCTTAGGACTTCCTCCACAACAAGCTGAAGAGCTCTGACGTTTTGAGGAAACTTTTTCCCACTAAGCATTTTCGGAACACCTCCAAAGCTTGTTTTCATGATTTCTTCAAGACCAGCGTTTGCCATTAGGTATCCAACACATCCAACAAAACTCATCAGAAGGTGCATTCCGCCTAGTCTTGGTATAAAGTTAAGAAACGAGTCTTGGTAGACCCACTTTATGCCTACAGCAACCCTGTATAGTTGTTGGTCATTGGTGAAGAGGGTAATGCGCTGTCCGCAGCTATTGGTGAGATCTTGTGTGTTCACCATTGCTGTCAGGATTGTGTCGGGGTCAGCTGGGTTCATGTCTATCAATGGGTGGTAAATGGCTCTTGTGGCTGGTCTTATGGTATGGCCCTGTTCCCTTGACAACTTAGTATTGAATCTGTTGAACTCCGGTATGCCCTCATCAGAGTCAATGGCTTGCAAGAAGTCGAAGTCGAGGGATTGGGCTCTCAAAAGTGATACCACTTGTGTGGCTAGAACACGTAATGGCAATAGAGCTCGCTTAGCTTCAGTATCAGACATGTCAGGTTTTTTGGGACCTTTGTATTTCTCTACAGGGATGTCATCAATTACCTGCTGCTGCATTTCATTTGCTGTCAGTCTAGGGAATGTCTCAAGATGTGATTCCTCAGTCAAGTACCTGTTAGTAACAGTCATTACAATGGCAAGGGAATGGGTGCTAACAAGTCCGTTCTGCGAGGATATGTTTGCGTCAAAGTTGTCTGCAACAGCTTGAATGATACCATCTTTGGGACAGGTCATACCCATGATGGTGAAGTTCTTGAGCGCTGCTGCTGCTGCTGAAGCTTTGAACTGCAATATTTCATCATAAGAACAAGCTACCCTGCAATCATAGAACTGTTCAATCAGAGACCTCTGATTGAGGACAACACCGAGTGCAATCTGAAGAGGGGTGGATCGGTTGGTTAAAATGCTGGTGACAATGTTGCCAATGAGAGCAGCTGACAAAGTGTAGTTCATTTTGTCAGACATTTTAACGAACAGTGAGCAAAGTTTTTCACTGACAGAGTCCAGTGCAATATCAATGTCTACACTAGCTTGGTATACTTTCCTATCAGCTGGTAACCTCTGCATCTCATAGACAATGCGTTTTGCAACCCTTTCTAATACACAATCAAATTCGTCTTCATCATTTACCAGATGTAACAGGCCTGATGCCTTACTCTGAAATACCAAAAGGCTGGCAACACCTGAACCACTTAAAATGAGTAAATCAGGCCCAAAATGATCTGACAGATGAGAAACTAAGGCTCTACGGGACAACTTCTGTCCACCGTTTTCAAGATACAGGTTATAAACATCTACAGAGTTCCATATTTTTGTCATGTCTGCTTTCATTTCGGATACAGTTGATTGGAAAGATGAGTCCAAAGATATTTGACTCGGATCAAGGCTGCTTCTGACAGCTGCTGCTATAGCACGATCTGTCATGAATGTGTCCCGACAGTCGATGTGGTATCTTGCATCCGCCGCATGTAGATCACTCACTGCTTCAACAACATGGATTTCAACATCCTTTGCCCAGTTGTCTTGACGCTCAAAACAAGTGTCCAATATCTTTTGCTTGTCGGTGCGATCGGCAGCACGATCGGCCGTACGGCACAAAGTGACTTTTCTCCACCGATCTGGATGTTTTGGATCGCGATCCATGATACATAATGCACCACAGAATATGCAGTGCTCTCGGAAGTTAAATGTCATTCCTTGCGAATCAGAACGACGATATCGCTTTGGAGCTGGTGATGCGTTTTCAGTATCATTATGCTTCAGAAATCGTTTTATAGACACCTGCGATGTATAAATTGATACACATTGTCGGTGACACTGGAAGATGGGTTTTCATCTTCAGCAAGCATTTTCTCCAAAGACACATGGAGATCATCTTTATAGATCTTACTTGCCCGGATGATGCTTCGAATACGGTCTGCACCAGATGTTGACAAGGGCTTGTTTGTAAAGTTGCCTTTACATGGATGGAATAAGCATTGGCTCATATCTCACTCTGGTGTCTGAAATGAGAAAATGATATTGGTCAATACATGCCAAACGATATAGGAACACCCCCACCCCCACCTCGTAATCGTGGACCCATTTAAGGCATTCATTATCCTTACCCATTACTGCTAGACCCTTAAACCCTAGGTTTAGAATCATTATTTCCATCCTATCCCATATATCACCATAGATATAGCCAAACACTGGTGGCCATCTCAGACACTTGCAACTGGTATTATTATATTCCTTGACCATGAAAACCTAGGTTTAGACACCATTATTTCCATCCTATCAAATATATAGCCATAGATATAGCAAAAAAACTGAATTTCGGTAATGGCTGACTTCATTTACATATTATGCAAATTGCCCAAACCTGACAGGATGTTATCACTTGGATTCTTGTTCAGCACCCTTCAAAGATATAAAAACCGCAAAAAAAAAAAAACTTTATAGGAACGCAAGTGCAAGGTTGACCCCCAAAACAGCATTTCACTGCAGGACTAAGAGCAGATGATACATATATACATATGCTCCATTATGTATTTATGTATGTATGTACATCTGAAACAGGGCTGGTCCGATCTCCACCAAATTTTGCATACGTATTGGTAGTTAGCAGCATCAAGTCATGGGCACAAATAACCTCCCCCCCCCACCCCACCTCGCAAGGGGGCAGGTAGGGTGGTGGAGCAGACAACCCGCCAATGTTACCAAAGGGAGTGGGTGTTCTAGTATATTAAAGTGCACCTTGAACACCTTGAACAAGAGGTCTAATGAACGAGGTGATTTAAGAATGTCTTGCACCTGCGTTGATGTTCCTGGTAAAAACACTTCCTCTCCGATTGGTGTTTGCCCAAAGCTGGAGAATACCTTGAATTGTAATGAAGGTATAATTTTTGATGGTACTTTACATACATACAAGCTTATATATGCAAGTATAAATAAAGCCTGAATAAAATAATTTGAAACGGCCTTTTGAATGGCAAAGTAAAACTCATTTAGAAATCACTTATTCAGCTTCTCCCAGAATTTCTTCTCTCCTCCACATCCTAAAGTTACAAAAAGCAAATAATTTCTGTCACTTCAACTTCTCAAATGTACGGGACTGCAAATTGCTACCAGTCTCTGGTTTAAACCAGCTCGGTGGTACATCTATCTATTTGTGTGAACTTCTTCACAAATCCAATCATTTGTTTAGTTTCACTAAAGTTTATAACATAAAATACAGTAGTACAAAAATTGTATGAGAATGTTATTTAAAAAGATGTGAAATCAAGACAAGCTTACTTTGCAAATGTTTGCTTTGATGGTCAAACCTGAAGCATTTGATAATTTTAAATGGTTTTTTTTGTCTTTTCTTCACACAACAGGAAAATGACTAAGGCTCAAATAGTCCTTAATAGATCAATCACCTGTTGATTATAGATGTGATGTAGTTTATTACTTCCGTTGCAATGCTTAATTATTACATTTCATCGTTTGTTTTGTTTTCTAATCAGAAAATGCTGTCCTGTGATGTGAGCAGTCATGTTTGTGATGTCGTATTAGGAACATTGAGTCTTTTATTTAGTGCAACTTCTGATTTTAAGGCCTGTGTGTTTTAGCATACCGATTCACTGTTGCTATAACATCCTTAAAACGTATCTGTCTAAAGCTTGCAATTTATTGGCTTGATAAAGTCACGTAATATAGATGTGAGGATTATTTAAAACAAGATAACACAAAAAGGGTCACTGTTTTCACAAGGAATTACAACATGTATGCATACACTCAAGTACTGTACATTTTTTGAATAACAAAAGGTTTCATTCTCATTTTGTCTAACGTGTACAAGAACATTGCAACATTTTTCTTGGTCTTCAAAACCACAACCCTCACCACCTCTCCTGCCTTCATTCCCTCTTGTCCAAGCCATATCATTGCTATGTGTACTTTGAGTACAGGGTGAAGTTCATTCAAGAAAAGCATACTGTTCCTGTATGTGCTTCAAACTAACACAGATTATAGTTCAACTCACTCCTGCTGACTCAAGGCAGGAAACCAAGCAAGGATTTTAAAATCAATAAATTGTTTATTTGTTTGCTTGTCAGAATGTTTCATACAATTGTTCAGCATTCGTTCGAAGACCAGGCAAAACTCGTGAATTACTTGAGCAAATATTTCAGGGTCCTTGAACACTAGAAGCCTGTCAACGATGATAAATGGCAGAATTAAATAGCACATGATAAGAAACAGTGCAAAACTAAAGTTGAGTTTCATTTCAAACTCTTCACAATTGGGGTTAAGATCTAAAAAAAAAAAAGTCAAAACCATGTCAGAATGGTTTGGCTCAGGGCCATGAATGTTGTAAACTGTAGTTTTACCCAAAGGCATATCTCAAAGTGGTATTCCAAACAGATCTAATGGGCATGGACCTTGGTCAAAAGTACTTGACTGACAAACACTGAAAGCTGAGATGAGCCCACATGGTACCTAAGACGGGCCTAATGGATGGTCATTTGATCTCCTGTGAGAACACATCATGATAGTAGATAGGAGAAGAGAACTTCCCAGCCTGGCTCCAGTAGTCAACTGCCCGAACACGGTAATAGCCAGTGACTGTGTCACCTAGGAGTGATGGAGGACGTGCCAATGGTCAGTTTCAACACGTGATCATGTAGCAATGATTGGAATCATGATTTTAATAATATAAAAGATAATACCTACTTAATCTTGATCAGTTAAGAAAAAAATGATTCAACAAACAACAAACAAACCAACAAGAAATAAGATGCTGAGGAACCCGTTTCATTTTACTGTAGTGAAAGTCAATGGAGTCAGTATCCATAATCAGGATCACTTCACAATAAGTCAGGAAATAATGCTGTCCCTTGGATTCATATGCACTCAGGCAGTTTGATCATTGATGTCTTCATACAAAGAGCATGCAGAACCCAATGTTGTACAGGTACCAACAATACCAGGCAGGATGCCAGTTAGATAATCCTTGTCATCTCGATGACCTCAAGAACTGTTCTCTAATGGTTAGACATCTTATTCCATCGACCATTCTCCAATCGTCAGTCTCCAAGTCAGCACTATATATGGAATCGTCCCTTCATATGAAACCATGTAAGACTTCAGAAAACAGGACACCTTTCCATTGTTATCTGGTCCAATTCTATTTGCAGCTCATGTTAGTCAAGTCTAATGGTGATGTTCCATTCAATATTCAGACTTTTGCATGCAAAAATGTTGTCAAGGAATTATCACCTGAACACATTGGCATTGACAGGTCTTCTGGAAATTTTGAATTATTGAAATAATCTTAGTTGCTGAAAGCACATGTTCCTGAAGAGACTATAATTTAAAACCATGACCTTGGCTTGGGTGGTCCTTTCGGCTGAACCTCGTTCGGCGTTAGCAGTCAGTAAATAATGTTCCAAGTTTTGTAATGACCTTGTTGTGTCAGTTAAACCAACAGAGTTAATTCCAGCCCATTTATGTTCAATGGATGTCAGCAGTGATGCTGTATCACCATCTTTCATTGCTCAGAACATGCAATATTTAAATTGATTCTTATTTGATGAATTTTTAAAATGATAATTCACAATTGAGAGATTAGGGCCAAAAACAATATATATCACGACGTCTCAAAAAGTTGTGGACGGGTTATGACGAAACGTGGTGGATAAGTTGGGTCGGTGATAATAACAAGCCAATTAGATTTCGGGTAAGGTATAGATGCAGATCTGCCAATTAGTGGGATACAAAATGTAAACTTTTCAGCCTGGCAGAGGTATGCACTCTTCCGAATGCCATTCTGGTTTCATATGTTTATCATTCAGTATCGATACGCGAGAGACTGCGTTGCTATCCAAATTTATAACTCACCCAAATGTCAACTGGCTCTTTAAGGGTTGGGATGTTCATTCCAATATTTGCTCCAGATTGGAATAGTTTCAGAGATGGATAATGATACTGGCATGCATGACTTGCAATATTATGCAAGAGACTATTATCTTCAATGTCCAGCAATGATAACCAATACAATGTTCCCTCCGAAGGACAGTACACTAAATGATTGCACTTGTGCATAGAAATTGGCATTATATGATCTCTGGTTGGAGGTTAACTTATCATGAATCCTCATGGGGCCACCAAAGTAGTTAGAGACTGTAAATAGTCTAACATCGATCTTGTATGCCTGGTGTTGGCTTAATGGTTCGGGTGGTGGGAATGGGATCCTAGGATTCTGAGTTCAAATCCCACTCGGCTGTTGAATTAATATCAGGTGGGATTGACTCTGCCCGTCATCCTTCCGAGGTCGGCAAAATAAGTACCAGCTTGCTGGTATCCTGTGTCAGAGTGGCGACCCCCCATCCAAGATTGTGCCCAATAGCCAAGGAGACTGCTGAGGCAGCACCAACACTCTGCACAGAGTATGGTCGCAATGGATGGATGGATAGATCTTGTGGTGGCCTAATGATAAGGACAGTGGCCTGAAAGCAACAGTATTATGGATACGAGTTCAGCGCTTCTGGTAGCGAAGCTCGGCGCAGGAAAATTTTCCATTTTGCTGCAGGATTGTTGTCTTGTCAGTAAAAACGCGGCTAGCTCAATAATGACCATCTGAAAGG
Source organism: Eptatretus burgeri (assembly GCF_056783735.1). NCBI lineage: Eukaryota > Metazoa > Chordata > Myxini > Myxiniformes > Myxinidae > Eptatretus > Eptatretus burgeri. The sequence continues at coordinate 61,620,483 of NC_140972.1, read as the reverse complement.
GGGATAATCTGACTGCCAGCTTCTTTTGGGGCAATGGAATTTGCAAAATGGTCTACAATTCACATCAAAAGGTCAAAAAAAAGGCAGAACCCAATAAAAATATTAAGTATACATAAGTTGGTCAACCCTATGTTTGATGTAAACAGTGAATTTGAAAATAGATCTTTAACAGAAGATACCAAGGAATTTTAATGGTCCACACCACAGATGAGACAGCCAGATTAACTCCCTCTCCCTTTTTTATTTGTTTTTGTATTTTTAGAATGGTATGCGCCATGATGCAATGTATAGATGTGAGATTTTATTTGCGAAACCCTATCTCCTTCGGAGAATGGTGGCCGCAAACAGTTTGAATAAGCACAACTTATTCAAAATAACAGATAAATATCACGAAGCTTCTTGCTAAGTGATAAACGCCAATTGAAGTCATGTGAAAGGAAAATAAAAGTTAATAACTGTTTTGTTTTTATTGCAACAATGTGAAATATGCTTTGTTTATATTCCCCCCCCCCCCATCCGGGTACAAGATCTCATGCACATATTTGATTGGTAGTTTTGGAGCTTGTCAGATCTACGAATTCCTTTTTTCTCGGACGAAGGTTTGGTCGAATTTCTCGGTCAAATTCCGAAGGTGCAGTTAGTTATAGGATGACATGAATAAACAAAAACTATGAATCGAGCTACCCACCCCACTGCCTCCAATTTGAAAGGTTAAAAGGAAACTTCACTCAACAGACTGAAATGCTGGTAAATCTTTCTTTTAAATCGAATAAGCATGAACGTGTGGGATTGGGACACTTGCTAAGTGGATCATACCCTACAGAACGTAACCTAACTCTCTAGGCCTGTTCTTTATGAGGTGAGAATGCACGTTTTAAACACGATGTTACCTTGTCCCATGGCCTTTGGAGAGAAGACAAAAAGAGTGAAAATGGTGTCACGGTCATTAATCCGGCGGTACAGCTTGCCAGAAGATGAAAACTCCACTTCATACGTCTTCAGGCACCTTAACTCACACAAGCACCGTGTGCGAGAGGCCATGATACACAATTGGCTTATAAAGATTGCATGAAAAGTACAGAGCTTGCACACAGGGCCTTGTGTTTAAATTTTGAGCATAGAAGTGCAGCCTCATGTAAGAGTTTAGAAAAGTGAATTATAAAGGTACCAACGATCATTATTTTACCAAATAAGTGCTTTATTTAAGTGTCAGGTAAATTAATTTGCTCCCAGTCAGGAAGATTGTAAAGTGCTCTGTAATATTACAAAAGTGTGAAAGTATCCCTACTCAATATTAAATCACAATCCTGTGAGCATTTCTGAAAAGACAATGTTATAGTTATGGGCCATCCACATATTATGTACAGTACGTAAAGTGGGGGAGTGGGGAATGGGGAAGAGGTAACGTAGGAAATAATAAAAATAAGAAAAGGATGGGAAGGAAGAGAGATCAGGAGGGAAGATGAGTTGGGGAGGATGGGAACAGACACAAATAAGGGGAGGGATGGAGAGGGGGTATATGGGGGAGAGAGAGAGGATTTCATATTCTGGCATCTAAACCTCAACTACCAAAGGTGGATGGCAGTTATGTTTTCATCCATGTTGGTTTGTCTGTGAGCAGGATATCTCAAAAAGTTAGGGATGGATTCAGACGAAATTTGGTGTCCAGTTTGGGTGTGTGACAGGGACGAATTGGTTAGATTTTGATGAAGATCCAGATCCAAATCCTATAATCTTTATGGTGATTCCTTACCATTGAGTGATAGGGCCAAAATGATAAATAGCACGATATCTCAAAGTTATTGATGGATTTGGATGAAACTTGGTGGACAGGTTGGGTGGGTGACAAGGCCAAATTGATTTGATGTTGGTGAAGATTCAGATCTGGATAGGATTTTTTTTTTCATTTAAGTAATTCTTCACAATTGAGAGATGGGACAAAAACGATATAGAACACGATATCTCAAAAAGTTGTGGACGAGTTACGACAAATTTGGTGGATGAGTTGGGTACTGAAAAGAACAAGCCAATTTTATTTTGGTGTGTACAAGAACGAATGATCCGGATGCAGATCCAGCCTATCATTGGGATACAAAACATAAACTGTTCATCCTGGCAGAGGTATGCACTCTATCGAGTGCCGTTCTCGTTTCTCATGAAATACGTAGATGGCCCCTTATCATAGTTTGCCCAACAAGGGGTAGATGGAAGCTGAAGGAAAATCTCACCCTGATTCAACTCTCTCATCACTCCACACCACCATGCACTGCACTTGGGTCAGTGGTAGAATTCTCACTCCAGTGGCCTGGACACATGAATGCAAGGCAAATATAAAACACAAAAAGCACATTCAATTAGAGGGTGATGAAAAACAAACATTTAACTGATCCAGCTGAAGAGCTCTGGAACTTGTCTAAAACGGACTGCTCAATGATTTCACAGACTTTCACCTGTCCTGGATTGGAGGTCGGCCTGGCACAGACATGTAGCAAGTAGACAGAGGGCTGTGGGAGGATCTCATGAAGCTGCAAAGTACCACCAACTGGTACAGCCATCAGTTTGGACATTATAGGTCCCTGCAGCCAATGGTCATATATTTGACTCCGTGCACAGGGATTTGCTAATCAACTGGGAAGCAAGACCTTTCAACATAATTGAATACGATGAAGAAAATTAGCACGTGCTCTCCTTTAACTTGTGGAAATTTGTAATACATGCTGGAGATGGTGTGCATTAGTTCAAATAATAACGCATATGCAGTCAATTGGCACTCCCCAACATACTCGTCATTACCTAAGCAATGATCTTATCCAAAGGGTGCTCAAAACGCCCGTCCAGACTCACCTCTGCTTCCCTCATTCGGTGGAATTGGTTTGGGGTAGGGTACCGAGGCTTTCCCATGGATCTCCATATCTGGTAAGGATTTGTCTGGTTGTTGTCCAACCTGTAGGTTCTATATAGTAGTCCTGTAGGTTTGTCAAATAAAAAAACAATTATTAAAATAGGACACAAGCAATTCCGTTCGACATGTACACAATGATCATACAATTCATTTTTTTTCATTGTAACCTTTTACCAATTATATCCACATTTGACTGGCTGTTTTGTAGCCTGTCATATACTGTACTGAAAATAAGAGAATCTCATTATCAGGAACACTCATTTTAATGAACTTCCACACCTAATCCCTATGGGAGCGATAGGAAGGTAATGTTATTATCCTCTCTGGGAAATATAAATAAAAGTAGATCTCGGCAAGGTCCATTAGTCTGTGGTGCACACGATAAGCATAGACTGCCTCAAGGACGTTGGGATTCCTCCAAATCTCTTTCAGTTCAGTGTTAAACAGCAGTAGCAACTGTTTAAAAATGTGATCACATGTGCTTGCGATTTATAATATTTTTTACTTGTGGTAGGCTTGCCCCCACAAAACGCCACGATAAGCTATTTATACACGTTAATCGGTGTTGGTCCAAGGAGGAAAAACCTCTTGAGGAGTGTGGATATAATTAGTACCAATACTGTTTTGTAATAACATTACTGTTATGTTATAATCATTAGTGTTGTTATTACTTTGGTTTTGAGAAAAGGCCTTGGAAGAACACCATCATTAGCTATCTTAATGGATATAGACCGAAACACAGACTTCACCGAAGGTGGGCCACCCCTTGGGGAGGGGGGCAAATTAATTCACTACAACCTCCATTATATGACCATTCCATTCCATTCCATTGGGACCATACTCTGTAAGAGCATCGGTGCTGCCGAAGCAGTCTCTTGGGCTATTGGGCACAATCCTGGATGGGTCGCCACTCCGAAGCAGGATACTCAAAAGGATCAATCATCCCAACAAGCTGTTCCTCATTTTGCCGACCTCGGAAGGATGGCAGGCTGAGTTAACCCCACCTGGTACTAATTTAACAGCCGAGCGGGATTTGAACTCAGGACCCAAGGATCCAAAGCCCGCCACCCGAACCATTAAGCCAACACTAGGCATATTATGTGACCGTTCGTCCTTCTGTCAAGCTTGGTTGAGATTGGATAAGTCACCACCGAATGTATCGCACTCAAAATAAGTCAGTCATTCAGACAGACAGATACACAGAGACACCAAATTGTGTATTTTAGTATGATTTTGTTGTAATGTTATAATCATATAATGAGTTGCACTTTTGGTGGAATATGTTTTTTAAAGAACAAATTATATTAGTATGATTTTGAGAGAATGTTATAATCATTTAATGAGTGGCACGTTTAGGGCACCCAGATTATTGTCATGTCAGGCCAGATTGTATCTGTGACTTGCTTCAGGTACCATGTAAACCTGTACTAACCTGTTTCCTGGTCGGGTTGTCGGCGATTAAACCGTCTCCCCAAACAGGTTTCCTGGTGAGGAGGGTGTATGGATATGGACACCCAACAGGATTAAAAACAAAACCTGTCAAAGGGTGGAGGAGCTCCTTGTAAGCCAACAGCCATCCCTATCTAGTGCCCAATTGTGTCTGCAGACATCCTCCTGCAGTTGGGTTACTTTTTTAGGAGGTTGGTGGCAGGATTTGCACTCCAGTCACCGTAAAACCCTTCATTCCACAAAATGTACCACGAAGAAATCTGAAAACCCACTCTGTGGGAGTACCTCGTGTGCAGCTGCCCTCCGCAGGACAGCTCACCAGATGACGGGATTGGGGCAACGCCTTCGGGACCTCCACGCTTTGATGATAGGAGGAAAACCTTCTTGGGTCAGATTGCAGTAGTGTATGTCAGGGTGGTGCTGAGGTGTCGTCCCCCAGACGGTGTCACCTTGAGTTAACCTGAGGCGGTTCCTTCGGGTAGGTGCCTGGAATTTCCGATCCCGAAGAGAGGATGATTACCAGTCTCTTATCTTCGCTGAAGCATTTGGACATCGGTATTGCAACACTCTCTCAGGTTCGAAGAACGGATGTTGCGAGATCGTGGTGGGTGGTTACACCGATGGACTATTGGTCTGGTCGCTTTGATGGTGACCCTGCCCAAGGAGATAATGTAGCTGTGTCCAAGAAGCTGATTCCAATGATGATTGAGGTAACACCAGTCAACGAGCATATGATGAGATGAAGGATTCATCACTCCTTGGGTGTCATCTCTCTGGTCTCTGTATATGCTCCGAATGAGGCAAGTGATCTCACCATGAAGGACACATTCTAATTATATGCCACGCTTGAGTCTGTGGTTGATCACTGCCCAGGGGAGATACTCTTCTAGTCTTGAGGGATTTCAATGCATCGACTAGAACTGATAGGGATGGTTATGAGACATGTGTTGGTCGCCATGGGTCTGGAACTGTGAACCAGAATAACACTAAGTCCTTTGACTGTGCCTGAAGTCATGGACTTAGGGTAGCCGGTTCATGGTTTCAGCGCTCACAAGCTCATCACTGGACTTGGTATTCCAACGCTGGTGGTGTGGCAAAGGAAATTGACCACTTGCTTGTTGGTGGTCACTGGAGGATGATCCAGCACTGCAGGGTCTACCGGATGCTCAGTTCCTCAATACCAACCACCGTCTTGTTGTAGCAACTTTGAAGTTGCAGCTTAAATCCAGGAAAATGGTACCATCCCAGCCTCGGCTGGACGTTGGCAAGCTCAAGGATGAGATGGTAGCAGAGGAGTTTGGAAACAGGCTGAGTGGAGATTTGAGGGGTCGAGGTGCTTTTGGGAATCCCAAAGAGTTGTGGAGTCCCTTCAAGACCACCATCCTTGATGTTACCGGTGGATGTCTTGGAACTCACCGGAGGGCAAAGAAGAATTTTGTCTCTCAAGGGACACTGGATACCATTGACCAGAGTCACAGGGCCAGGCTGAATGGCAGAGCTGAGCTGTTCAGTGAGCTGAGGCATAAAGCTGCACATGCACTAAGGGTGGACAAGGAGGCCTATGTGCGAGGAATCTGTGAGGGGGTAGAGCATCACCTGTGATCAAGTGATTCTCATCGAGCTTACAGGGGAATTCATGTATTACATTCCTCCAAATCCATCCCTCAGTGTACTGCAGTTAGAGCAGAGGGTGGTTGGGTTCTTGACAGAAGAGTCCGAAGTGAAGGTGTCCGAAGAACAGAAGAGTCCGAAGTGACGCGGGAGGTGGTTCCTCGGGGAAGCGACACATCGACGGGAAGGATCGGCGCCTCGTCTCACCAGCACATGTTGAGAAGCGTGGGAGGTGGTTCCTCGGGGAAGCGACGCATCGACGGGAAGGATCGGCGCCTCGTCTCACCAGCACGTGTTGAGAAGCGCGGGAGGATTCGCGGGAGCTCGGGAAGGATCGCGGCTCGGCAATTGGATCCAGCTCGCTCTCGCTGGAGCCCGGGTCCGAACAACTTGAAGACCACACGAGGTGGAGAGGTTCGAGATAGGTTCTGGGTTTCAGCTCACCTGTCCTCCGAGCTGGAGCTCGTTATTAAAGGCCTCTGCCACAATTTCTTGGGTGTGTGTGTGCGTACGTGTGTCCGTGGGCCCGTCTAATAAGTAAGAACTGCTGTTAAGTGCAAGTGGCTGTACATAATAAGTAGACGGTTGTAGTTCTTTTGTCATGCTTTTGTTGCTTGTACAATTGCATACGTGCTTTATTATAAAAAATGTCCTTGTGTGAATGTAAACCTGTTCGTTGCGTCCATTCCCTCATTGAACTGCCCCATCTTGCACTGGGAATATAGTTGGTTTTTAAATAGCCGATAAATAGAATCGGGTCCGGTGAGGTCTGGCGATAATAACCGCTCGGTTATCCCAGAACGGAACGGACCGCTTAAGCGGTTCGTGTCCAAGCAGGCCTTCGCCGAGGTACGGTCTCTCGGTAGGTTACCCGCACGGGTACTTAGGTATATCGATATTCGGCGATTGACCCTATTTCGCGCGGGTAGAATACAGACTGGGCCGTGGTGGGATTAAAAACTCACCCGTGACTGGTTTCTGGCGTTGTTCCAGAAAGTCACAACTGGATTGTCCATTCGGTGGGCGAAGCGACCGCTATTGGTTAGACGCGGTCGTTCGCACGCTGACGGGCAGGAATTCTACAACACTATACTCTGGTACTGAGAGTGCTGTGAGATGTGGTGATACCATCTCTGACTTATTTCCAGTTGTTACTGGAGTTCTTCAGAGGTATGTACTGGCCCTCACACATTTCAGCGCTTGTATGGACTAGATTCTCGGGAGGATTAATACCAGGTGGGGTTGACTCTGTCTTTCATCCTTCTGAGGTCAGCAAAATGAGTGGCAGCTTGCTGGTATCCTGTGTCGGAGTGTGTTCAGGATTGTGCCCAATAGCCAAGGAGACTGCTTAGGCAGCACCAACACTCTGCACTGAGTATGGTCCCAATGGATGGATGGATGGATGGATGGATGGATGAATGTCGGAAAGATCAAGATGCAATGCATCATTTGGGAATGGTAAGATCTCTGATCTTGATGTCGCAGATGATGCAGTCATCTTTGCGGAGACTCGAGATATCCTTTTGGGGCCCTCAAGGTGCTGAATGCGGAGTTGGAGCCACTGGGATTACGGGTTTCTCGTGTCAAAACTAAAATCCAGGCTTTCAATAACATTTTGGATGCTGCCATCTTGTCTGTACCTGTTTGTGGCGAGGATGTTGATGTCACGGAGAGATCCACTTTTCTTAGCAGTGGTATTCATTTCTCTGCTGGCTGTGAGCCAGAGGTCAATAGATGTCTGGGTCGGGCCTGGGGAGTCATGGATTCACTGGATCATGGGGTTTGGCACTGCCGGTACCTGTGCAGGAGGATGAAAGTCGGAGTATTCAGGTCCTTTGTACTTCCAGTCTTGCTCAACAGATTTGAGACTTGGACTCTGACCAGGGGTCTGATTCTCTCAACAAGGGAGCCCCATGAGTGGATACCATTGGGCTGACCACGTGCCTCGTGGTTCCTGCAGGTTGATCGGCATCTCAAGGAGATGGGGATGGGCCATGCACCTGCCTGGGGGATGGCCAGACGGAGGCCCCTGGAGTACCAGTAGAAAGTGGATGCAGCGACGCGCTGCTCCAGCGCATGCTCCCATACCTGACCTGACCTGACCTGACCTGACTTTTGGTGGAAGATCATATTTTAAAGAACAAATTTCAACTCTACATAATGACCAGTCTTCTTCTTCCATGTGCAGCACATGGCTGCAGTGTGACATTATTGGCTGAGGCTGTGCCACGGATGCTATGCCCCCTGCAGGTTATGGCAGGAATTTGGAATTTGTTCAGGATGCTGGAAATAAATAACTCGCATGCTCTTCTCGAAGGAGAGCGTGGAATCTTTCACATCCACAAACTAATACCAGCATTTTAACATCCATCCGAGGTTCGGCACACACATTGATGAATCACCCTGCCTGTGAAACTCCAGGATGACAGTTTATAGTTGGGTCGGCATTCAAACCCAGGCTCGACAGCTTGGAGGTGAGTGTGTGCCAGCCCCATAATGAACAGTGAAATGTTAAATTAATTATTCCTTTATTTAAGTCAATGCCTTTGATGCAAAACAGCATTTCTTGAAAGCCATTAAAACAAAGAGAATATCAACACCAGATGGATACTTATAAATGATCATAATACAATCTCAAATAACAAAATGAATGAAAACCTGAAGACAACTGAAATGGCATAGTGAGGCTTGGTACAACGCAGTCGCTCCATTTCGTTCAAAATATTCAACTTAATGTACACAGTCAATAAGCAGTTAGTCGATTCATAATATCCATAATGAACATTTTCAGTAAAGACCAAGCTGGCCCATGAATGACCTCCAACAGAGGGGCAAATCTACTTTGCCTGTCTGATCAGGTGTACATGTGACATCAGTTCACATGCAGTGCTCGACTCTTAATGCACTCAAGACAAATTGCGATGGGCACTAAAGACAGCACCACTAAAAATGCATCCCCACGCTTCATCGTGACCCATTTAATTGATAGGATTACTGTAGTTATAATGTATCAGTTGAAATGTAAAGTTCCAAAGGGTTGACTTGCATCATATACGGAGAGACCAAACACGATTGACCAACAGAGGGAAATAATGAGCACATTATTCAAACAGAATAGGGAACATATTTATGGCAACCATAGCCATATTGTTCAGATATCGATCACCTGGACATAAAACAGTTAAGCCTGTAAGTAAAACATTTCGACATCACACCACACCTTGACTGCTGGGAAGATGGCGGATCGTCACAGTGATAGAACAATCGTGGGCTGAGTGCTGCACATCATTGCTGTTATACAAAAGCAGAGCCCAGCGAGAACTGTCAGTAGAGAGCCCTGACGATTGATGAAGGCTTCCAAGTACTCCAAGCATGTCCTGCCCTTCGAACTCGCCAGAACTCATTTTTACTGCCATCTCCTCTTCTCCTGAAGAGGCAGCAGCGGCAGTGTTTACTAAGATCATCGTGTTAGTTTCCTAGTTTATTTATGACATGTCGTCAACCATTGCTTTTCTGCACAGTTTATGTTTTTATAAAAGTGTATTACAAATAGATTCGGATTTTATTCACTGGAGCAATTTTGATCTTTCTGTAGCTATCTATTCATGACAGACAATCTATACCAATAAAATAGCCTGTGTGACTGTGTCTGTATGTTTGTCAGCACTATAGCTCCATGATGATGACAGCGAGAAACTTGAAACTTTGTATGAATACTAAGGGGACCTGGGTACGAGTTTGTTTGTTTGTTTTTTTCTGGCAAACTATGAGGGCATTATGATGATTCGTTTTTGCAACTGGGTGAGAGGCGCCTGCCTTCTGTGGAGGGTAACCTTTACGATGATGTAATTGCATTACCACCTAATCTTTGTGTGAACTCGGAAAATTACGTTATCAACCATGTGTATGCCAGACTTGAAGAACAGTATCATCATACAAATTCCAAGTGGTTGACTTCATGTGCGATTTTAACCTTGACGAATAACATCGTCGATCTTCTCAATAATAATATCATTGACTGCCTGCCAGATGAATCTTTCATCAACAAAAGTGTCGATTCTTTGGCCAAACAAAACCTATCTTCCCTTTATCTACATTAATTTGTCAACTCAATAAATGTTTCCGATGTGCCACTGCACATGATGTCAAGAAGGCTTAATAATATAATAATAAATTTATTGTTGGTGTGGATAAATTTGAAGTAACTTTTTACGTAATTTATTGTCTCAGAGGAGCATTTCCATGTTTTAGGTGTGGTCGGGGGTACAGACACTCATTCAGACAACATTAACTAAATAAAAACCAGCAAATACAACCAGTCGCTTCACTGATGGGGTTGTTAAAAGGGGGATGGAGAGAGAGCGAGAGAGAGAGAGGAAGGAGGGGAGAGGGAAGAGAGAGGAGGGAGGGAGAGTGAGGAGGGGTAGGAGAGTGAGGAAGGGGGGAAGGGCGAGGAAAGGGGGTCGGGGAAAGCGACCCCTCACCAAACGTCGCAACATACTCCTGGAGGGGGGGTGGAAGCGAGGTGGATGGCATGATGGGGGAATGTGGAGAGGAGGAGGAGGAGGTTTGGCAGGAGGAAAGCATGAGGGGAGGGGATTCTGGACTTGCGTTTGGTAGGGCAACATGAGGGGGAAATGGGGGGAAGGGCTCTTGACTTGTGTTTAGTGGTGGGATTTCTGAAGAGGGGGATGGGGGGAGGGGTGGAACAGAATTGAACGAAATGGGTTACATTAAAACAGCACGTGGAGACCGCCCTTTGTAGTCCATGGGGTTGAGAGGGGAGAGGGTTTTGGAGGAGGTAAGTGTGAGGGAAGGGGGAGGCAGCATGAGGGGAAGGGAAGGGCAATAAAATGCCTCCAAACAACATTTTCTTTTCAACCAGCGTGTTCTATATAAAACTGAGAAGGAGCATTTAAAACCCATGCTATCGACATGGAAAAGACATGCATGCATGCAAGCTCCACAGGCAGCGACCTTTGTACCGGGGTCCGATTGGCTCACACTGAATCTGATTCATACATGATACACTCTGTGGAAGCCATTTTCAATTCAAAATTAAACAGGCAGTCCTTAACAGTCCCCTAAACAAAGGGGGAGTGGTCAGAAATGAGGGGTGGTGGGGAGGGGTGGTGGGGAGGGGTGGTGGGGAGGGGTGGTGGAGAGAGAGAGAGAGAGAGAGAGAGAGAGAGAGAGAGAGAGAGAGAGAGAGAGAGAGGAAGGGGAGAGGAAAGGGGGGGGGAAGAGAGAGAGAGACAGAGGGGTGGGAGAGGGGAGAAATAGATGGGGGAGAGGTAAATCAGGCAGATGTCACATCCAGTTTAACATCCATCCAAGAGACGGCACACACATTGATGAATCACCTTGCCTGTGAAACACCGGGATGACAGTTTATAGCTGGGTTGGGATTTGAACCCAAGCAAGACAGCTTAGAGCAATATGAACCCAAGCTCAACACCACGAATATGAGCACACATCCACCGCCAGAGGGAAGTGTTTTTATCTATCTATAATTCCAGCAATCTCTGTGTGTGTGTCTGTCTGTCTGTCCGTCTGTTTGTCTGCGACCGCCATTTCTCGACGACCTCTGGTGCAATCTGATTGAAATTTGCCAGGAATATTGCTGGGGACCCGCGGATGCGCCTTTTCGAGGTTTGATATTAATCGGACGAGAGGTTCCCAAGTTACGGCCATTTATCTGTCGACCAATGACAAGACACGGTGCTATGACATCACAAATGACGTCACAATTAATGTTTATTTATTTCTTTATTATTTTTCTTTTTTTTGCACGATTGACGGTCCGATCTGATCGAAACTTGCCAGGAATATTGCTGGGGACGCGCGGATGTGCCTTTTCGAGGTTTGATATTAATCGGACGAGCGGTTCCCAAGTTACGGCCATTTATCTGTCGACCAATGACAAGACAGTGCTATGACATCACAAATGACGTCACAATTAATGTTTATTTACTTATTTATTATTATTTTTCTTTTTTTTGCACGATTGACGGTCCGATCTGATCGAAACTCGCCAGGAATATTGCTGGGGACCCGCAGATGTGCCTTTTCAAGGTTTGATATTAATCGGACAAGCAGTTCCTAAGTTACAGCCATTTATCTGTCGAACAATGAAAGGACATGGTGCTATGATGTCACGAATGACGTCACAATTAAAAAATTTTTTTTGCACGATTGACGTCACAATTCTTCTTCTTCTTCGTTTGGTATGACGTCACAATCGACGCTGGGGACCTGAGTATGTGCCTTTTCAAGGTTTGATATTGTTCTTTATCCGTTTCAGCTGTTTCCCAAGTGTTTCCCAAGGTTTGAAAGCTGTTTTTTTCCCAAGGTTCGAATTAATTGTTCTAGTTATTTATTAATCCAAAGGTTTGAATTTTCCCAAGGGAAACAGCTGTTTCCCAAGGGTTTGAAAGCTGTTTTTTCCAAAGGTTTGAATTAATTGTTGTGCTTGGTAGATATTTGTGAATACATTTACAGAGAGAGGGGCGAGAAAGGAGGGGGGAGAGAGGAGGGGGGGAGAGAGGAGGGAGGGAGGGGGATAGAGGGGGCGAGAGAGGGGGGCAAGAGAGGGGGATGAGAGAGGGGATGGAGAGAGGGGTGAGAGAGAGGGGGTGAGAGAGAGGGGGTGAGAGAGAGGGGGTGAGAGAGGGGCGTCACAATGCAAGAGAGGGGGAGAGAGGAGGAGGCGAGAGGGGACGGGAGAGGGGGAATGAGAGTGGGGGTGAGAGAGGAAGGGGGAGAGAGGAAGGGCGAGACTAGGGGGGAGAGAGGGGGGCAAGAGAGGGGGGGAGAGAGAGGGGGGCAAGGGAGGAGGAAGAGAGAGGGGGCGAGAGAGAGAGGGGCTAGAGAGGGCAGCACATACTGGCACTCACCTACGGGCACGCACCTACGGGCCTGCACCTACGGGCCCGTACTCGTATTAATAATATGCACAAAGTATTTTGGCGAATAAGCATGCGTATTCCGAAAATCAATGCTGGGTTAGTTTCCGGTATGTAAAATGATTCTGGAACAAAAATATTGCTTATATTGACTGTCGATAAACTATTACTATGCTGGAACGTATTTTACTTATGGTGTTCAACTCCTATCAGTGAAATGACTGGCCATATTCACTGATGAGCCAAAACATTATGACCACCTGCCTAATATGCTGTTGGTCCTCCGTGTGCCGCCAAAACAGCACCGACCCACCGAGGAATGGACTCCACAAGACCCCTAAGGATGTCCTGTGGTATCTGGCACCAAAACATTAGCAGCAGATCCTTCAAGTCCTGTAAGTTGTGAGGTGGAGCCGGCGTGGATCGGACTTGTCAGTCCAGCACATCCCACAGATGCTCAATCGGATTGAGATCCGGAGAATTTGGAGGCCAGGGCAACACCGTGAACACTTCATCATGTTCCTCAAACTATTCCCGAACAATGTGTGCAGTGTGTCGGGGCGCATTATCCTGCTGAAAGAGGACACTGCCATTAGGGAATACCATTGCCATGAAGGGGTGTACCTGGTCTGCAACGATGTTTAGGTAGGTGACACGTGTCAAATTGATGTTCACATGAATGGCCGGATCCAGGGTTTCCCAGCACAACATTGCCCAGAGCATAGCACTCCCTCCACCGGCTTGTCGTCTTCCCACAGTGCATCCTGGTGCCATCACTTCCCCAGGTAAACGGTGCACACGTACATGGCCATCCACGTGATCTAAAAGAAAACGGGACTCAACGGACCAGGCGACCTTCTTCTACTGCTCCAATGTCCAGTTCCGATGCTCGCATGCCAGGCACTTTCGACGGTGGGCAGGGGTCATCATGGGCACTCTGACCGGTCTGCGACTACGCAGCACCATACGCAGCACCATACGCAGCAGGGTGTGATGCAGTGTGGATTGTGACACATTCCTCCCATGACCACCATAAAAATATTCTGTGGCTTGTGCCACAGTAGACCTTCTATTGGTTCGGATCAGACGGGATAGCCTTCGTTGCCCTCGTGCATCGATGAGCCTTCGGCGCCCAACACCATCGTCGGCTTGTGGTTTGTCCCTCTTCAGACCACTGTTGGTAGATACCCCTGCTGACCGGGAGCACCCCACAAGCTTGCCGTTTCAGAGATGCTCTGACCCAGTCGTCTGGCCACAACAATTTGGCCCTTGTCAAAGTCGCTCAGGTCTTTACTCCTGCCCATTTCTCCTGCATCCAACACATCAACTTCTGGAACTGATTGTTTACTTGCTGCCTAATATAATCCACCCCTTGACAGATGCCATTGCAACAAGATAATCAATGTTATTCACTTCACCTCTCAGTGGTCATAATGTTTTGGCTCGTCAGTGTATGCTCGTAGATAAATAAATACAATGGAAGTGTAAACTCTAAATGTTTACAAATTAAACTATAGGAATGATGTCACATTATATATTGTTACGAATTTCGGTCCGTCCGGCGTGCGATCGGCCACGCAACTCGAATCGCGACCGCGTCGCCCACCAGAACGGACAATTCAGTCGTGACCCTCCTTGGTACTACCGCCAGGAGCTAGTCACGGGTGGGTCTTTCGACCACACCACAATCGTGCCAATCGGCCACCCGCGCAGGATAGGGTTGTTCGCCAAACTCGACCAACCTAAGTACCTGCGCGAGTAGTTAACCGGGCAATCGTACCTCGCCGCTGGCTGGCCTAGGACACGAACCGCTTAAGCGGTCCGTTCCGTGCTTCAGTGATAACCGAGCGGTGTTATCGCTGGCCCCGATGGAGGTGATTATTTACCGGGTGCTTACACCCCTCTACAAATTCCTTCCGTGATGCAAGATGGAACTTTCAAACAAGGGAAAGGACGCAACGAAACGGGGAACAGTTCAACAAGCACATTTATTGCACACTCAGACAAGCACGTATTTTACAGCCATACAGAAAATCATGCACGTATAACAGTGAAAGCAATGAAAGCAAGCAAAGGCAGAGTTACAACCGAATATTTATTCACACAATTACTAAAACAGTTTTGCTTCACAAGACGGCACCACCACATGCATTGACACAAAAGCAAAGGAAAAAGCCACCCTCAAAGGCAAGGGTGGCAGACAGGTCCGTGGACCAAATATGCGTGGAACCTGGATGAGCGGCCAGGTCCTCGAGACAGAAGGGTCTTACCCGCGCCCTCGTGGCGCGATGGCGGGCAAGCCGCGATGTCAGCGTAGCTGCGCCTGGCTTCGTGCCCCTGGCGTGGCCGGTGAGCTCTCTCCGGCGTTCTCCGCGCAGGCACGTGTTTCACCGTCGGCACCTCGGTTGGGGAGGGGAACGGACGGTGTTACATGCTCTCTTAGCGCGGTCCCTTCTCCGGCGGCGGTCCCCACTCAGCCCCTCTGGTTCGCCTCTGAGCCCTCCTCCGCGTCCCTGCTCCACTCAGCTGCTCGGCCTCCACGCCCCTCAACTTCAACCTGAGCTCCGAGCTCCTTCCTCTCCGTCGATCGGCCCCCGTCTGCTTTGAGCTCCGTCTCCCGACTCTGCCCCACCGACACTGCTCCTGCCACTGCCACTGCTGCGTTGTGCTCGCGCTTATATAGGCCGGGGGAGGAGTGCATATGTAAATTTGTGGATCACAGCAGGTTTGGAGGCGGAGCTACACCACCTGATGCTCAGCCATTGGATGGATGAAAAGTTGGCATGAATGATTCCTGATCCGATTTCTTCTTCGAAAGGATCCCATTCACAACCCATGGCACGACATTCGGTAGAAAGGCGAAGGTGGTGGGAGTTTGCTGTGGTGGTTTGGGGATGGTGTTGGTGGTGGCGATCTGGTTGTTGGGGGATGATTGGTCCAAAATAATGATAGAGAAAAGAAAAACGGCTAATTCAAAGGATCACAGCCCTGTGAACACGGAAATTCCCTTTAAACAACGGTGGGGATTCTAACTACACATATACTTATCGCCATAACTGATCCAAGGTCCTTTATGGTGGTCTGCGAATTTCCACAACCGTAATAATATGTTAAGGAGAGACACCTACTGAGCTGTTCCTGCAGGTGTAAATTACTTCACTTAGGGTTGTTCCAAATCAAAAGTCAAAACTCTCTGGAATTTGCTTTCTCACAAAATTTCTCAATAATTATTTAAATATTTCATTCATATATTGCTTCATGTACCCAGAAGACAGTTATGAGCCCGCTGTTGTCATGAGATGGCTTTTGAACTTTATTCATTGTGGGGATGATTGACGACCTTTTCCATTTTTCACTGACGTTTGTTCTCTGAATCCCAAGTGGCATGGCTTGTACCATAACTAATGCTCAATTATCAGCAAACTGATATCATTCAATGTTTCCTTTACCTGTCTGTTATTCTGAGTCATTGGTCTTAGCTATGCCATCATTTGTTGCTGCAAAACCAATCATCTGACATGTGGCCCATTATCAACACAACTACCTCCACTTGGAATCCCTTTCAAACCATGTGTGCACATTTTTTGATGGCATGCAGTTCCTGTCATATTGTCTTAATCATTGATAACTGATACTATATTTGACAACAATAATATGATTACGCTTCTTTTTTGTTCTTGAATGTTGCATGCCTTGGGTGGGGAGTTGAGCGGCATAAGGGATGTGGGATGTGGTGGTGGTGGGTGGATGGTTGCTTACATGTTTCACATTGCATGTCACCATCATCCTTTACAAGAGCCATTGTGATTTAGTCAAAGCTTACCAAGTAAGGCAAGCAAGGCCATAGCTGAGAGAACTGGCTTGCGCAGAAGTTGTACATGAGGTGGCTGCGTAACGTTGACCTGGAACCGTGCGGTGAGGGTGCGCTGAGTAAAGTGGTGAGGGGTGTAGCTGAGAAACCCGTTGTCATTACTCAGCAGCACGTAGTTGATCGTGTTGTTTGGTTTCCGAAGAATAAGCTGCTGATGTTGACAGATGATCTGTGGGAGGGATATCCAGTGTAGAATGAAGAACTAGTCTTTGTCGTGAAGGCTACAGTCGATCTGCATCAGCTAAAGACTCCAGTAAACTTGTTACTCTGACATGCATTAATACCTGGAACTTTGCGAAAGACTTTGGTAAACTTTACAAATAGAGCAAATGTGGGAGAGCTGCATTACAAGCAGGTGAGTTCACTCCATGTGACATTAAGCTGGACCTCAAGGTGAACTTGGCAATGTTTGATGATGCAGATGATGTGACAGTGTCATTAAAGAGTCAACCCACATCATCCTGCATGCATACCTTGACAACCATGGCGGCATAAGTGACATCAGCTCGCCACTCTTCAGGCTTCGACCACCCCACCAGTGGATCCGCCTCGTCGTTGTAGATAGGCATTGTGGAATATTCTGGATAACGATGTGCAATCCTTTCAACGGTTTCCTTCTCCTGCTCAAGTATTCTCAGAGAGCTTCCACTGCCCTGTAGCCAATGTTATAAGGTAGAGATAGATAGTTTGACTAAATCGAGTCGAGAAACAGGTTAAAAATTTCACGTAAGAGGCCACCTATATATTAAGTATGCAACAATGTCCATATTCTGAATACAGTTTGCACTCTTCTCCCATTTTTCCACCATCTATCTCCTCTTAGCCTCCTTTTCATTATGGTACCTCTCTCCTCACACTCTTCTACCCTCCTTTTTCTCTTAAAACCTGCTCTCACATTCAAAAATTTCTAAATCTATTTTTCTTAACAGACTCCTTGCATCACCTCCCCCACCCCTATCTCTCTCCCCACTTGTGTTTTCAACCCCCCCCCCCCCCACAGTCAACATAATTAGAATGGAACTAAGTACTGCAAGACAGGAAAATCTTATCATAAAGCTGCAGTGGCATCATAAAACTACAGCCAATCGGGTTATCTCCCTGGTTTTCTTTGCATTGTCTATCTTATATCAGGTGAAGAGTTTCTTTCCAAATCGAGATATCTGTATCTCCCCCAGCATGTTGTCAAAGAAAGTCAGATAACCACACTTTGTAACAAAGCCAGTTTTTCTGGATGAAACGACAGGATAGTGCATATATATCTACTGGCATAAAAAATAGCAAAGCTGCTGGTAACTGTCATTTATCGCATTTTGCAATTAATTCTGACATTTTTCAATTCTGTCTGACATTGTAAAGTTTTGCACTCTCAACACAAGGGAGAAGGGCCAGATGACCAGGGGCTCAGGGGAGGAGGGGGGGGGGGCATCGTGCTTGAGGTGTGCCTGTCACGAAAATATAACAAGGAATAAACAGAATGGCACTCAGTAGAGCACATACCTTTGCCCAGGATGAACAGTTCACGTTTTGTATCCCACTGATAGGCCGGATCTTCATTTTTATTATTATCTAATCAATTTGAGTGGGCTCACTTGCTGAGCATGCATCTTTAAATTGTCTCAGTTTTTCAAAATGATGAAAAAAAAAAAAAGTTATTCAAACTCCAATTTTATCTGCGAGCCAGATGCAATCATCAAAAGAGCCACACCTGGCTCGCGAGCCACACGTTCCCGACCCCTGCTCTAGATGGTGAAGAATCACTAAAAATTCTAGAATTCTGATCTGCATCTGGACCTTCACAAAAATGTAATGAGCTTGTTCTTGTCACCAACTCAACTCATTCATCAAGTTTTGTCATAACCCATCCATAACTTTTTGGGATATCGTGATTATTCGTTTGCACAGACTGCATTTTTGGCCCTGACACACAATGATGAAGAATCACAATAAAAATTCTAACATCTGGTTAGGGATCCAGATTTTCACCAGCATATAATCAATTTGTGAACCAACATCTAATTCACTACTCCAATGTGTCCTTCATGTCACTGTCCCAGCATACGAACGCACAATGATTGGGGTACAACAGACAGCCACAATGAGCTGACAGTTCATTCTTTCGGTTGTAGTAAGGTTGAATCTGTTTCGCTTCTGGAGACCAACCCTGACGAACACACTCCAACACCCGAGACGACTTCATGTCATGCTGTGTTTCCCGTCTAATCTCATCACTTGTGACTGGAAGTAACTCGATCTGTGACATGTGAAACACATCAATTGCATCAACATCCTCCTCTGCAGATGGCTGGATGATCTCAAGCAGAAGCCGAGATAACGCACCTACATTACTGTGCTCAGTCATACTCTTGTATTCAATGTTATAGTCATGTCCAGCTAAAAATAATGCATATCGTTGCAGACGTGCGGCTGTTATCACTGGTATGCTTTTGTGAGGGTGGAGGATGGATAACAGGGGTTTGTGGTCCGTGACCAGGGTAAACATCCTGCCAAAAACAAAATGGTAAAAAATTTTACTCCCCAGATAAGAGCCAATGCCTCCATATCTACAGTGGGGAGAACAAGTATTTGATACACTGCCGATTTTTCAGGTTTTCCCACTTACAAAGCACGTAGAGGTCTGTAATTTTATCATTGGTACACTTTAACTGTGAAAAACGGAATCCAAAACAAAAATCCTGAAAATCACATTGTATGATTTTTAAATAATTAATTTGCATTTTATTGCATGAAATAAGTATTTGATACATCAGAAAAACTGAACTTAATATTTGGTACAGAAACCTTTGTTTGCAATTACAGAGATCAGACGTTTCCTGTCATTGTTAACCAGGTTTGCACAGACTGCAGCAGGGATTTTTGGCCCACTCCTCCATACAGATCTTCTCCAGATCCTTCAGGTTTCGGGGCTGTCGCTGGGTAACACAGACTTTCAGCTCCCTCCAAAGATTTTCTATTGGGTTCAGGTCTGGAGACTGGCTCGGCCACTCCAGGACCTTGAGATGCTTCTTACGGAGCCACTCCTTAGTTGCCCTGGCTGTGTGTTTCAGGTTGTTGTCATGCTGGAAGACCCAGCCATGCCCCATCTTCAATGCTCTTGTTGAGGGAAGGAGGTTGTTGGCCAAGATCTCGTGATACATGGCCCCATCCATCCTCCCCTCAATACGGTGCAGTCGTCCTGTCCCCTTTGCAGAAAAGCATCCCCAAAGAATGATGTTTCCACCTCCATGCTTCACAGTTGGGATGGTGTTCTTGGGGTTGTACTCATCCTTCTTCCTCCAAACACGGTGAGTGGAGTTTAAACCAAAAAGCTCTATTTTGGTCTCATCAGACCACATGACCTTCCCCCATTCCTCCTCTGGATCATCCAGATGGTCATTGGCAAACTTCAGACAGGCCGGGACATTCGCTGGCTTAAGCAGAGGGACTTTGCGTGCGCTGCAGGATTTTAATCCATGACGGCGTAGTGTGTTACTTATGGTTTTCTTTGATACTGTGGTCCCAGCTCTTCAGGTCATTGATCAGGTCCTGTTGTAGTTCTGGGCTGATCCCTCACCTTTCTCATGATCATTGAGGCTCCACGAGGTGAGATCTTGCATGGAGCCCCAGACCGAGGGAGATTGACTGTTATCTTGAACTTCTTCCATTTTCTAATAATTGCGCCAACAGTTGTTGCCTTCTCACCAAGCTGCTTGCCTATTGTCCTGTAGCCCATCCCAGCCTTGTGCAAGTCTACACTTTTGTCCCTGATGTCCTTAAACAGCTCTCTGGTCTTGCCCATTGTGGAGAGGTTGGAGTCTGATTGATTGAGTGTGGACAGCTGTCTTTTATGCAGATAACGAGTTCAAACAGGTGCAGTTAATACAGGTAATGAGTGGAGAATGGGAGGACTTCTTAAAGACAAAACTAACAGGTCTGCGAGAGCCGGAATTCTTACTGGTTGGTAGGTGATCAAATACTTATTTCATGCAATAAAATGCAAATTAATTATTTTAAAATCATACAATGTGATTTTCAGGATTTTTGTTTTCGATTCCGTCTTTCACAGTTGAAGTGTACCTATGATAAAAATTACAGACCTCTACGTGCTTTGTAAGTGGGAAAACCTGCAAAATCGGCAGTGTATCAAATACTTGTTCTCCCCACTGTATATGAGTAATTTTTCTCTGATGAGGTTAATGACCTGGATGCAAATGCCATTGGTCGTTGCTCTCCATCTACCATGACATGAGAGAGTACACTCCCTTGGCCGAGACCATATGGTGACGCATCACTGGCAGTTCGTAGAGGTCTGTTCGGATCATAATGAGGAAGTCAGAAGTGATCAACGACAGTAAGTATTTTGATTTACTCTCTCTTCTTTCGATCAACATTAAAAGGTATTTACTTTTGAAGTTAATGTATTATTTTGACTTTAAAGTTGGTTTGATCGCAATTTTTAATTTTGCATATTTGTGTTGCTCAGCTGAAGACGGGGTAGGGGGTCGTGGGGTGGAAAGGGATTCAATAAATGGATGAAAACAGTCGTAGCTGTTAGCAAATGCATATTGGAATGGGATTCCATTACAAACCTGGCTTGCTGGTTTCATCATTATCGAGGTGATGCTTTACCACTGATGCAGTGTGCCCATGCCCATAAGAAGCAAGGATAAGAATTTGTAATTTTGTTCAGGGTGCCAGTGATAGCTCACCCACTCTTTGTGAAAAAAACAGCATGGGATCTTTAACGTCCACCAACTAATGCTGTCTCTCAGACGGGACACCCAGTTTAACATGCATCCGAGGGACGACAAACTTTGTGATACAACACCCTTCCGATGAAGCAGCAATACTTCAGTTTATAGTTAGGTCAGGTAATCAAACTCAGAGCAAACATCTCAAAGGCAAGTGTACACTCCCACTGAACTATCTTGTAAGATAGTAAAACAGCAATAACAAGAACAGCACTCGGGAATGTTTTGCATCCCACTGAATGGTCCGGATGCAGATCCGACCTTTCGTTCTTGTCACAACCCAAAATTGAATCGGCTCATTCTTTTCACCTATCCAACTCATCCACCAAGTTTTGTCATAATCCGTCCACAACTCTTTGAAATATCATGCAATGCATCAGTTTGGCCCAATCTCTCAATGGTAAAGACTCACTTTAAAAAATTTTTTAATTCTCGCATTGATCCAGATCCAGATCCAGATCTTCACCAAAATCGAAACAATTCATCCAAGTCACAAACCCAAACTGTCCACCAAATTTTGTCTGAATCCGTCCGTAACTTTTTGAGATATCGTGCTCACAGGCAGACAAACATACAAGATACAATGGTATCTTTCGATGTGGTTTCATTTTTCAGCAATATCCCAGTCGATCTAGCAGTGAGGATCACGCTCGATGGGTTGAAACATTCAAACAATTGGAAAATAGCTTGTTAGAACAGCCAACTAACACCTGAGGATGTTGCCAGCCTGCTGGAGATGTGTTTGACCAGCACGACCTTCATCTATGACGGTGCACACTACCGACAAATATTTGGCACAAGTATGGGATCACCGGTCTCTGCTGTTGTGGCTAATTTGGTGATGGAGGAACTCAAGCAAAAGATATTTGAGTCTCATGAGAATTGGCTCCGATGGTACTGGAACAGGTATGTGGATGACACCTTCGCCATTGTGCATACAAACATGGTAGACCATTTACTGGGAACACTTAGCTGGGTATTCCCCAGCATTAACTTCACAATTTAAATTGAAAAAGAAAGCAAACTGGCCTTTTTGGAGGGTCACCAGAAACCTGATGGCTCCTGAAAGACTTTGATTTACAAGAAACCAACCCACACTAGCAGAGGACTGGATTTTAACTCCTGCAACCCAATCTCCCACAAACACAGTGGAGCACGGACCTTGCCAGCTCAGGCATGGACGGTGTAATCATGCAAAGCTGATGCAATTAAAGAAATCAGATTAGTTAGAGGAATCCTGCTCAAAAATAGGTACAGCAAGAGGCTACTCCCCACCTTGAAAGAAACAAAATGGACAGAAAAGAAGAAGCCAGACAAGCTTAGGCACTGTGTACTGCCATACTACCTGAGCCTTTCTGAAAGGATTGGCAGGATAATAAGTGGCGCACGGATTGGTGTCGCCTAGAAGCCTTGATGCACCATCCGTAATGTCATTTCAAAATCAAATGACCCAATACCAACTGGTGATAAATCTGGAGTAGTTTACCATTTGTCATGCAGAGACTGTGACCAAAATTATAGAGCAATTAAGGTTGGAAAGGTGACCCAGTCAGACATAATATGCAATTGCCTGCAATCTGGCCACAAATTTGACTTTGATGGGACCCGTGTCCTTGACACTACGTCCAACAAATGACACGGGTTGACAATGGAAGTGTGGCATTTAAAAAGCTGAGCGGGTGGTCTTACTAGGGAGACAGTGAACATGTCCACACAATACACACATGTGATACTAATGGTAAAAAAAAATGGATGGTGCAAACAGCTGGATAAGGTGACCAACAAACAACAATACTCAACCTCAAACACCACATCCGCATGTGCGCAACACCCAACGAGAACCCCAACACTCACATAACCAACACTTCATCATGTCCAACACGAAACCAGCCATGCTTGTGCCCCGAAAACAGAAAAACAACAACAAGCGCACACACATAAACACCAGATCACATGGAAGTAAAAACAAAAAAAGAAGCAGAGTACCCCATCAATGATGTGGTTTGATGTATATTTTGTTTGAGGTTTGCAAAATATAATAAAAAAGCTCTCCTCCATTTGACCTTGAGCACTAGCACGTGACCGGAAATGAGTGGTCAAATTGAAATAAAAACCGGACACGTGCAGAGGCCTATTGGCCTGAGGAAGCTGGCTGTGAAGCTGGTGAAACATTGCCTGAGACCGGATCTGGCTTGTTGTGCAAATTAGCGGAGTAGATCTGTTTTACTTTTGGTTGGAAGCGCCTTCTTCTTTAAAAATGTGTAATCCCAAACACCCCAATCTTATTGATATGATGTATCCACGTAATGGCACCGATGAATGGTGACTCGGTGATTGGTGTGATCGGGATATACCTGATACTGTTGCCCGCCTGTACAAGTATGATCGAGAGGTTTTGATTCATATTCATGATGGGATGTATTGTGAGTACAAGCCCATTCTTCTGTGTTCACCTGCTGGAGTCTTGAGGGGAGCGGCTGCACACCCACAGCGCGTTGCTGACCTGGTCCTCAGACGATGGCACGCTCGTAAGAGGGGAAAACGTGCAGGCGTATCGATACGATTTCGTACACGTTCTCTTCGCCCCCTGCTCCCTGTTATGTTTTTGTCCGATGTTCATTTCTTGAAGAACAAAATCGACGAACTATTCTATTTGGTGCAAACAGAACGGGATTTTAAGGGTTGCTCCGTGTACTACAGTACTTCACTGAAACATGGCTTGACCCTTCCATCCTCAATTCTGCCGTTCTTCTGCCCGGCTACACACTCGAAAGAGCCGATAGTTTATTTAATTGTGTTGGTAAATCCAAGGCAGGTTGAGTGTGTTTTATGATTAACCAAAAGAGGTGCAATGATTCCAGAGTTTTATCCACGCTTTGCACCTCTCATATTAAAACACCAACTATCAAGTGCAGACTGTATTACATGCCTCGAGAGTTCTCCTCGCTTGTTTTGGTGGCTGAATACATTCCTCCACAGGCGCATACTCCAACTGCTTTCAGGGTGCTTGCTGATCATGCAATTTCAATTGAGAACTCTTTCCCTGATTGTCATGTTCTCGTTCTCCGAGACTTTAATCACACTACATTGGAATCAAAGCTCCCAAAGTATAAACAAGTGAAGTGTTTGATCAGAGAGGGTAAAACGCTGGACTTGTGCTCTTGTAGGTTCAGCGATGCTTATCATGCTGTTTCCTGTGCCCTGCTTGGCTCTTCTGATCACTCCATGATATACCCGACACCATCTTACCAGCAGAAACTTAAAACTGCTAAACCGCAGATTTGCATTGTTAAACAATGAGACCAGAATTCCATTCAACAATTACAAGGTTGTTTGATTGTACTGATTTGGCCTCTTTTGCTGGTGCCTGTGTTGACTTGCACGAGTACACTGATATAGTCATGTCATATGTTCGTTTTTGCGAAGACTTCTGCATCCCACTAAGAATATCAAATCATGGACAAATGACAAACCATGGTTTAAAAGTGGTCTTCGGGCAAAGCTGAAAGTAAAGGAAGCAACACACACAAGAGCGGTGATCGAGTTCTGTACAAAAAAGCTAACTATGATGTGCAGAGGGAGATTCACAGGGAAAATCAGAGTATAGACAGAAGCTGGAGAACCAGTTCTTAACTAATTATGCTCGAGCTATTTAGCAAGGTTTTCGGAATATTTCTTTCCAAGGAGAAGAATCGTGTCACAAATATTGAAGACCCCAAGCTTCCCGCCAAGTTGAACGAGTTCTTCAGCTGCTTTGATTGCCAGAATACTGCACCTGTTACAGTTTCTTTCCTGGTTGCTGATTCACTGCTTCCTCAGCCTTTTACTGTGGAGGAGGCTGAAGTAAGGCATCTTTTCAGGAAACAGAATATCAGAAAAGCAGCTGGTCCTGATGGTGTTTCTACTGCAAATCTTAAGCATTGTTCACAACAGCTCTCCTCTGTTTTTGCTTGTATTTTCAACAGTTCTTTGCAAGTCTATTGTGCCTTTTTGTTTTAAATCTTCTCTCGGTGAGTCAATTTATGAAAAAAAAAACACTCCCAAACCCTCAACAAATTCTAACAAAAGGTTTTTAAGTGTTTTTCTTACCGACTGGGTGTTTTAAATGACAGAAAGAAAGAAAAAAAAAGACTACCAAAATCTGACCACCAGAAGTCGGTTAAAACTGGGTCAGTTCGAAGATGGTCGCCGCTGACCCTGAAAATCAAGAAGGCAGCTGTAACTTCCTTATTATTAGGTGCAGAACAATATTTCTGTGTCTAACCCCAGGTTTTAAGGGTCAAGGAAGTCATTGGTACCAATGGATTTATGACTCGGTCCATCAAATCCGTAAATCCAAGATGGCGGCCAATATGGCGGCCAGCACTCCCAAACAATTTGATATAGGACAGTGGTTTTTGCTTCATTGTTTTCTTTATTAAATATTACTTACATTGACCTTTTTCAGCATTATTTTCTTGAATATTGAATGTTTTTAATTCCTGTAATAATGTCTGAGCTCAACACTGCCAGGCAGGAGTTAAATGATCTCACATACACCACAAGTGAACAATACAAATAAATATTCAACTGAAGCCAGAATTAAAAGAGATGCATCAGACCATTCAAAGTTAAGCACAAAGCTGATTTCATGTTTACCTTTCTCCTCTGACCCCTCATTGAGAAATATCATCATTGGTATGATGGCGAAAGAAGATGTCAATGTGCATGAATACTAATCCATTGGAAGAACATGATCGACACAATGATTGGACAGCCTGTATTTTCCTTCTCTTTCAGGAGGAAAGACAAAGCCAAGACCCTGGGAAATTAATCTGCTGTCAAGGTTGCTCCTGACAGACACAATGATCCTGGCCTATTGTTCCAGCGATTCCTTGTAGTGTCCAGGACAGGACATCTGTCTCTAGAGGAGGTGATGAGATATGAGCTGAGTCCATACCCGTCACCCCTTTTTGAGGACAAAAAAATCTTGAGAAAGGCCGACAAGCCTCAACTAGCCCAAGCCATCGATGACCATTGCAACAAGATACCATCAAGTGAAATGACAGATGCTATCCCAAAGACTGAAAGATATGTGCTTGACGGAGGCTCCTTGCTATGCAAGCTGAAGTGGAGGAGGGGAGATACTGATGGTAAAATAGCCAAGGCATATGCTGACTTCACAAGTAAGCACTATGGGGCAGCAACTGCTGCGTTTGACGGGTATGGGGCAGGTCCCTCGATAAAGGATAACACATACCAGAGACGGGAAAAAAAAAACGATCAATTATCCGGTTGTGAACTTCACCAGTGAAACTGACTTTGAAGGGAAGCAGGAAGAATTCCTTTCAAGGGGAAGTAACAAGTAACAACTAATCAGCTTAATAAGTGATGAACTGAGGAGGGTGGGCTTTACGATCATTCTGGCAGAAGGGGACGCTATTATGGACATCACTAAAGCCACAGTTAACACTGCATATGCACATTCCACCATGCTGATTGGAGAGGACACTGACTTGTTAATTCTTCTTCTCCATTATGCCACAGCAGATGGCAAACCACTGTATTTTAGATCAGACAGTTAGTCAGGAGGCATTCCAAAAGTGTACAACATCAATTGCCTTAAGTGTGTTCTTGGCAGTGAGTTGTGTACACAATTGTTATTTCTTCATGCTTTCACAGGATGCGATTCAATGTCCCATGTTTATGGAGTTGGAAAGAAATCAACCTTCCAAAAACTTGTGAAAGGTGATCCGGTCCTCCAATCCTTGGCCTTCCTCCCTCAATTTACTACTGGATTTTGGATTTTCTCCTGAACCGATCGCAAACAGTAAAAATTTACAATGAGTTGTCCAAGACTCTTGCTTTGAATACTGGTGCCTCACAAGGGTGCGTGCTGTCACCTCTTCTCTATTCCCTTTTCACCAATGATTGGGTTCTCATCATGAGTCAATGCAGCTCGTGAAGTTTGCCGATGACATGACCATGAGGGTATTAGCATGAATTCTGATGAGTCAGAATACCTTCAGGAAGTTAATGAGTTTGTCATGGTGCAAACACAACAACCTCAAGCTGAATACTGCAAAGACTAAGGAGATGGTTGTTGACTTTCATAGGACAAAAAGTTCAGTTGACCCTCTTAGCATTGATGGTGAAGTTATTGAAATTGTTGACTGCTTTAAACTTCGAGGTACAACCATTACCAGTAGTTTAAAGTGGGATCACAACAACAGATATTATTATTAGGAAAGCTAAGCAATGTCTCTACTTCTTGTGGCAGTGAAAGAAGTTTGGCCTTCGCAGGGAGATTCTCATCCAGTTTTATCGGGCCATCATGGAAAGCGTTTTGAATTTTTCTCTGTGTGCGTGGTATGGCAGCTACATGCAGCAACAGAACCTTCGGCTCAAGAGGGTTGTGGGCACTGCTGGTAGGATAGTTAGATGTGTGTTGCCTTATTCGCGGAGGATAGTCTCTGATGCCTCACATCCAGCTAATGTCCTGTTTCAGCTTTTGCCATCTGGAAGGTGATACAGGTCACTTAGGTGTCAGACAAATCACTTTAGGAATAGTTTTTCTCCCCCTCAAGCGGTTATTGCCCAATCCAACTCCATTACCACATAAATAGCGGTCTTATTTCTGCTGACATTTTATATATTTATTTTGTGGGGGGAGAGGAGTGTGAACATGAGGGATTGTATCATTGTAATTTTGTCAATTTTTGACATTTAGTTGTGATTGTGATGTTATGTATTGAGTGAGTTTTGTTGTTGGTGTAGCTTGAGTGTATTTTGAATTCAGTTACATTGTCCGATATATTCAGGTTGACCTTTCTGAGGTGTATGATTTATTGCGATTGTATGTGTGACCAACACCAAGACACATTCCTCATGTTTAAATTACACTTGGTAAAATAAAATTCTTATTATTATTCAAATAGTGTGTGTGTGTGTGTGTGTGTGTGTGTGTGTGTGTGTGTGTGTGTGTGTGTGTGTGTGTGTGTGTGTGTGTGTGTGTGTGTGTGTGTGTGTGTGTGTGTGTGTGTGTGTGTGTGTGTGTGTATATATATATATATATATATATATATATATATATATATATATATATATATATATATATATATATATATATATATATATATATATATATATATATATATATATATATATATATATTCTTCTTTCGGCTAGCTCCAGCTAGGGGTCACCACAGCGGATCAACCGTCTCCATTTCGCTCTCTCCTCCACATCTTCCATTGACACTCCAACCACCCGCATGTCCGCCCTCACCGTATCCATGAACCTCTTCTTTGGCCTTCCTCTTCTCCTCCTGCCTGGCGGCTCCATCTTCAACATCCTTCTCCCGATATACTCCGCTTCCCTCCTGTGCACATGTCCAAACCATCTCAATCTCGCCTCTCTCACTTTGTCTCCAAACCATCCTACCTGCGCTGTCGCTCTAATATACTCATTTCTTATCCTATCCATCCTCGTCACTCCCAACGAGAATCGGAGCATCTTTAACTCTGCCACCTCCAGCTCCGCTTCCTGTCTTTTTGTTAGCGCCACCGCCTCCAAACCATACAACATAGCTGGTCTCACTACAGTCTTATATACTTTCCCCTTCACTCTTGCAGCTACCCTTCTGTCACAAATCACTCCTGCAACTCTTCTCCAACCACTCCATCCTGCCTGCACTCTCTTTTTCACTTCTCTCCCACACTCTCTGTTACTTTGGACAGTTGATCCCAAGTATTTAAACCCATCCACCTTCCCCACCTCAACTCCTTGCAACCAAACCATACCACCACCCTCCCTCTCATTTACACACATGTACTCCATCTTACTCCGACTGACTATCATTCCCTTTCTCTCCAGTGCGTACCTCCACCTCTCGAGGATCGCCTCAGCCTGCTACCTACTCTCCCTACAGATCATGATGTCATCCGCGAACATCATAGTCCATGGAGACTCCAGTCTGATCTCGTCCGTCAACCTGTCCATCAGCATTGCAAACAGGAAAGGGCTCAGAGTCGATCCTTGGTGCAATCCCACTTTTACCTTAAACCGGTCTGTCATTCCTACCGCACACCTCACCGCTGTCACACTGTCCTCATACATATCCTGCACGATCCTCACACACTTCTCCACCACTCCCGACTTCCTCATACAATGCCACAACTCCTCTCTTGGCACCCTATCATAAGCTTTCTCTAAATCCACAAACACACAATGTAACTCCTTCTGGCCTTCCCTATACTTCTCCATCAACATTCTCAAAGCAAACATCGCATCAGTGGTGCTCTTTCCTGGCATAAACCCATATTGCTGCTCACAGATCGTCACCTCTCCTCTCAACCTAGCTTCCACTACTCTTTCCCACACACATATATATATATATATATATATATATATATATATATATATATATATATATATACATACATATATATGTTAATGTTACCATTTTGTTGATTGGGACTATAAAAGTCATGTGTATTTCTAGTTTACGTTTTATACCTCTTGTGTGTTCATTATTTTTATTTATCAGATTCTGAAGAATTGGTACCAGGACTTTATAAACACCTTGTAGATTGTTGGCTGAGATGCATTGTATAAGTGTTTCCTTCAAAGTGGATTTAGATGTTGTTCATTGAGTGAATGCTGGTGAATTTAAAATATAAATATATAATATTTGATATATAAATATAGGGCCGCTCAGGAAGATGATGCACCATCAACATCGACCGCTTCTGGAAAAGGTAAATTTGTATTTAAATGTCTGGTAATTGTTTCGTATATGTACTTGAATATAACTGTCATTAATTGAAAAGGCTTAGGCACTCTTGCAATGATTTTAAAAAATCACCGATTTAAAAAAAAAAAATCTAAATAAAACTAAGGTGTTTTTTTTTCTTCAAAATTTCTAATTTTTTGGACTAAAACACTGCCTGGCACTCACTGACAGACCCCTGAAAGTTTGAGGAAGATCCATTCAGCCTATCTGAGAAGAATGGTGACACACAGACAAACAGCTCGCTTACAGTATAGATTATGGAGTATGATATGTTGTGATCAATAAAATTTCTTTGAAAATTGACAAAAATTATGAAGTGCATTTCCAAGAATGTGCCACAGCATATTGCCCACCAAAAGGTGGGTCGAGAAGGGTACTCCCACCCGGTTACAACAATGATTGACAATCATCCCTCAATAATGCAGACAGAGGTTGTATTTTTGTTAATGGTAAGCCATTGAGTTAATAAATAATGTTAACAAACAAGATTAATTTTAAAAGGTTTCCCTGTGTGCTTTCATGTAAAACTAAATTACATTTTACTATTACAACAAGTTTATAACAATCCTTGTATTTAAGCCAAACCTGTGATAAATAGACATTTCATCAATGTGGGTTTGGTCATGGAAAAAGGAATAGGTAATTATCGATCGACACCACGTGACTAAAAAAACTAAATTTGTGATTTTAAAAAATGTTTACATCAAAGTACAGTGTAACAAAAAGAAAATGCGGACTATGATGATCGAACAAATATAAAAACGCAATTTTCTTCTGCAACTGTAAACAACTCAATCCATTTCAAAATCTACATTCTGATTCAATGCAGCTGTGGATGTTGATTCAATGTGTCCAAGTTAACAATGGACAGAAAAGGATAATGTTGTAAACGGAACCTTTTTATGCATGGCGATGTAGTCCAGCCGAACACCCCGCTTGCCCGTAAAGAAGTTTGTTCCTTTGGTGCAGTGATCCAACAGACCCCAGCATACGGGAGAAGCAGGTGGGGTGCGCAATGAGCCACCTGGGCCTCCAAGCCGCAGATGTAAATGAGCTTTCTTAAGACCCTCTGAGCAGGCATCGTAGTAGTTAAGAAATCCTTGAGAAGGAAGTGAGAGAAATCGATAGATGTACTTTTAAGAGTTCACGGACACCATGCAGGGAATAAATGGTTGCCTTGCTATAGGGAGTGCTGAAGGTTTACCATTTGGCTTACTTTTAAACGGATGTCACAAGTATACTTTAAGGGGGTAGTTTTAAAGGTTGTATTTCTTGACATGCCATTTCTATTTTTGCATTTTTATTTATGACGAGAATATCTCTCTCTTCCAACCTTTGCCACAGTAAAAAAGCATATGTTTAAATCATACATCATTCCCTCTTTGGTGATCTGCTTCGAGTTCAGATTCTCAACCGTAGACTTGCAGCAAAGATAACACGAGGTGGCTTTCCATTGTCTTCCTAGCAGCAGTCATCACAGGAATACAGAATTTGCTCAGTGTGCCAGTGATAACTCGCCTTCACTTCATCAAGACATCACAGGATCTTCAGCCTCCACAAGCTCATGCTAACAGATAAGAATAGCTTATCATCTATCTGAGGCATGGTGGACGATGTGCTGCAACGCCCTGCCTGGAAAGCACCAGGATGCAGTGTGACCACTCCTTGGCTTTTTCACAAGATCTTGGCTCTTCGTTGTTCACCTTGGCATCTTGGTTTTCTTTAGATTTTCTTGGCGTAAAGGTTTTCTATTATCATCGCTTTTCCGAAACCTTGTAAATTCTTGGCTTTTTTCATTGGCTCACCTTGGTATTTATGAAAATGAGGAGTGGTCACACTGCCAGGATGACAAGTTCATAATCAGGTTGAGAATCAAACCCAGATTTGACTGATCAAAGGTGAGGACGCTACCTCTGAGCTATGCTGTCAGTGCAAGTCACAACATGTGAGCCTTTAACTTAGTTATGTAAATATTGGCTGCAGTAAATCTTCTTTCAATGCAGTGCATTTAGCAATTTAAATTGTGTCTACTCTGGTGTAAACTGAAGAAAATAATGCACAAGCATATCCAACGATTTATGAAGGGACCATTTGGTTCAACATGCCTTGTTAATAGGCAAACCTATTTACAAAATATATTTACTCGATACTGCAGGTATCTTGCACCTGATGTGGGTTGATAACCCACATCAGGTGCAATATATTTGAAGGGTTTATGGGGTCAGCAAAAGGCTTGTTACTCTGCTTGTTATCACCCACCTGACCCCATTCTCCTTTCTCAAAGTATCTCACCCACTACTTTGCATACATTATATGTAAATGGCTCCTAAAGGTCAACAAACTACTTTTGAAAATATTTTGATTGCCAAAAGTCAATTGAATTATAAAGCAAAACTCTGCTTGAAAGGATCAAAGTTGTGTTATATTTTTATAGCGAGGATAATGTAAAGCTTACAACATGAGAGAGATGGAACATACCATACCCTGTTCCGTCATGGAGACATTATCAAAGTCATGGTGGTCTGGTTCATTCCACGTCTCAAAATTCCACTCCGAGACGTAAGACAGACCAAACTTATCTGCAATAGAAGACCCATAAATCTAATAAGATAGCATTCATGTCAGAGCTTTTGTTCGAAGTACAAGATCTCCAGGCATTATCTGCACGATCAGAACAACGAAAGTGTGTTCACTGCAATAGTTCAAAATCAGGTATTACATTATAATCAGAAAACTAAAACATCACAGCATCATAAATGATCTGATAGTTACTTTCAAAATAATAATAAAATAAATAATACACCCGAGCGGGTTTGACGGTCAGCACGGATACAAAACTTGATGCAACCGAGTGTTAATCAACCTGAGCAACTACGGAAATTGAAAACAGAATATAAATTGAATTAAAAATAAACGCGTGAGGCCGCTCGAAGCAAAAATCTCCAGATTCAAGGAATCATTCCCAACATCATTATACAATTTTCAAACCCGTGCTTTAGGCCTTAGTTATTTTATAACTTAGCTTACACAGTTCTTCAGCTAAAATGTAGGGGTGGTAGGTCGAAATATAAATATAAATATAATGTCAATTTTTAGAAATTATATATTTTTATGATTTATTTTCGGATGTTCCATGGAAAAGACAAGGGTAGGTGGGGGTGGGGGGAAATAAATATAAATCCCGGACCAGGAGGATCTAAGAAAACATTTAAGATGGAAGACCATTCAAAAGCAGGATGCCCATGTTCACTTTATCATCTGATGTGAAAAACAATGAAGAAGGATTAAAACTTGTTTTTACAACATAGTCTGGCATGTTTTTCTTAAAGAAACCTGTCGTATCATCAAACAAATGGAAATAATGATGAGAAAATTACTGTCCAAGTCGTAGATGTGTGCGTGCACACCAGTGCATAGTGCTGGATATGATTAAAAAAGGTGTCCACGAGGAGTCAACACGCTCAAAACGGTCAACCAGAGCCATAACCAGCTCTTACTTTTCAGCGGGCATCTGATCGTACCGTCTCCCCGTCCCCATGAGCACATCAAAGGCTGATTTCTGGTCCGTTGAAAGCTGAATATCAGCATCTCGCAGGGAAACTTTGACGTACTTGGCATCGAAATCTTTCAATACGAACAGCGGTGTACAACTTTCGACGGAAACAAAATCGGCACGATCGAGAGTAGCCTGCGAATCATCCCTGCTGCTGCACTGAATTGATGCAATCGTTCGGCCAGAATATTGGTCGTCAAGATGTTGCGTGATTAAATCACCAATAAATTCATTCGAATTTATACCGCTAACATACTTCTTAACAATCACTTTCGCCCCAGAAACCACAGTCAATCAGAACCACGTTGGCCACTGCTCAGACGCCATGACCGAAGACTACTGTGCAGCTCTACAGCGCAGTTTGGTTAAAGGGGACTCGGCATTTTGGTGCGCGCGCGAAATTATATTTAGAACATAAATGCCGACGTTTACACATTTCAGGTTTTGAAACTTTTGCACCTTCCGCGGAAAATATATGAATATAAAAGCCTAAAAATGTGTTTTAAATTTATATTTCATTTTCGGCAAATATACCGTCAGCAGATCTGTAAACCAAGTTATAAAATAACTAAGGCCTTATAGGTCAGGTCAGGTATGGGAGCATGCGCCAGAGCAGTGCGTTGCTGCATCCACTTTCCACCGGTACTCCAGAGCCCTCTGTCTGGCCATCCCCCAGGCAGATGCCTGGCCCATCCCCATCTCCTTGAGATGCCAATCAGCCTGCTACAACCACGAGGAACATGGTCGGCCCATTGGCCTCCTCCACTCACGAGACTCCCTCGCTGAGAGAATCTGGTGAGCAGGATCAGCGTCAGGAAAACGAGCCACATGTCCATACAGCCGCAGCTGACGCTCACGGACTATGCAGGTAACAAATCTCATTTGAGTCTCTCTCAGCAACCGCTCGCTGGACACAAAGTCCGACCAGCGATAGCCAAGGATTCTCCGAAGAGACCTGGTACCAAAAGGATTCAGTCTCCATCTCAGAACCTTGGTCAGAATCCAAGTCTCACATCCATAGAGCAAGACTGGAAGCACCAAGGACCTAAAGACTGGGACTTTCGTCCTCCCGCACAGGTACCGGCAGCGCGACACCCCATTACCCAGTGAATCCATGACTCCCCAGGCCCGACCCAGATTCTATTGACCTCTGACTCACAGCCAGGAGAGACATGAATATCACTGCCAAGGTAAGTGAATCTCTCCACGACCTCAACATCCTCACCATAAACAGGCACAGACAGTCAGCAGCATCCAATATGTCATTCAAAGCCTAGATCTTAGTTTTGACCCAGGTAACCCGTAATCCCAGCAGCTCCGACTCCTCATTCAGCACCTTGAGGGCCCCCAAAAGGATATCGAAAGTCTCCGCAAAGATGACTGCATCATCTGCGAAATCAAAGTCAAAGATCTTGACATTCCCAAACAATCCAGCGCAGCTTGATCTCTCCAACATCCTCCCTAGAATCCAGTCCGTACAAGTGCTCAAAAGTGTGGGGGCCAGTACACACCCCTGTTGAACTCCAGTTACAACTGAAAATAAGTCAGAGATGGTATCACCACACCTCACAGCACTCTCAGTACCAGAGTAGAGTTCAGACATCAGATCGAACAGTTTTAGTGGCACCCCACGAAGACCAAGAATCCTCCAGAGGACATCCCGATTCACTGAATCGAACGCTTTACAGAAATCTACATAAGCTGCAAGCAACCCCTACCGAAACTCTCGTCTGCGTTCGGTGAGGAAATGAAGAGCAAGGATACGGCCACTCATTGACCTCTTTCGTGTAAAGCCTGACTGCTCTGGATGCTGGTGCTCAAAAGCAGATGGTGGCAAACCCTATCAATAATTATCCGAGCAAAGACCTTGCCCAGCACTGAGAGCAGCGTCACCCATCGGTAGTTGTTGCAGTCTTGGCGATCACCCTTCCCTTACAAGAGAGGGACAACAAGGCCCCTCTTCCAGTCAGTTGGGATGATGCCTGTGTGCCAGGCAGAGCACAGAACTGCGTGCAACGAAATGAGTGCAGCATTTTCACCAGCCTTGAGAAGTTCAGCATGGATGCCACAGATCCCTGGAGCTTTACCCCATTTCAACCGGTTCACCGCAGCCTGTGTTTCCACAAGCGAAGGTGGACCAGAGTTGATTGGAGGGTCAGCAACAGTTATTGTAACACCCCTGATGTCCAACTCGACAGCTGCTAGATCAGCCTGATTCAACCACTCAAAGTAACCGGCCTCGCGGGCCTTCACTTCGGACTCATCTGTCAAGAGCCTACCACCTTCTGCTCTAACTGCAGTACACCGGGGGATGGGCTTGGATGAACGCAATGCATGAATTCCCCTGTAAGCAGGATGACAATCACTGATCCACAGGAGATGCTCTACCTCCTCACAGATTCCTCACACATAGGCCTCCTTGTACACCCTTAGCGCACGTAGTTTTACGCCTCAGTTCCCTGAACAGCTCAGCTCTGCCATTCAGCCTGGCCCTGTGACTCTGGTCAATGGTATCCAGTGTCCCTTGAGAGATAAAATTCTTCTTTGCCCTACGGTGAGTTCCAAGACATCCACCGGCAACATCAAGGAAAGTGGTCTTGAAGGCACTCCTCAACTCTTCAGGACATCCCAAAGCACCCAGACCCCCCAATTCTCCACTCAGCTTGTTCTCAAACGCCTCAGCTACCCTCTCATCCTTGAGCTTGCTAACATCCAGCTTAGACTGGGATGGTACCATTCTCCTGGATTTAAGCTGAAACTTAAGAGTTGCTACAACAAGCCGGTGGTCAGTATTGAGGAACTGAGCACTCCGGTAGACCCTGCAGTTATAGATCATCCTCTCGTGACCATCAACGAGGACATGGTCAATCTCCTTTGCCACACCACTAGCGTTGGAATACCAAGTCCAGCGATGAGCTTGTGGGCGCTGAAACCGTGAACCGGCCACCCGAAGTCCATGACTTCTTGCAAAGTCAAGGAACTAAGTGCTATTCAGGTTCACAGTTTCTGACCCATGGGGACCAACACATGTCTCATAACCATCCCTATCAGTTCCAGTCGATGCATTGAAATCCCCCAAGACGAGAAGTGTATCTCGTCTGGGGCAATGATCAACCACAGACTTGAGCGTGGCGTAGAATGCATCCTTCACGGTGAGATCACTCGCCTCAGTCGGAGCATAAACAGAGACCAGGGAAATGACACCCAAGGAGTGACGAATCCTTAGTCTCATAATACGATCGTTGACCGGTGTTAACTCAATTAACATTGGAGTCAGCCTATTGGAGACAGCTTCAGCAACTCCTTGGACATGGTAACCATCAGAGCGACCAGACCAATAGTAGGTGCAACCACCCGCCATGATCTCGCCACAAGCAGGTCTCCGAACCTCAGAGAGAGCTGCAATACCGATGTCCAAACGCTTGAGCTCAGGTGATAACAGAGACAGGTGATCATCCTCTCATAGCGATAGGACATTCCAGGCACCCACCCGAAGGGACCGCCTCAGGTTAACCCAAGGAGACCGCCGTCTGGTGGACGACACCTCTAAGTGTGTGCGCTTATAGCTGTGAAATAAATACTCTTAAGTGTGTGCATTTAATGGCTGCATCCAGGACAGAGCTGGACCCCAACTAAATAGGACCCTCGGGCCACCGAGAAGCTCAATCACTCACTGCCTGCACGTCTGCTCGGCGTCACGTGACCAGCCAGCTCGCCGTCGGATGAAAAGCCCTAACAAAATCTTAAGACGTCCGTTTTTCACCGGAATTATTTTAGATACTTGTAGAGCACATCCCCAAACCATCTAAAATATAAACATTAATCTCACACACGCTATGAATAAGCAGTCCCTCAGGAGGACAGGTTACAAGGTGAAGCAGTGAACAGAAAGCATGTGGTGTCCCTTCAGGATTCTCAAGATTATTTGAATTGAATATATTTTCTTCATGAAAAGTGTGTTTCTGAGCGGATTTACATGAAAATTATCTTCATTAAACGTGTTGCTCCACCAGAAATCAACGAGAACTTAAGACAGCCTCGTCAGATGGAAGCCCATGGAAGCTACCCCTCGCTACAATGCATTCCACACAGACCGAGGATATAAACATTCAATTTTCACAAAACTTGATGTAACCGAGTGTTAATCAACTTTAACGACTATGAAAAGTGAAAACAGAATTTAAATTGAACTTAAAATAATCCTGCGAAGCAGTATCGAAGTCAGTGGACCTCGTGTTGCCCAATAAATATGGCCAGACGACAGAGATAACAAGAAACTAGTTGGTCGAATTAAATCTTCTTAATAATCCCTATGAAACACATTATGCATGATAGCCGTCCAATGCTTCCTTATAGGCCATTCAACCAATCGGTCATTTTGCACTTGATGACCCTGTAACCTAGACCCCGAGACGAAAATGCAAAAAAGGGCTCAGACGATCTATCGAGAGCAATTGGTATTATCATCGTGTCAAGTTAGAACTCAATCGGCCGAGACATCTAGGAGGAGATAGAAAAATAAAAATTGTTGACAGACGGACGGACGGACGGAGGAAGAACGGACAGACGGACAGATCTGAGGACATTGAACAGTTATGCAAAGTCAGCGATCTGACCTAAAAAATGAGACTGGTTCAAAATTTGACCTGGACTTTTATTAAGGTTGAATAACATGTAGATTACTAATCTTTGGAGATATGTCGTGTGAATGCTGGTACTTGTTTTCTTGTTTTGTTATTTTGATACTTGTTTTCTTGTTTTGTTTTGTTTTGATACTTGTTTTCTCAAATTTCCTACTTGGCTGCATATGCTGAACAGACTGAGCAGTGAATAACTATAAACAAAATTCTGCTCAACAACAACAAAAAAGTCAGGCCTGTTTAAATTTACAGGCGATTGGCTGCAGAGTATGGTAATGATTAGTAGGCAAGGATCTTCATATTCAACAGAATATTGAGGGGGGGGGGCAAGACATCTTTAAGAGCAAGGCCATTAAAAATGATGTCCTTCACTGGCTATGTGCATGTCTTGAACAAATTTACATTCTCTATCGAGTGCAGCCTGTGGCTGCTGGTTGCATCGTTGGTTGGGACGCTGTTATGCCGCTGATGCAGTGTCCCCCTTACCAATGCACTGGTACTCATTTTGCCGACCTCGGAAGGATGACAGGCTGAGTCAACCTCCTGGTGTATTAATTCAGCGGCCAACGGGGCTTGAACTCAGGACCCTAGGATCCCAAGCCGCCACCCGAACCACGAAGCCAACACCAGGCTAAATTTACACTGAAGGCATACAAAGACTTCCACTCCGATGGGAACATGCATGTGTCCAAAGCTGTCGAATACCTTCAAAAGTAATCAAAGTAATCCATTACTAAAAGGAGAAGCATTCGTCCGTGTGTGTGTCCGTCACAATTAGTAATAGATAGTAGAAAATAGATGATACCATTGAAAAGCAAATAATCGATTTACTTGGAACAAAAATTAGGGTCTATTCAATCATAGAAATGCCTGTTTTAAAAGTCCGTCCTTCCGGAATGGAGGAAGAAGAATTAGGACCTCAAACTTTTGTGTAACGTTTCCAGTGGTATGACAGCAGGAACCTTTTCGGATCAAGTGGGACATACACAGAAGGAGCATGCAAAATTTCTATGGTCATACTTGTTGAAGCAATAAAAAATATACAACAGGATGCAGAAGGAGCAAACAAACAACAACCAGCCACAATGACAGCAACAACGACTACTTGTTATAAAAAAATGATTTTTTTCATGTGTTTCACTTCATTTTACATCCTCATTGAGATTCACAGATAGACATGCAATATATTTGTGAAGTACAACATGCTGTCCTTTGAATAAATTCGTCAGCGAAGACAAGTGTAGGCACCGGTAGTGGATTAAAGTATTGGTAAATCTACAATAATAATAAGTGTGTGTGTGTGTGTGTGTGTATGTGAATGTGTGTGTGTGTATGTGTGTGTGTGTATGTGTGTGTGTATGTGTGTGTGTATATGTGTGTGTGTGTATGTATGTGTGTGTATGTGTGTGTATGTATGTGTGTGTATGTATGTGTGTGTATGTATGTGTGTGTATGTATGTGTGTGTATGTATGTGTGTGTATGTATGTGTGTGTATGTATGTGTGTGTATGTATGTGGGTGTATGTATGTGGATGTGTATGTGTGTATGTATGTATGCGTGTGTATGTATGTGTGTGTATGTATGTGTGTGTATGTATGTGTGTGTATGTATGTATGTGTGTGTATGTATGTATGTGCCTGTATGTATGTGTGTGTATGTATGTGTGTGTATGTATGTGTGTGTATGTATGTGTGTGTATGTATGTGTGTGTATGTATGTGTGTGTATGTATGTGTGTGTATGTATGTGTATGTATGTGTATGTATGTGTGTGTATGTATGTGTGTGTATGTATGTGTGTGTATGTATGTGTGTGTAGTGTGTTGTGTGTTGTGTGTGTGTATGTCAGTCAGTCAGTCAGTCTCCTCCATAACTCCAAAACCATAAAACCAAATGGCCCCAAACTTTGCATGCATACCAAGGGAGGGCATGAATGAAAATTGGCTATTTCGGTAAATTTAAACACCCCTATTGAAGATAATGTTGGGGGTGCTCATCACAAAAACCGATAAAAGCCCAACCAAATGGTGATGACCTCATTTTTAGTCAGCCCTCTGTCACATCGCTGGGTTTTTAAGCCACCATTTTGTTCTGCCTGCTCAAAAATTCCTTGACTTGGAACAGGCCGCAAAAGTTTCTTCACGATAATGAACTCAATTTTTCTTTTTCAACTTCCTCACTTGTATCATTGAATGCCTGATCTTCATACCTACAAATAGCTTTGTACGTTGCTTTGGTAAATACTGTAGTTTTCATTTTAGGAGCTAGGAGCAATTTTATGCATTATATGATGTGATTTTCCATAACGACCTCATGTGGACAAATTAAAGTATGTAATCAAAATATGATTTTGGCTTTGAGGATTGGATATCGTGGACTAAATAAGTATCAATCTGGAGTGAAATCTGAAAATGTAAAGAAATTAGCGATGTTGTTGTTTTTATGGGTGTGTCCAATTACCAATCAGCCTGCTATCACTTGCCAAGCAAGCACTCCTTAACCGTTTTGTTGGAGTGCTTGCTTGAGCACTTAAGCCACTTGACAAGCGCTCTACAAGCTGCTTGGTTGTTCGTTTTCAAGCCATGGTATAGATTACTTAAAGGCTACTTCGTTCACCGCTTTCATGTCTGGGCGCCTCGCAGTTCTGAAAACACCATAAAACTTAAAAATAGGACCACTGGACCTGCAGCTTATCTAGGCCCTGGCCTAATGTTGCAACCTACATTTGGTAGCATTATGATTGATGGGTCTGGAGAAGAAGATTTTTGAAGGAATTTACTAAGTCCGCCATTTTGACCTACTTAAAGTCACGTGACTGGAACGAGTTTTGCAATTCCTGGTTACAGTCAGGAGTGGAACCTTGCTGCCAAATTTCAGCCAGATTGGCCCAGCAGTTTGGTCGGAGAAGTCGAAATAGGAGACGGATGAATGGACGGATGGACAGACGGACGGATGGACAGTACCCTATCTGGAATTCAATTCCAGACAAGCTAATAATAATAATAATAATAATAATAATAATAATAATAATAGTAATAATGATAATAATAATAATAACATCCCTCTTTCTCAATATTCAGCAAAGCGACCGGTGGAATTTGCTCGCAACGAGTGGTATTTTGAGAAAGACCTGTAGTGCGTCTTCACAGTGTTCACAGATGGCTGTGAGTGATGTGGTAAGGTCCGAGTGAGCGACGTGGTAAGGTCCGAGTGAGCGACGTGGTAAGGTCCGAGTGAGCGACGTGGTAAGGTCCGAGTGAGCGACGTGGTAAGGTCCGAGTGAGCGACGTGGTAAGGTCCGAGTGAGGGTGGTGGGAAGGTCCGAGTGAGCGACGTGGTAAGGTCCGAGTGAGCGACGTGGTAAGGTCCGAGTGAGCGAGGTGGTAAGTTCCGAGTGAGCGACGTGGTAAGGTCCGAGTGAGCGACGTGGTAAGGTCCGAGTGAGCGACGTGGTAAGGTCCGAGTGAGCGACGTGGTAAGGTCCGAGTGAGCGACGTGGTAAGGTCCGAGTGAGCGACGTGGTAAGGTCCGAGTGAGCGACGTGGTAAGGTCCGAGTGAGCGACGTGGTAAGGTCCGAGTGAGCGACGTGGTAAGGTCCGAGTGAGCGACGTGGTAAGGTCCGAGTGAGCGACGTGGTAAGGTCCGAGTGAGCGACGTGGTAAGGTCCGAGTCAGCGACGTGGTAAGGTCCGAGTCAGCGACATAGTAAGATTAAGTGAGTGACGTGTGAAGATGACGTGAGCGACGTGGTAAGATGACGTGAGCGACGTGGGAAGATGACGTGAGCGACGTGGGAAGATGACGTGAGCGACGTGGGAAGATGACGTGAGCGACGTGGGAAGATGACGTGAGCGACGTGGGAAGATGACGTGAGCGACGTGGGAAGATGACGTGAGCGACGTGGGAAGATGACGTGAGCGACGTGGGAAGATTATGTTGAGCAACATGGGAAGATGAAGTGAGTGACGTGGTAAGGTGACGTGAGTGATGTGGTAAGTGATGTGGCATCAGCCCACGTGTCCTCAAAGCCTGCTCTTCTGCTCTTGCTCACCCTCTCTCTGTTCTATTCACCCTCTCATTTTCCCAAGGTCATCTGCCATCTGCTTGGAAATCTGCTAACATCACTGCCCTGCATAAAAAAGGTGCAAAACAGATCCCTGTAACTACAGACCAATCAGCCTTCTCCCAATCATCAGCAAGGTTATGGAATCCATCATCGCTTCAGACATGAAATCCTTCCTCTTCTCCAATGGCTTGATTTCCAATCATCAATTTGGTTTCAGACCAGGTCACTCTACCCTGGATATGCTGCTACTGCTCTCCCATCAATGGATGGAGGTCCTCAATGCCAGACAGGAAATCCGAGCCGTATCCCTGGACATATCACGTGCTTTTGACACAGTCTGGCACCCTGCCCTACTCACCAAACTCTCTTCCCATGGTATTCAAGGCCATCTCCACTCATGGCTCGCAGACTTCCTCTCCTGTCGCAGTCAACGTGTGGCCCTAAATGGAGTTCTTTCATCCCCTCTTCCTGTGCAGGCTGGAGTTCCTCAAGGTAGCGTTCTGGGACCTGTTCTTTTTCTGGTTTTCATCAATGATCTCTCGGACTCTCTGGAAAATCCTCTATTTCTCTTTGCCGATGACTCCACCCTCTGCCGTACCATCTGTCATCCCTCAGACCGGCAAGCAGCAGCTTCTTCGCTCACTGCAGATCTGGATAAAATCACAAACTGGTCCAACACGTGGAACATGTCTTTCAATCCAGACAAATCTCACACTCTCACTATGTCTCTTCGAAAGGACCGTTTACAAAACCCCCCCATCCACTTTCTCAACAATCCACTGGAAGAAGTCTTTTCTTTCAAGCTTCTGGGTCTCACTATCTGCCATGACCTTTCCTGGGAAAGTCACATTTCCAACCTTGCCTCAAAAGCCAGTCGCCGACTGGGAATCCTCCGTCGTGCAAAGTCCTTCCTCGGCCCTCTTGAGCTCCTGACTACTTACAAAGCTTTTGTCCGTAGCCTGATGGAGTACTGCTCTCCCCTCTGGGCTGGTGCTCCTGCCTCCCACCTTTCTCGACTTCACGCTTACGAAACCAGGGCATTTAAGATCATTGGCATCTCCCGCAATGAAGCTGAGTCATTGGGCCTCTCACTCAATCACCGCAGGTTAGTCGGTGGTCTTTCTGTCTTCTACCGACTCCTCTCCAGCCTTGCCCCCCCTGCTCTCTCTGCGATTTGTCCCAACCACATTTCCACAGGGCGCTCAAGGTCCGCCAACAACCCCCTTCTGGTAAAACTACCAAAATCACGAATCACTGCTCATCTTCACTCTTTCATTCCTCTTTTTTCCCGCCTTTGGAATAAACTTCCTCACTCTATTCTTTCCCATTCTTCCCTCCAGGCTTTCAAAACAGCTGTTCACCACCACCTCTTATCTTCCCCCATCCAAATCCTCGATCTTTTCTACCCCCGATAATCCACCCAAGCCCACTTCCTTCAATTCTTCTGCTTTCCTTCCTGAAAGTCCCTGTAATGTCCATCTTCTCCTCGCCATGTTCCCCGTCCCATCCCCATCCCTCTCCCTTCCACAGTTCACCTGTGTCTGTTCCCCAATGTTTTGTCCCTTCCACTCCCGCCCCTCTTGTCTCATGCCTCCTTGCTGTGAGTTGTGTGTTCGCTCTCATACGAGCCTCGACCAAGGTATACAAAAAAAAAAAAAAAAAAAAAAAAAAAAAAGTGATTTTGTGAGATCCTTCACCAGTTTGTTGAAGAATGCTTTCTTTTTATCTCCTCCTTGGCCTTTTTCATCAATTCTTCCAACGAGGACCACTTTTAAAGCATTGTCCTCATTCCAGAGCACATAATATGTGCACTGATGGGACAGTCATTGGAAACAATAGAGCAGAACAGGGTAAGATTGTATGGTGTAAAACTTCCTGTACAGGTGAGGCCAGGTGAGGACTTGGCCACAAAAGGCACAAATAAAGCACTTCACACATTTAAAGTGCAGCCATCAGGAACTGTTTGGCCAGCAGACAGTGGACACGGGCAGTATAGTAAGCTGCGGAGCCCTGGCTGAGGGCAGAACAATTCTACGGCACTACTCTCAGACCAGAAGTTGGTGCCAGCCACATGACGTGGGCAATCAATAACGGGATCTGCTGCAAATTAAGGCGGTCCCAGAGGAAGAAAAGGCCAAGTTCCCACATGCG
Organism: Eptatretus burgeri; assembly: GCF_056783735.1. Lineage (NCBI taxonomy): Eukaryota > Metazoa > Chordata > Myxini > Myxiniformes > Myxinidae > Eptatretus > Eptatretus burgeri. Next base: position 61,575,815 of record NC_140972.1, on the reverse strand, counting down.
CACGGCAGTTGGAGTTGGAGGAGTTAACATCTCTCCTCTCTTTCTGTTTCTTTGCTCCCAATGAAAGGACCACTGGAAAGTCACCAAGACATCTCTCTTCATTGCCATCCCCTCGTCTCCTGGTCTCATCACCATTCTTCCGCCCAAAGCCACATTCTGCCTTGTGCCATGCCAACCTGCACGACATTAGCCCAAGACTAGCTCCTGTCCACTTAAATTACTCACCAGCTCCCTTACCCTTCATTGTGTGAATCTGGTATTGTTAGCACCATCGCGGGTTATTTATTTCCTTTGTAAATAACTTTTTTGTATAATGTATAAACATCTTTAATTGTAAGAAACGTTTTTCCCACCTTGCAGCCTTCTGCGTGCTATCGACCATCAAATTTGGTTTATCTATTGGACAAACCTTGGGGTTTTGTAAATGATAAAGAATGCAGTATAAATTAAGAACACAGTAGGAATTGGGAGATGATTTTAGCATGAGCGGAGGTCTTTGGACGCTCGGCTCAGAATCGTTTGCATTAGCTGGGAATCTGATGTGATAATACATATAAGTAAGTAGAGTGTAGGCACAATACATACAGGATAACTTAAAAGTAGAAACAAAAGTCCAGACCAAGTTTAAAGAACCTTGAAAAACACCACAAGAAAAGTCAAACGATCATACTGATGTAGCGCTTCGCCAAGACTGTGACCAAATCTCGCCATTGCACCACTTGTGTTTTATCCTCAAAGTCAGTGAAATATCCAGATGGATTTCCCATGAGCTCAAATCCTGTTTGAAACGGGAGACACACGCACATACAACATAAATGAAACTGAATACACATAATGTTGTGTGTGTGTGTGTGTGTGTGTGTGTGTTTTTTTTCATAGGAGATTTGGTGTGCAGACATATTCTTGCATTGTTTCCAAGTGGCCTGCTATTGAAATGGTTCTGTACCTGGTTTCAGGCCATTGCAGTGCAGCTGAACCAAAAAGTGATCGAGTTGAGTAAAATTGTACTGGACAATGTTGTTTTCTTTCCTGTAAAAAAAGAAGTTTCAAACAATCTTGTGGACTTATGCTGATATTGTTACAAAAATGTCTTACTTGATGCAACTACATAATCTACAAAAATATTACATGTATTCAAATTATCCATCCATCACCCTGAGTTGCACAAGTGGAAAGCATATGAAAATATTTATACAAAGCAATGCAAACAGATTGCACTGAATAAAGAGCCGCGCACATGTATACACAAAACAATAATTATTCTATTGGTTTAAGGTCCAAGCTTTAAGGTGGCAGAGATTGAATTTCCTGGGAAAGTCCAATGTACTTTTAGGCAAGGAATTGAAGAAAAAAAAAAAAAAAACAACAACCAGTCAAGACCTTGTAATGGACTGTATGCAGCAGAAATGTACCTCGAGAAAGGAAGACACCAGTCAACTGGAAAGCTTTGGGATGTAGGTGCGACAATGGATGGAGAAGATCAGTTGGATAATGAGAAAGTTATGAAACTAGTTCAGGAGACGAGTAGCATGATTGAAACCATTTGAAACAAAGATCTGGATTGATCATACACAAGAGGACAAGGACTTTAAAAGTGGTCCTCATTGTAAGAATTGATGAAAAAGGCCAAGGTGGAGATAAAAAGAAAGCATTATTCAACAAACTGATGGAAGGACCTAACTAAACTTACTGGCTCCTCCGATTTAAAAGGCCTGAACCATGCCCTGGTGGCAGAATTGCACTTTACATCAATAACTCAATTTCTCACTGTTCATGTACTGATCTTACACCTCCAGGAGTACCTCGAACTGTGACTTCCCCTCCGCTCCCACCTCTTCTTTGTCTGTCTTGTATCATCCTCCAAACAGTGACGATTCCATCGACGTCTCTCTCGTAGACAACATGGACCATCTTTTAACCACTAATCCCACACATCTCTTCCTCATGTGTGGTGATTTCAATTGTCATCATGCAAATTGGCTGGGTATTGGTACCTCTCTCATCAGCCATAGCATTTCAGCAAATGACTTTTGTGACTCATCGGACCAACTCAATCTGTGAACTTTCCCATCTAGATTTCTCCAAATGACAAATCCTCCCTTCAGGATTTGGTGATGACCAACTTCCCTGCAAATATCTCCTGCTCTTCCTCAGCTCAAATTGGTTCATCTGATCATATGCTTGTGAAAGTTAACATCTCTCTGTCTACTCTCAGAGTTTCCTCAATGTCAGCAAGTCTGGCAGTTCAATCAGGCAGATTGGCAGGGAATGCAAGCAGCCATCACTCTTCAGGACTGGTCTCACATATCTACTGCCCCTGATGTTAACTCAGCCTGGGAATTCTTCCTTAGAATTCTATTCTCTCTCATGTACAGATTTATCCCATCTCAACTTCAATTTTTCTACCCTTCTTCCCACCCATGGTATAGTGAATCCTGTGGTGAGGCAGTTGCTCTGAAATAACTTGCCTTCTCGTGCAGGAAGGCAAATCTGACTGAAAGCAATCTCAGTGCATTCCAAAAAGTCCGCAACAAGTATGTGTCCACTCTTAGGAGAGCCAGAAAACAACATCTGTCCAACCTTAAGAAAGAACTTTCAACCTTGTTTCTCTCCTCGACAAGCTGGTGGCATCTTGTTAAGTCTGTCGCTTGTGTATACTCCCCTTCCATCCCTCCCCTCTCTTTAAAAGGCATCACAGCTGACTCTGTTCCTGAGAAGGCCAAATGTTTCAATTCTGTTTGCTTCTACATCTCATGTCCCCAAACCCTCACTTTTGGTACCCAACCTTCCCTGTCATACCCAACTGCTCCTGAACTCTGTCTTTTGTACCTGAGAAGATGGAGAAGGTTCTTTCAACCCCCGACTGACTCTGCAACTGGACCGGATGGCATCAGCTAAAGTGTACCTAAAACCTACTCTGCTGCTCTTGCACAGCCTCTCTCTGCCTTTTCATGCAATCATTTGCCCTTGGTCATCTTCCATTTGCTGGGAAAGCAGCAACATCACTGCATTACATAGGAAAGGTGCAAAAACTGGACAACTTCACCCCTGGCTTACTGACTTCCTCTACCATCGTAGCCAACATGTGGCTCTCAAAGGAATCCTGTCTCATCTCCTCTCCCTGTCAAGGCTGGAGTGCCCCAATGCAGTGCTTTGGGTCCAGTCCTATTCATGATCTTCACATATAATGATCTCTCTTCCTCTTTGGAAAATCCTCTTTACCTCCACCACCGAAGATGGATGGAGGTTATGTTTTCACGCCCCTCTGTATATTTGTTTGTGAACAAAATATCTCAAAAAGTTGTGGACGGATTTGGACGAAATTTGGTGGAGAGCTTGGGTATGTGACACCGATGAAATGATTCGATTTTGTTTACGATCCAAATCCAGATCTGGATCCGAGAATTTTTAAAGTGATTTTTCACCATTGAGTGATGGGGATAAAACGATATATAGCACAATATCTTAAAAGGTTATGGATGGATTCAGACGAAACTTGGTGGATGAGTTGGTTGATGAGTCAGACGAAACTTGGTGGATGAGCAAGAACAAGCCAATTAAATTTTAGTTCAGGTATGAATCCAGATCCGGCTTATCAATGGGATACAAAACAAAAACTAATTAGCCTGGCGGAGGTATGTGCACTACCAAGTGCCATTCCAGTTATCTATTTTTTGAAGACCCAACCCTATGTCATGACATCCCTCAACCTTCAGACATGGAGGCGGCAGCCTCTTTCCCTCTCTTAAGACCTTAAAAAAATCATATGCTGATCAAACACTTGGAATAAGTCTTTCAATCTCGCCAAATTTCACACTCTCATCACTCACTATCCCTCTCCGAAAGGGGGGAGCGAGGAGGGGTAGGGGGGCGAGGAGGTGTACAGGAAGGGAAAGCAGCATGAGCGGAGGGCAAGGGAAGGCAGTATGAGGGGAGGGTTTGTCCAAATATAACCACCATCCAGATATGTATGGAGATAACCACCGTGCGGAGATAACCACCATCTGGATACGTGCGGAGATAACCACCGTCCAGATATGTGCAGAGATGATAACCACGGTCCGGATGCGTGCGTTGGGAACCACCCTCCGGGCATAACCACTGTCCAGATACGTCAAGGGAGGCAGCGTGAGGGGAGGGCAAGGTAAGACAGTATATGGGGAGGATCCGTCCAAACATAACCACCATCTGGACGACAGGTAAACTTAGGAGAGAGGGGGAGAAAAAGAGGGGGAGGAGAGATAGGGGTGGAGGAGTGAGGCGGTAGGGAGACCGAGGAGGGGTGGAGGAGCAAGCAGTGGCATCATTAGGGTCTGTGTCGCCCGGGGAAAAAGGTCAATAATAGCACCCCACAGGCACTGTAAAAGTCAGGAATTTCTATTGGGGGGGGGGGGCATATGAAAGAGCTCTCTGCTTCCCCAGCAGGCTCAGCAGCAGAGTCTTGGAAGTTGATCAAAATGAAAACATATTGACATTTATTTATGATCTCCTGAGTTGATTAGGCTAATGAACTCCATGAAGTCTAATGAACTATACATACATAGTGTAGTAGATAGTAGAAAAATCGTGCAAATTATGATACAAGCATCAAATTTGGCATTTCTGTTCTGCAGGGCTTTCTGATCAAATCTGCCCGATTGGCCATTTGAAAATTCAAATTTTGAAAAATTTGAAAAAATAAAAAAAAACTTCAAAAGGATTTGAAGTCTCAGCTGGCTGAAATTCTTGAAGCGCAAGTGAACGTCCCAGACAGAGAACCAAGGGGAGATGCAGTCATCATTGATGGCTCAGCACTTATCAATGCCCTAACTCCACGCACTTCAAAGATATTTGATGACTATGCTAAAGAAGACATCATCCCAAAGGTTGAATCCTATGGTGCCAGGTACGAGAAGGTGGACGTAGTGTTTGATGTGTACAAGAAGTCAAGTCTGAAGTCTGAGGCAAGGTCGAAAAGGGAGCAAGGAATCAGAAGAAGAGTGACAGGAACCAGTAAGACCCCAAGTAACTGGAGAAGCTTTCTTCGAGATGACAGCAACAAGACTGAGCTGTTTCACTTCCTTGCGGAAAAGATGTGTGAAGCACAGACGACAAGCACAGTCATCGTCACAAAAGGAGAAGATGCCATGAGCAACACAAGGAAGTCACTGGATGCTGTGTCTCCATGTTGTCATGAAGAAGCTGACACTCGAATATTTGTACACGCCAGGGATGCAACGACGGATGGTAGCAAGTCCATTATCATTAAGGCTAATGACACGGACGTACTAGTCATAGCAATATCTGTACTGCCATCCTTACAGGAACTCGGTCTTGAGAACATGTGGATTGCCTTTGGCCAAGGAGCCGAGGCGCGATGGATTCCAGTCCATGAGGTAGTTTCTGCAATAGGGCCTGAGAAAGCAAGAGGGATCCCATACTTCCATGCGTTCACTGGATGTGATGTCGTGTCTGCCTTCCGCGGTAAAGGGAAGAAAACTGCAGGGCAGACTTGGAACGTATTTGATGATGTTTCTGAAACATTCACCAATCTCAGCCAGCATCCAACATTGATTTGTGATCTTGACTTTTTTGAAGTTTTTTTTTTTTTCTTTCAAATTTTTCAAAATTTGGATTTTCAAATCAGGCAGATTTGATTAGAATCACCTGGTGAACAAATGTGCCAAATTTGATGCTTGTATCATTATTTGCACGATTCCTCTCAAAAATTGCTGTTATCTGCCCCACTAACATAAGAGATCCACGCAGCAGGCAGCCCCATAATTATTAACACCGTAATCTGGAAGAATTCCCATGTTTCAAAACGCATGCCATGTTAAGGTGGTAGGGCAGTTTAACAGGTCCTTCCATGGTATGACATTATAATTACAAAATAAACAAAAATGATGATAACATTGTAACAAAGCATTTATTAATATTAACAACATTTAATTTTTTTATTGGCTGCTTTTAGAGCACCCTTATTCTGGACATTTCCATCTGTCTGTCTGTCCGCGAAACTTTGGTCAAGCCGAGGGGCTAAACCACTCAACCGATTCCAATGAAATTTGGTAGGTAGGACCAATATTTCTGGGAATCGTGTGCTTTCGAATATGGGACCCCGGGCCCGAGAAACGGCATAGCAACGGCCCTTTAAAGTGGTCAAATAAATCGAAAAAAAAAATCGAAAAATCGAAAAATCGAAGCTTAGAGTTCTGTGTGCAATCTATCTCGCTCCCTTCATGCCAATTTGCAGTCCTAACAAAAACATTTTGTAGGAGGAGATAGGTTTTGGGCGAGTACATGTCGAACATTTCAGAAACGGTTAATTGCGAATATCTCCAAGAGAAAGTCTGATTTTGATGAAACTTGGGTGAAATGTGTACAATGTGGCGAGCATGTACACAAAAATGAATGGTTGCTATGCACACCTCCGTTGCTTAGCAACAGCTAAATACTTTATCGTAAATCATACACTTATTGTGGACTGTACAAAAAAAAATCAATACCTCCGAAACTGGACCGCCGAGGGACCTGTTTTTTGTGCCCAAGGAGAATGTCTTACAGCATCATATAAAAAAATAAAATCTTTAGCGAATAGATAAATGGAATTACCAGGGCTGCCATTTGTTCGAGTCTCTTTGGAAACATGCCTGAAATTTCACAAGGCGGGTTTCTGGGCGCAAACTAAGAGGGCTGTGATAATCATATTTATTGTGCTAAATTGATTGATAGCATGTACATGAATATCGGCTTGTCGCGTCGGCCAGCTTTCCATCTAGAGTGAGCAGCCATGTCACCTACCGGCTTGTTTATGATATTACTAATGATATGATATTAACTTATTACTAATGATATGATCTAATGATATGATCGAATTCCTAATGATATGATATTAATGATATGATCATGATATGATCAGAGAGGGATATGATATTAACAACAATAATAATGTTAGTACCATTTGGCAATAATAATAACGAACGTATAATCCCCACCCTCGTCCAAACAGACCTGGCTTTGGTGAAAGGCAAGCTCATGCTGAAGCAGTACAGCAGGCAGGTATGCTACAAGGCCGTGAACAACAAATATATCGAACATGCATGCAGCATGATGTGGTATTTGTATGGCCTAGAGGCGAGAGCTGGTGAGACAGAGTAGCAGAGGAAGGCAAGGAGAAATGATCTCCCAAGGTGCAATGATCTGCCTGTGAAATACCAGGATAACGGTTTTTAGCTGGATCAAGATTTGAACCCAGGCTCGACAGCTTGGAGGCGATTGTGCTACCTCGACGGTATCCTTCAAATCCAACCACTCGCTGAGGCTTCTCACCGTGTTTACCTTTTTGTCCAGAACCTTGATCCTTGGAGCGCCAGCTAGCAGCTTGGTTTTTTCTCCTCACACACCTTTCATGTCATACGTCATGGCATTTCTCGTGTGTACAAGTGGGCTGGGCTTAAGTAAACTCCACCCGCGAAAGAGAAAAACAAAATGAAGAAAGAGGACTGATTAGAATTATCCTCGGATTAACTCACATTATAAAAATGGTAAAATGATAGGAAAGTGAAGATTCCAATTCAAGACATCAAAAGTAAAAGAGAGGAAGACAAGGAAGTTTCTCTCTTCCCATGGTATCCAAGGCAATCTCCACTCATGGCTTGCGGACTTCCTCTCCTGTCGCAGTCAATGTGTGGCTTTTAATGGAATTCTCTCTTCCCCTCTTCCTGTCCAGGTAGGAGTTCCTCAAGGCAGTGATCTAGGCCCTGTGCTTTTCCTGGTTTTCATCAATGATCTCTCCGACTCTCTGGAAAATCCTCTTTATCGCTTTGCTGATGACTCCACCCTCTGCCGTACCATCTGTCATCCCTCAGACCCCGGCAAGCAGCAGCTTCTCACTCTCTGCAGATCTGGATAAAATCACAAACTGGTCCAACATTTGGAACATGTCTTTCAATCCTGACAAACCTCACACTCTCACTATGTCCCTCTGAAAGAAACGTCTGGAACCCCCCCTCCCCCAATCTACTTTCTCAATAATCTTCTTGAAGAAGTCCTTTCATTCAAACTTTTGGGCCTCACTATCTGCCATGATCTTTCCAGGGAAAGCCACATTTCCAAGCTGGCCTCCAAAGCCAGTCACCGACTGGGCATCCTCCATGCAAAGTCCTTCCTTGGCACACCTGAGCTCCTGACCACGTACAAAGCTTTCATCCACAGCCTGATGGAGTACTACTCTCCCCTCTGGGCTGGTTCTCCAGCTTTTCTCCTGGTTCACCTTTCTCAGCTTCATGCTGTGGAAACCAAGACATTGAGGATCACTGGTATCTGCCGCGATGAGGCTGAGTCCTTGGGTCTGTCACTCTCTCACCACAGGTTGTTCTTTCTTTCTTTCAGTGGTCTTTCTGTCTTCCACCATCTCCTCTCCAGCATCACCCCCCACCCCCCTGCTCTCTCTGTGATATCTGTCCTGCCCATATTTCCGCAGGGTGCTCAAGGTCCGCCAGCAACCCCCTTCGGGTAAAACTACCAAAATCTACAATCACTACGTCACCTTCATTCTTTCATTCCTCCTTTTTCCTGCCTTTGGAACAAACTCCCACACTTTCTTCAATCCCTCACTTCTCTCCAGGTCTTCAAAACAGCTATTCACCACCATCTCATGTCTTCCCTCATACAAAACCATGATCTTTTCTACCCTTGTTAATCCACCTCAAACCCACCTCTGTCAAATTCCTTGCTTTCCTTCCTGAAAGTCCCTGTAGTGTCCATCTTGTTTACCCCATGTTCCCCGCCCCATCTCTCTCCCTTCCACAGATCTAATGTCTCTGTTCCCCACTGTTTTGTGCTTCCCTCTCCTGGCCCTCTTGTCTCCTGCTCCCCTTGTTATGTGTTCTGTGTTTTAGCTCTTATACGAGCCTTGACATTGCATATACATATAAAAAAGTAAAAGAACTACTTGAAACGTGATCCTGGCCATCGCTAATTGGGCCCTAACGCGCGCGCGAGAAAGAGACTGGATTTGATCAACACATCATTACGAAACAACCATCCAATAGTTATAACCCCCACCCCAATCCCTTGGGCCGATGGATGATCTCCATTCTACAGAAGGCATATTAATTACCTCATTATACATGATAAGAGATCCATGCAGCAGGCAGTCCCATCATTATTAACACCGTTAAACACATTTATTTATTTTTACTGTGTGGAGGTGATTAGTAATTCTGAATTAGGAAAAATGTCAAACCGAATGATGAAAAGAGTTTGTAAACATGGACATCACACAATGACACATAGCACGGAGTTGAAGATGTAAAATGTGGTTACCAAAGTTGCTTCTCGTACTCTCACGAGCCCGTTATATTTTCATTTATAATTTATATACAATACAACCAAAAGGAGCATGAGCACGGTTTTTTGAGGGTGTCACTTGGCGCCCATCCACTTCGCGCCTGTGGCGGTCACCCCGACCCCCAATCACTACGCCTCTGGGAGAGAGGAGGGGTGGGGGAATGGAAAGCAGCATGAAGGGAGGGCAAGGGAAGTCAGTGCGGGGGGGGGGGTTCATCCAGAAATAACCATCGTCCAGATACATTCGGAACAGAGAGAGGCAGAAAGACGGGAGGGGAGGGAGAGAGAGATAGGGTCGGTGGGGGGGGGTGGAGACAGAGGGACAGGGAAGAGAGATGGGAATGGGTGGAGAAGGGAAAAGGGAAGGGAGGAGAGGGGAGGAGAGGTGGAGGAGGGATTCCGGCAGATGTGACGTCCAGTTTAACGGAACACCCTGCCTGTGAAATCACCTGGCCTGTGAAACACCAGGATGACAGCTTATAGCTTCGGCGGGATTTGAAACCTGGCTAAACATGTTAGAGCAAGCATGCGTACCTCTCGGGTTTCCTGCCATGATGTGGCGATTCATTGCTTTATAAAAACTTGAAACATTTTTACTCATTATGATCACATAATTTATTTTGCCTTCCTGCCTCTGATATCGAACCATGGTATTGCCATTGAAGCTTGAAGAACATGCGCGAATTGGACAAGTGGCTTCACCAAGCACTCCACGAAACGGTTGAAGAAACTTTATAAAACGAAATGTTCAATTTTTATGTGTATTGATCTGTGCCGAAGTAACAGGTCCTATAATGGAAGATCGAACAAAAAGGGGAAACGTCATGTGAAATAAAATTTCACATTTTCAGCGAGTCAGCCACCGCCTGTTGTACCGCAGAACAACACGTGGCCAACGCAGGTGATTAGCCCTGAACTTGGCTCAAATAAATGGATGTACAGTAGTCAGTGATAGTGCAAATATTGTAGAGCACTTGCCAAGTGGCTTAAGCACTCAAGGAAGCACTCCAACAAAACAGTTGATAAGGAACAATACTGGCTTGGCAAGCAATGATTCATAATATTAAACACTTCCCGGAGACGCCAAAGCAATATCCGAATTGGACAAATGAACACATTTTTAGGAGTCGGAACTGCTGCTAAGTTCAATTCTGGAAATAAAGTTTGTAATTTGGCTTAGTTTAAGAGATTTTTGAGGTTATGGCATGTGCGGAAATGAAATAAAGCCACGAATGCTGCTGTTTCCAGACATTTATAAGTCGTGCAATGTATGCAGCGATTTGTCGCGATCGATAATATGAGTTAGGAGAGTGAGAAAAAATAAAGCTCATCATTAGGAAATTGTTGCGGCCTGTTCCAAGTCAAGGCTGTTAATCGTCTTCAAAAGGGGTGTTTTAATTAACCAAACACAATTTTCACTCATGCACTTCCTTGGAGTTCCCTTAGTATGCATGCAAAGTTTCAGGGTGCTAAGTTTCATGGTTTTGGAGTTAGGGAGGAGACGCACACATGCACGCACACACATTAGTATAGACAACGATCTTTCCCATGTTTAAAGAACACTGAATTATGGTTGGTGGGTGTGGTGATAATTCCTTTTAATGTGCTGGTTGATGATGATGATGGTGTTAAAACCAGAACAAAACTAGAGGGGGAGTACTCGGTAGAGTGCAAAACCTCCGCCGCCAATACTGCAAGGTCACTCAAGTGAACCTGATATCCTATTCATTCAATATGACGTCAACAGTGCTCACAGAGTTATAGTTTGCAACTTTCCCTTTTACTTTTAGCTTTTACATACTCAATTCATTCGTCATAACTTGATTCCTTGAGACAGAAATTGATTTTCCGTGGGTATATCCACCTGAAGTTCCAAAATCAGCCGCAATTATAATTTTGGCATGTTTTTTGTTGGAAATCTCTTATAACATGTAGAAATGCAAAAAAAAAAATCAAAATTTTGTTGAAAAAAAAAGTTGCAAAAAATTTTTTTTTCTCTAACAATTTTTTTTTGGGGGGGGGGCAATTGGAAATCACTTAAAACATGTAGAAATGCAAAAAAAAAATTCAAATATTTTTTCAAAATGGCCGCCATAGCGGCCATATTGGATTTTGGACCAAGTCCAAAATCTAATGGCATGATCCTTGGACCATACCTAATCCCCCCACCAAGTTTCATCGAAATCCGTCGAGGAGTTTTTCCAAAATACTGTTCACAAACAAACAAACAAACAAATAACCAATGTCACCCCCAGGGTGACCAGTATCTTGCCAAAATGTGAACATGAGTGACTTATTTATTTGATTAAAGTTACTCGAAAAAATAAGGGTTTCGTCGACCTTGATGCTTAACCTTTTTGTGACCTTGACCTTTGACCTTGACATTTTCGTACGGTTAATGGTATCTCTCCAGGACCGTTGTACATGAAATATCAAGAGATTTTGATGAGAACTGAGGAAATAAAATGTTCATGAAAAATCCGTTTTTTCGTCATGACGTCATCAAATGACGTCATAGCGTCAAACTTTTGACAGATCTGGAAAGCACTTATCAAGCGCTTTCATATGAGGTATTACTCAATATGGTATCTAAGATTTCAAAATTTGACCTTGGGGTCAAAAACTTTCGACCTCCAGCGCTAACCATGAAGGTCAAGGCCGATCGCCACCAAAAATTAATCAGTTGAGCGCTAGACCATGAACTATATTCCCATGAAGTTTGAAGACGATCCGATCAAAATTACTCAAAAAAATAAGGGTTTCGTCGACTCCCCTGATTTGCGACAAAGTGACCTTGACCTTGAAAATTTTATGCGCTGAAAGGGACCTCTATAGGCCTCTGATATGCGAAGTTACAAAATTTTCCAATGATAACTGTGCTCTGCAGAGTGATCGATATGTGATTACAGATAAACAAACAAACAAAAAAAAAAGAAACCAATGTCACCCGCAGGGTGACCCGTATCTTGCCAAAAGGTGAGCACATATGACTTCTTTAAGGTCACACTGAGGTGAACATAGCTGCTATCCACCAGGAGCGACTCCTTGAGGAATAACTGCCTACGAGAGATTCCGATAAGAATCGTTCTACAGAGTAACCATGAAAAATATGTTTGCCTCATAACGTCACCAAATGACGTCATAATGTCTCAAGCTTGACATATCTAGAAAGCACTCATCGGGGTGTTCCATTTGAGGTACTACACGATATGGTTCCTAAAACTTGAAAATTTGACCTTGGGGTCAAATAAGTTTGACCTCAGGCGCTAACCATGAAGGTCAAGGCCAATCGCCACCAAAAACTAATCAGCTGAGCGCCAGACCATATACTACATTCCCATAAAGTTTGGAGACGATTATATTAAAATTACTCAAAAAATAAGGGTTTCGTCGACTCCCCTGATTTGCCACAAAGTGACCTTGACCTTCAAAATTTTATGCGCTGAAAGGGACCTCTATACGCCTCTGATATGCGAAGTTACAAAAATTTCCAATGATAACTGTGCTCTGCAGAGTGATTTATACGTGATGACAGACAAAAAAAAAAAAAAAAAAACATATGAAGGTCAAGGCCGATCGCCACCAAAAATTAATCAGCTGAGCGCAAGACCATGAACTATATTCCCATGAAGTTTGAAGACGATCCGATCAAAATTACTCAAAAAATAAGGGTTTCGTCGACTCTCCTGATTTGCGACAAAGTGACCTTGACATTTGACCTTGACCTTCAAAATTTTGTGCGCTGAAAGGGACCTCAATAGGCCTCTGATATGCGAAGTTACAAAAATTTCCAATGATAACTGTGCTCTGCAGAATTTTTTATACGTGATTACAGACAAACAAACAAAAAAAAACATACAAGCTGACTAACATATCTTGCAAAAACTTCGTTTTGGCAAGATAACAAACAAACAAACAGAAAGGGGTGAAAACAGTAACCTCCGATCTTCGATGGCGGAGGTTAATAAATCTCACTCACATTTAAAATGCAATGTTATAAATGAGGTTCAGTTGATGATTAATCCTCCTGTCATCTCTCCAGTGATTGGTAAAGAAGGAAGGATTTATTGGCGACAAGCTGCCACGGCTTTAAAGGCCCGGTCACACCTTGACGTTTTAGCCAGCGATGGCAACGTATTAAAATGTATCTAAAACGCTGGCTTACGTTGAACTTTTGATGTTTTTTTTTTAAAGATTCGGACGTATTCATAGCGACTTGGTCTTATGTATAACGCATTGGTAACGGACACAGAACGTTTCGTTGTATTATAGATAACTTATACCAACGAATGCTGAACCTGTTGTCGGCCTACACAACCGATGCCCAACGATAGTCTAACTTAGGCATAGCGCGTTGCACGCATCGCCGACGATGTCGTGACGTAGCCTATTAAAAGGCTGACACACAACGATTCGAATCATAACTGCCGTAGAAATGGAAGTGTCAACATCGCGGTCACACCTTGGCGATCTTGCCAGCGTATGCCGACCTAAGAAAAATGTGTCTAAAACGTTGGGGCACGTCAAATACGGTATGAGTAAGTTTGGTATACGTGAGTACAACGCTAAAGTACGCTATCATAAGTCGTAGTAAGTAGAGTACGTCAAGAAATTTTAAACATGTTCAAAATTTTACGACGTACTCGGCGTATGACACACGTTCCGCATGCGATGGGGATAGGTTGTACACACGATATGTGGACGCTTACACACATCCACAAAGGCTACTTATAAGCTACTCATAAGTCGAAACACGTCGCGGTAATGTCTTTTTTACGCGAAACTTATTTCTAACTTATGTTTGACGTGCTTTGAACCAATTCTTTACGTAGTCCCAACACACATCGACGTATGTAGACGTATTCCAATGACGTCTTCCGGTCGACAAAAAAAAAAAAAATTAACGTGTTTCTAGCTTACAACTGCCATAGAAAGACGTGTTCCCAGCGGTTTTGGGAATTGGTATATAAAAATGGTGTTCATAAAAGGGGAACCCAACAGTGTTTTCGAGTCCTTTTTGAGTCGATGTCCATGTCAGCAGTAACAGTATCAGTATCAGTATCAGTATCAGTAGTAGTTTGTTCATGTTGGCAGTAGTAGGTGAGTGTGAGGGGGAGGGTGTGGGTTATGATGGATCGTCCTTGCGTTTAACGATTTAAATGATAAACTCAACGATTTAAATGGCTGCATCTCCACTATTGAAAGTAGATGCTTGCGCTCAACAATTGGATTCTTTTTACACTCAACGACTTTTAAACGGTACCACTCAGCTATTTTCATTGTTTACAATGAACGATTTAAATTGCTGTCACTCGCCTTTGTTTTTTGACGCTGGCGCTCGGAAATTTTAATCGTTTCTATTGAACGTGCTAAATCGCTCAAACCCCACTATTGAAAGTAGTTGCTTGCGCTCAACAATTGGATTTTTTTTACACGGTACCACTCAGCTATTCTCATTGTTTACAATGAACGATTTAAATTGCTGTCACTCGCCTTTGTTTTTTGACGTTGGGGTTTGGAAATTTGAAGCGTTTCTTCTGAACGTGTTAAAACGCTCAAACTCGACTATTTTAAATAGACGCTGCCGATGGACAATTGGAATCATAGCCAAGCTAGACATCGAAGTGTGAACATCCTCGTCATGCCCAAGAAAAGTTTGAAGAATGCTGCAATAAGTGTCCTGGCCATGGCCGTGGACGCTGACGCAAGGACGATCCATTATACCGATGTCTTTCAGCCTTTGAGTAACTTAAAAGTAACGTCTGTCGATGTGTGTAAACGATCGCGTAACGTGCCAACAACACGTTAATCATAGGTTAGAAATAAGTTTCGGGTACGCTAAACATTACCTCGGCGTGTCTCAACTTATGATTAACTTACAAGTAGCATGTGTTGACGTCTGTCAACGATCGCAGACCGTGCATACAACCTGTGGCCAGCGTAGCGGAACGTGTGAGTCATACGCCGGCATACGTCGTGAAATTTCAAGCATGAAAAAATTTGAGGACAACCAAAAAGTACAACGTTTAAAGCCAACGTACAACGACGTATAGCAGTGTTTTTCAGCGTGCTCTCAATGTTATCAAAACTTACCCATAACGTATTCAACGTGTGCCAGCGTTTTAGAAAAAAAATTCAAAAATCGGCATACGTTGGCTAAAACGTCAAGGTGTGACCGGGCCTTAAGATGGCGTCGGATGCAAACAGAAGAGAGGCCTCGTTCAGTGTCATCGTGGTTGTTTAGCCAAACAAACGAAATCCACTTCACTCATTGGTCTTGATGGTGTAGAACAAAAGGCATGATGAAATATTGACGTGATTAGTGACTCATGAATAAAATGAGAAAGTCTTGCAAGGAAAAGCACGCATTGAGCTCATAATCGTGTTGTCAGACGAGCTCTTGACGAGTATACCCTTTGGTATCGGGCACGCCGATAGGAAGGACTCCACGGATTGTCTAATAATATTCACATCTGCATTCTTACCGCTATTAGTAAAATGTAAAGAAAAATGAATGAGTCACGACAGTGGGCTTCAGATGATATTTGGATATCATGGAGTATGGTTGTACTCAAGAGATGGATGATATGGGGGGGGGGGGATGGCCACCCATTCAAATGTGTACACAATGATACACTCATAAACTCCTGCAGAGTGAAGTCATAAACATTTAAAAGCATAACTGTTATTCTCAAGCGTTTTCTGAACTACCAAGACTTCAAAAGATACCAAAATACATCACTGAAGTACCCCAACGAGAGATCGCTAAATCGCCAATTTGTACTTCTTCTTGGTTGCCTCTCAAAATATTGTAAAACTGTAGCCCGACCTATCTCAACAACTGCTGAAGCCATGATGGTGATTCCAACACGAGGAAGTTACTTTGTCTCTGGGCGAGTGCACGCAACTAAAAAATTTAAAATATATACAACATTAATCGTTTTATTACGAAAATAAATCGAACGTAAATGTGGACTCAACCAAACCAGCCCAGGGTCATGAGGTGGGGGGGGGGGTATGAGGGACAGAACCATTCCAAAAGCGATACATATTCAAACAATCACCCAAATCAACTGAAACGGATATTAAAACAATTTAATATCATAGATGGATTTAATCCATACCAAAATAGCATTACAAATACATTACAAACAAGAAGGTATATACAAAATTGTGCTACCACATGGAAAACAGCATCCTGGTTGCCATGGCAACCACTTTAGATGACGAAAGTATGTCGCGCCACACCGTCTCCACAGTCTGTACCTATGTACCAAATATGAAACGTGAAAGTTGAAAACTTTGGGAGTTAGAGTGCGGACAGGAACGGACAGACGGACGACGGATGTATCACATAATACGCCCTGATTATATATATATATATATATATATATATATATATATATATATATATATATATATATATATATATATATCGGGCGTATAAAAACATATAAAACATTACAAATAAATAGAATGCTCATAACCCATCAAAAGTGTTGCCGCTATGAACTCGAGGTCCTGTGACCGGCACCATTTTTGTTTGCATCACTTGGCTGACTCGCATTGCAGATCAAGGTAGTTTTGAACACATCCCAGATTGAAAAGGCCAAAAGAATGTTAAAATGACATTTTGTGTGGCAATAAACTGCTCCAATCTGTTACGGGAGGGTTGTGGAAAGATGCTTTACAGGTATTCTTATATGTTGATGAACAGGAATGGTGGAGTTTTGCACTGCAGTATCGCAGCTTCTCATTTGGGGTTTATCACATGAACCCTATTGGTAAGTCGATTTGTGTGTAGGTCACAAATTGGTTTATAACATTGTTTTATGTGGGGAGGATTAATGAGTGCATTTATGTTAACGGCCACCATTAACCCCACTTTCGACGGTTCGGCCGGGTCCGGCCGAGTGAAGTTTGACCCCAAGTCTTTAATGAACAGGCTGGTGCCGGCGATAACTAGACAGCTTAGAGGCGATTGTGCAATGGGACCAGTGCGGCCACTCCTCATTCTCATAAATGCCAAGTTGAGCCAATGAAAAAAGCCAAGAATTCACAAGGTTTCGGAAAAGCGATGATAATAGAAAACCTATAGAAAACCAAGACGCCAAGGTGAACAACGAATAGCCAAGATCTTGTGAAAAAAGCCAAGGAGTGGTCACACTGAATGGGACGTCCAGTTTGACGTCCATCCGTGGGATGGCACACACATTGATGGATCACCCTGCCTGCAGCAGACATGCACATTCTCTCGGCTACTCACTCTACCACCGATTTGGGTATTACTATACATAAAGTTGGTTACATTACAACACTTTGATTTGCATCATTTTGGTACGTAATTAAAAAAATGACAGGTAAATTCATGTTTTCAATTTTGACCAAAAAAACATAATTGTGAAATAAACGGGCAGCCTCGATCTTCGTAAGCTTCCTTAAAACGCCCCAAGTTATTCATGCTCCCAAATAAACAATATTTGTTCTCGAACGTTACTGTGAAGAGGAAAGTGTTGTCGTTACTATGATAAAGTTTACGATTGAAAAGGATTGAAAAGTATCGCACAAAAGGTGAAAAAACGTGGTCGTTTTACATTCTAAATTGCATGCCAAATGCATCATGGAAATCGCCTTCTGGGAGGGATGGGGGTTTATGAGGACAATGAGGTTTACCAAGGTGATGAGGCTTGTCAGAGTCAGCATTAGAAGGGTCAGCGTTAGGAGAGCCAGTGTTCGGAGAGCCAGCATGGTTATGACAGCCTGGGCTATGGCAGTTAGGCTTTTGAGAACTAGTATCATGAGAGCACTTTGAACCCTGGGGCATGGCCGATTAAGGATCAGGTATGGTCTGGCACCAAGCCAATTATTAAATTGGATTCTAATTTAACCATAACATTTTAATATCTACTTCAACCTTAATTTAATTTGGTACTCTGAATGTGGAATATGTCAAAGTTAAGCCTGGTGTTGGCTTAGTGGTTAGGGTGGCGGCTTGGGATCCTAGCGTCCTGAGTTCAAGCCCCGTTGGCCGCTGAATTAAAATACACCAGGAGGTTGACTCAGCCTGTCATCCTTCTGAGGTTGGCAAAATGAGCACCAGTGTACTGGTAAGGGGGACACTGCATCAGCGGCATAGCCGCATCCCAACCAATGATGCAATCAGCAGCCACAGGCTGCACTCGATAGAGAGAGATGTCAAAGTTATCTGCACCAGTTCCTGAGTGTGTGTTTTACCCACACAGCCCATGGTTTGGGACATGCAACAAGCAAGTCTTCCAGTCTCGATTGGCATGCCCAACCATCCTTGGCAGGGTTGCCAGATCTGAAAAGTGAAAAAAAAAAAAATCGCTTTGGAACCTCAAAATTATCGTATTTTCAGGAAAATTATTGTGCAATCAAAAACCGTTCTTTACAACCACATTGTAAACACGAGGAGCACGTGCTATGAAGTTGAGAGTACCGGTTCTGTTTTATCAACAGTCAAAGGTCAAGATCATTTAAAACATGTACAACACCTATTAAGTCACAGTGAGAAAATGCATTCACTAATTTGTTATGTTAACATTTAATCATGTCAAACAGTTGCAGTTGTTTGTGGTGATGGTGTTGTTGAAAGGTCGGTGTCTGTGCTACACAGTGATATACTGGATGCAAGCCATGACGATGTTCCCATCCCAATATCCATTGTTTTCATGGATGAGACTGCACAGCAGAGTGAGAAAAACTTTGAGAAATTTAAACTGGAAATTGCTGATAGAGTACTTTTCAGATGTATATTTGCCAATTTTTGCAAGTATTGATCATACATTGTACAAGGGTTCAAATAATCATGCAAATACCATTATTATATTAATACGCTAAGCCATATTTTGTGGACGTATCTCCTCCGAAACTGCCGGGCGGATTGCCGCCACTTTCGGCATGCGGGTTCTCTGTGGTCGAATGCACAGCATTGGCTATGTGAGATCATGCCAGATGGACAGGTTTGGGAATCTTTGGCGATTTTATAATTTTTACATTAGTTTGTATGGAGACGTGTGACGTCATCGCTGAGAGGCATAATGACGTCATGACATCGTCGGTCATTCGCTGATGCCATTATGTCTGTCGTTGACAGACCGTCCTCGCTGAGAGGCAGGACTCCCAGAAAACCCCGCAGCCACTCCTAGAATACAGCGTCTGCAATGTAAAGCCCTCTTCTGCACATGGTAACTACCTTAGAAGGTGCATTTGACACAAAAAATGTAACAACAAACATTGCATATAAAAAAATTCTATAAATCACATTGTGAACACTGGATATATTGACGTCCGAACAAACCCTCACTTTAGAAACTTCGCGCAGAGCTGTGGGTTTGGCTTGTTACTGTTGAACTTCTGGCAACCATGGGCCTTGGGCACTGTTTGAGAAAATTAAATTAACTATTACATTTTAATGTCTATTTTAACCTCAAGTTTTTTTTTTTAATGTTCATTGTTCATTATGTCCAAGCTTGGGATAATTAATCTTATGTTGTATAATTTGTGAAGTCTCTTCACCTTGTGTATGTCTGAGTCTGCACGTTGTTGTCAAGGGCAATGCTTTTCTTTGGGATACTCCTTACAGAGGCGTGTCTGTGTATGATGGGTATCCGACTAGTTACCTTGGCATTCTGCGAAAGGTTATGTTTTGGTCGGCGTGTATTTATTTATTTATTTATTTGTAATCTTGTGATTCGTATAACTCAAAAAGTATTAAACCGAATTGCATGAAATTTGGTGGGATGATTGGTTATTAGCCAGGAAGCATTCGATTAGATTTTGGGATCGTTCGGGTCAAAGGTCAAGGTCACGAAAAGGTCAAAATCGTCTTTTTACGATAACACGGTCAATTTTTATTCAATTTGCATGCAACTAACGCCAAAATGTTCAGAATTCAACGCCTCATCTTGTGATATGCAATATGACACAATGACGCCCATACTCTTGTTACCGGTTAGGGGTCAAAGGTCAGGGGGGTCACGACCTTGAAAAATATGCGGTTTTTGTCATAACGCGGTCAATTCTTGTCCGCTTTACATGAACCCAGCACCAAAATGTTCAGAATTTAATGCCCAATCTTGTGACACAATGACGTCATAACACATGTCACCGGTTGGGGTAAAATGTCGGGAGGGGGTCACGCCCTTGAAAAATATGCGGTTTTCGGCATAACTCAGTCAATTCTTATTCGATTTGCATGAAACCAGCAAACGAGATTACCTTCTCTTGTTGAAACGTTGTATTCACCGAGCTTGCGAGTGAAGACTTGCCAAAACGACGCGAGTTGATTGTTGTTTAGTCCCTAGCCCCCGAAAGTCAGGGGGGGGTCATGACATTATAGATATGTGGTTTGTGTCATAAGACCATTCATATGAAACCAGTTCCCCACACTCATACCAAGAACAAAAAAGTAGTGGCGGCGAAGGTATGCGCTCTACGAGTGCCCGTTCTAGTTCACGTATGAATTCATTAAGAATCGTGGTTAGACAGATTAACTTTCACAATGCAGTATATATGAACCATTCCCGACATACCTTACATGACAGAGTATACTACATATGGATGCAGGAATTTATTGGGAAACTTGTTATTAGTCTCACACCTTCTTTAAGGAATACAAAAAACAATTGTAATGGTGCTGTGCATCAGAGTGTTCATGAGTGAGTCTGTATTCTTGAAATCAATACATACCCCGGTGAGGCTAAGTATTGGTAAATACTCTGTCTTGTTGCTGGTGCGATGGAGTCTGAGAGGGCAAGTCTGAATGTGAGTTTTATATTGTCCTTGCACGTGGATGTGAGAGGTGATGGGTTCTGTTGGATGCATCGTGTTTTGTCTCATGGGTTTTCACATCCTGGGGTTTGCCTTGATGCTGGCCCTCCGATTGGATTCGTATTGTGGTCAATAGGTCTAAATGGTGATGCCGATAGGGTTGGAAGCTGATTAACCAGTCAGTGGAGCATGGTTGTTGTGCAAGTGTGTATTTTGAGAAAATAGATGGTTAAGATGAATGAATACATGGTGAAAAGAGAAACAACTTTACTGAGTAAAGCTTTCATAAAAAAGGCAGAAACCTTGTATGAGGGAATCCAATTTATGTGGTAAGCAAATCCATGTGGAAAGTTGCTGGCTGTGCCTGAATTTCGGCCTGTGGCAGCAGAGCTTGGAAAGGCAAACAGATCCAGAGCAAGCTAAACTGTGGCACAACTTACATGACAGCAGATCCCTCGATTCCAATTATTTATTTATTTCCATTTTACTACAAGATCGAGGCTCATAGGAAGAGAGAGGAGACAGAGAGCTTGAAACACCCAATGGTTGGTGAGTGACGTTTTTAAGGGCGGAACCCAATTGGATACACCTTCCCTGTTATTGCCTATTCAGTCCCTGTTAAGAGGTGACGTGGTCGGTCAGAGGCACCCACCGCAATGGCAGAGGAGAATGGGCTCATCAGCATTCCACTACTAAACAGGAACATTGACAGACCGGTAAGGGGAACTATTTGGATTTGAAGCTGCACAACTGTTGCTGAGCTTTGATTTTGCAGGCTGCTTTATCACTCACCATGATATCAAGTAGCTACGGGACAAAGTACACTTGCTTCAACATGACGTCGATCGACGAATAATGTCAGATCAACACATGATTGCAGTACTAACAAATGGCTTCAATGGCGTGTTGCACTGTAATAGAATTGAAATAAATTTCAAGCCTTTAATTGGTTTGTTCAAATGAATGGAACATCAGACAGAAGTTTCCTGTAGATTAGTCAAACCAAATGAAGATCAGAAAACAGGTGAAGAGAACTATTTAAAAGTGCATTTGTAAGAAGAGCACTTTCACAAGAAGTTTATAAGGAAGCACAAGTCAGGTCAAGTCAGGTATGGGAGGATGCGCCGGAGCAACGAGTCGTTGCATCCACGTTCTGCTAGTACTCCAGGGGCCTCTGTCTGGCCATCCCCCAGGCAGATTCCTGGCCCATCCCCATTTCCTTGAGATGCTGATCAACCTGCTGTAACCACGAGGCACGTGGTCGGCCCATTGGCCTCCTCCACTCAAGAGGCTCCCTCGCTGAGAGAATCTGGTGAGCAGGATCAGCGTCAGGAAAACAAGCCACATGTCCATGCAGCCGCAGCTCCAGCAACTCCTTGGGCATGGTAACCATCATAGCAACCAGACCAATTGTAAGTGTAACCACCTCCCATTATCTCGCCGCAGTCCGGTCTCCGAACCTCAGAGAGTGCTGCAATACAGATGTCCAAACGCTTGAGCTCAGATAACAGAGAGAGGTGATCATCATCTCTTAAGGATAGGACATTCCAGGCTCCCACCCGAAGGGACCGCCTCAGGTTAACCCAGGGAGACTGCCATCTGGTGGACGACACCTCAATACCACCCTGACACACCACCGCAATCTGATCCAGGAAGGTTACCCTGTGGTTTTCCTCCTATCATCAAAGATTGGGGGTCCCAAAGGGGTTGCCCCAATCGCATCATCCGGTGAGATGCCCGGTGGAGGGCAATTGCACAGGAGGTACTCCCACAGAGTGGGTTTTCACATTTCTTTAAAATGCTTTTGGCACATTTTGCGGAATGAATGGTTTTACGGTGGTCAGAGTAGAAATCCTGCCATGAACCTCCTCATAAAAAGTAACTCAACTGCAGGAGGATGTCCGCAGACACAGTTGGGCACGAGATATGGATGGCCGTTGGCTTACAAGGAGCTCCTCATCCCTTTGACAGGTTTTGTATTTAATCCTGTTGGGTGTCGACATCATACACCCTCCTACCAGTTGGGTGTCATACACCCTCCTACCAGTATTTAATCCTGTTGGGTGTCGACATCATACACCTGGTGGAGGAGACGGTTTACTCGCTGACAACCCGACCATGAAACAGGCTAGTACAGGTTTACATGATACCTGTAGCAAGTCACAGATATAATATGGCCTGACCTGACCTGACAGGTGACATGGTACAGGTTTTCTGAATTGTAAAAGGACTAGACCACCTCAACCTCCACCACTTCTTCTCTCCTGCAATTACAAGGTCATCCCATGAAGCTTTTCAAGCCAAGGTGCAAGATACTCCTCAGAAGCAGTTTCTTCAGTCAAAATGATTGAGGATTGGAACAGCCCCACAACTTCCATGGTGGAATTCACATCTGCAACAACCTTAAAAAATAACCTGGACAAATCCTGGAAAAGTGAAATATTCAGTTTGCACTGACTGCCTGCGTGCCTCTCTTTCTGGTTTAAAACCACTATGTTCCAACCAACGCAAACCAACCAATATGGAAATGTACACTGGCATTTACCATAGGATATCATACGCCTATCTCGTACGATGATGATGATTATGATGATGATTAACTAGCATGTCAAGAAAAATCAACAAACAGCAATTTCCCATAAGATTTCCAGACTCGGTGGCATAACGGTTAGAATCCACTCTGAGGCTGGGAGGTCGGTGGTTCGAACCCCAGCCGAGTCATACCAAAGACTTTTAAAATGGCACATGTTGCTTCATTGCTTGATGCTCAGCATTTTAAAAGAATAAGAGCACAGACAAGCAACCATATGTGGGGCAGGCCTTGATGGGAGCTAATGGCCTCCTCCTGCATTGATGTTCCCCTGAAAGGGAACTCATATAAAAATACAACTAAATAGTAATAGTTCAACAAACAATTCAGCTTTGATTACCACCCAACATCAAAAAAGAGATAACACACATCCTCCAATCAAATTAAACAAATCGCACGAACCAAGGTACGAGACCACAAGACGCAACAAATTAACAGTATTTATGGCCGAGCAGGGAGTTTCGGCTCAAGTCTTTTGAGAACTGGCTGGCCATCCCCAACGTCATTTATCCAGAAATTTGTCATTTGTTCAGGATGTTGGTGATAACACTCGTACTCTTTTATTTCATTTTTTTGTATACTTTGTCGAGGCTCGTATGAGAGCTAACACACAATGCACAGCAAGGGGGGGGCATGAGACAAGAGGGGTGGGAGTGGGAAGGACAAAACAGTGGGGAACAGAGACATTAGGAGATCTGTGGAAGGGAGAGGGATGGGGTGGGGAACATGGGGAATACAAGATGGACATTACAGGGACTTTCAGGAAGGAAAGCAGGGAATTTGAAGGAGGTGGGTTTGGGTGGATCATCGGGGGTAGAAAAGATCAAGGATTTGGATGGGGGGTGATAAGAGGTGGTGGTGAACAGCTGTTTTGAAAGCCTGGAGGGAAGAATGGGAAAGAATAAAGTGAAGGAGTTTATTCCAAAGGTGGGAAAAAAGAGGAATGAAAGAGTGAAAGTGAGCAGTTATTCATGATTTTGGTAGTTTTACCAGAAGGGGGTTGTTGGCGGACCTTGAGTGCCCTGCAGAAATGTGGTGGGGACAAATCGCAGAGAGAGCGGGGGAGGGGGGGTGAAGCTGGAGAGGAGACGGTAGAAGACAGAAAGACCACCAACCAGCTTGCGGTGAGAGAGTGAGAGGCCCAAAGACTCAGCCTCTTCGCGGGAGATGCCAATGATCCGAAATGCCTTGGTATCCACAGCGTGAAGCCGAGAAAGGTGGGAGGCAGTTGCACCATCCCAGAAGGGAGAGCAGTACTCTATTAGGCTGTGGACGAAAGCTTTGTATGTGGTCAGGAGCTCAGGTGGGTCAAGGAAGGACTTTGCACGACGGAGGATTCCCAGTCGGCGACTGGCTTTGGAGGCGAGGTTTGAAATGTGGCTTTCCCAGGAAAGGTCATGGCAGATAGTGAGACCCAGAAGCTTGAAAGAAAGGACTTCTTCCAGAGGATTGTTGAGAAAGTGGATGGGGGGGGGAGTTCTAAACGGTCCTTTCGGAGAGACATAGTGAGAGTGCGAGATTTATCCGGATTGAAAGACATGTCCCACGTGTTGGACCAGTTTGTGATTTTACACAGATCTGCAGTGAGTGAAGAAGCTGCTGCTTGCCGTTCTGAGGGATGACAGATGGTACGGCAGAGGGTGGAGTCATCAGCAAAGAGATATAGAGCATTTTCCAGAGGGTCGGAGAGATCATTGATGAAAACCATAAAAAGAACAGGGCCCAGAATGCTACCTTGAGGAACTCCAGCCTGGACAGGAAGAGGGGATGAAAAAAAACTCCATTTAGGGCTACACGTTGACTGTGACAGGAGAGGAAGTGTACGAGCCATGAGTGGAGATGGCCTTGGATACCACAGGAAGAGAGTTTGGTGAGTAGGGCAGGGTGCCAGACTGTGTCAAAAGCACGTGATATGTCCAGGGATACGGCTCTGATTTCATGTCCGGCATTGAGGACCTCCATCCATTGTTGGGAGAGCAGAAGCAGCATGTCCAGGGTAGAGTGACCTGGTCTGAAACCAAATTGAAGATCGGAAATCAAGCCGTTGAAGAAGAGGAAAGAAGCGATGATGGATTCCATAACCTTGCTGATGATTGGCAGAAGGCTGATTAGTCTGTAGTTGCAGAGATCTATTTTTGCACCTTTTTATGCAGGGCAATCATGTTTGCTGATTTCCAAGCAGATGGCAGATGACCTTGGGCAAATGAGAGGGTGAATAGAACAGAGTGAGAGTGAGCAAGAGCAGAAGAGCAGGTTTTTCGGACACGTGGGCTGATGCCATCTGGACCGGTTGCAGAATCCGAGTTGAGGTTCGACAGCAAGCTCTCCACCTTGTCAGGAGAAAAGAACACAGAGTCCAGGGACAGTTGGGTGCGACTGGGTAAGGTGGGTAGAGAAAGCGATTGGTTTTGGACACAAGATTTAGCTGCAAACACCGAGTTTAGGCATTCAGCCTTTTCACTTGCGGTATCAGCAGTGCGGCCATTTGAGGTAAGGGAGGGGATGGAGGAGGAACATACACCAGAAACAGATTTGATTAGATGCCACCAGGATTTTGAGGAAGAAGAGAGGATTGAAAGTTCGGACTTGAGCTTAGAAAGATGTTGTTTTCTGGCTCTCCTGAGGGTAGATACACACTTGTTCCGAGCTTTATGGAAGGAACTGAGATTACCCTCAGTTGGGTTTGCTTTCCATGAGGAAAAGGGAAGTTGTTTCAGGACAACTACCTCACCACAAGCTTCAGTGAACCATGGGCGGGAGGAAGGGGAGGACAACTGAAGATGACAGGGGATAAATCTGTGCATGAGAGAGAGCAAGTTTCTTTGAAAGAATTCCCAGGATGAGTTGATGTTTGAGAAAGTAGTGATAGGAGACCAGTCTATAAGTTTGATGGCTGCTTGGAGACCCTGCCAGTTGGCTTGAGTGAAATGCCAGACTCAACGGCGGTGAGGTGGTTCTCTGATAACAGCCAGAGAGATGTCCACTTTGACAAGGATGTGGTCAGAAGAACCGATTGGAGCGGAGGAAGAGCAGCAGATATTGTCAGGGAAATTTGTCAAAATAAGATCCAGAAGAGATGGAGTACCATTGGTTGAGATCCGGGTCGGGAAGTTGACCGATTGAGTCAGTCCCAATGAGTCGCAGAAAGCTTTTGCTGAGGTGCCATGACAGGTGAGAGAGGTACCCACACCTAGCCAACTAGCATGATGACAATTGAAGTCGCCACATATGAGGAAGAGAGAGTTTGGATGAGAAGATAGAAGTTGGTCCATGTTTTCGGATAGTGAGGTGTAGATGGAGTCATCTCTGTTTGGTGGACAGTAAAGTACACATATAAACATGAGGTGGGAGTGGAGGGGAAGCCGTAGCCAGAGGTATTCATGGGGGTGTGGGGGAGTGAGGGCAGTGCATGGAGAGCGAGACATCGGGTCTTTTATGAAGAGATCGTTTTTATTATTATTATTATTGTTTGAGAGAGTTTTCATCAGATTAAGTCATGGAAGTGTTGTAGAAAAAATCATGAGGTGAATGGTGAAATTGGATCGATAAACGCAGGGGGTGTAAACAGATCACGTAGTTATGAGAGAAGCACTTTGCTCTGGGAGGTGGAAAGTCAAAAGTGAAATTACTTATTTTAACATAAGGATTGCGTAACATTCGGAAAAGGGAAGGTTGAAGTAAAATCGTGGAAGTGTGTGGTGAATTTGGAACGGTAAACTCTTCACTAAAAACAGTGGGATTATTAATGACAACCAACTAATGCTAGCAGACGTGACATCTGGATTAACATTGATCCAAGAGAAGGTGCACTTTGCGATGGAACACCCTCCCTGTGAAGCACCAATCCGACAGTGCATTGTTGGGTCGAGAATCAAACCCAGCCAGATGAGGCAGCTCAAAGGTAGGCGAGGTACATCTGCACCATCCTCACACAATGTTCATGTGTTTCAAAAGATGATCATGCAAATGCCGACATTTACAAAGAAACTGCCTTGAAAATATTTCACCGTTTACCATAAATCACAATGATATACAACGTGCGTACACAGTGTACTGCATCACTCATGGAACCGACCTGCGTAGTCATACCACTTCAGACTCACACTTGGAATCCCACATTCCATTTATTACTCTTATTATTATTATCATTTTGTGTGCAGCACATGGTTGCAAGTTGCATGATTTGCTGCGGGTGTGGCCGTGTCTCTGATGAAACGCCCCTTGGAGGTGAGGGCAGAAATTTGGAATTTGACCAGGATTTGGAATTTGGCCAAGATCTGATAATAGTTCGCATACACTTCGCGAAGGACACCGTGGGATTTTTAATGCCCATCAACGAATGCTGGCAGATGGGATTCACGGTTTAAAAGGTTTAATTTCTATCCGACGGACGGCACACACATTTATGCCTTGCCCTGCCTGCGTGAAACCAAGATGACTGTTTGTAGCTGGGCAAAGATTTGAACCCAGGCTAGATGGCTCAGAGGTGAGTGTACATACTTCCAGACCATCCAGCCAGCCTATTTATTACTCTCATCCAGAGTTATTGAGAAGTTGACTTGCACCTCACAGCACCCACAATATTGATTGAACGATTAAAGTTACAAGAGTACTATTCCAGTGAAAATTTTGCCTGAGAACATTCCTACTCCGAAAAAACTTTTCCCTTTTTCCTGCCCACATACTGTGTTGCAATATCTTTTCCTAACCACAATGTTATTGACGTGCAACATTCGGTGCCAATCTTCCGAAAAACAAAGAGCCTGTTCGCAATGATAACTACAATGTCACTCTGTAGAGCACGGACAATCCGCCAGGCTGAACAGTTTACTTTTTGTTGCCAACTGATAGGCCGGATCTGCATGTGGATGTTCACCAAAATCGAATCAATTGGTCAATGTCACACACTCAACCTGTCCACCAACTTTCGTCTGAATCCATCCATAACCTTTAGAGATATCATGTTCACAAACAGACAAACAGACAGGGGTGAAAACATAACCTCCTTCCACCTTGGGTGGGGCGAAGCTAAATATGCTTAAATACATGAGATAATTTCATTCCAGATGCATAACTTGCATATTATACTCGAAAAATGATACGACAGGATATCAACAAATGTAAACTAACCAAAAGTGGAATGAAAGAAAAGCAACACTCCTGAACAACAGAAAAAGTCAACCGTGAGCAAAGTGTAGGATACTCCTTTCTTAACCAGGTCCACTTTTACAGTCTCCCTCACCTCCCATCACTTTCACTTGAGAGATGGTCTTATGATACATTATTGTCCTATGGAGATCTTATCGTGGACACGACATGAATTTGATCGAAGATTCGCACGATTCAGTTTATTCTTCGAAGTTGGTGATTAATCTGCTCATTATGCTAATCGTGTGCAGGGGATCCAGTAATGCATTTACTTCTGCTGGCTCACCCTCTTATTTTGAAACAATTACATTGTACATCATGCCTTGTATTCCCATCACTTTCTGGTTCTACCTCTATTTCTGACTTTTTTCTGTCTCTTTTGGTTAAGAAATTTGTGTTTTGCTGTCCTTGCTACTATTCAGCTTTTCCTGGCTGGCTCCTGGATTTTTGAATTGGTATTTTCAATGATTTTTGTCTTAATGATGATGGGCATTGGTTCTGAAATGGAGCAAAATGATAGCCACTGGGTAATGAACTATCTCCTTGAGATAGTGTCTTTAGCCATGCTTACGAGCTATCTTTGGATAACAAACATAGTTAGGGAATTTTAGCAAATTGTATTGACCATCTGTGAAAAAATTGCTTACTAAAAAATTTCTTCACTAACGTATTCATCTTGGTGTCTACTAACACCTATCAATTGGTGCAAACCCAAATCCTTGTGGAAAATTCTGGGGAGCCAATCAAAGTTCGGGTGCTCAGAGGGCCTGCGCGAAAAAAATCGGAAAAATTAACTTTTGCCAATATTGACTTGTGGGATGTCTAACTCGGGGTTTTTTGGGGTGCTGAATTGATTCCAACCATTATTTTTGAGAAAAAATACTCCTTGATCATATAAAATGTATTTTATTGACATTTTTAACAGAACTGTGCTCAATGGAAATGTTGCTTCATCAGCTTTTACAACCTTATTCATCAAACTCCCCAGTACCTTCCTCACTCCTCTTGTCATCCAGCTGGTTTATGTTCAGGCAAGAGTTACCATGACAGATGCCGCAAGCAGAAATACACTTGACTCCTTGCTTTTTACAGCAGCACCTGAGTGAGCTGCAGACCCCCACACAGTTGCAGCTGGCAAACGTCAGGAGGTAGTCTGGTGCAATGGGGTCTATAGAAGGGACTGGTGCATATCCTTGCTCAGTGAGTTGCCATCCATAGTCCCGGGCATCCAACGATGGACTTTGCAGCATCAGCCAGTCTCTAGTCTGGAGGTAAGCTCGGAGAGAGTGCTGTGCTGCAGCTCCTGTTGTTTGGGGGAGTTTCTCAAGTTTTATGCTCCCAGTAGCAGCTCGCTTGCTGAAGATGTCAAATCTCAAGTCTTCCAAGTCTTTGGAGGATTTCCCATGGAACATGAGCATGAAAAGATCACAGCCTGCTTTAATGATGTCACCTTTCTCAGCTCAGATGTCCATAAACACGTCCATTGCCCTCTCTGCTTCATCATTCTTGCAGAGCTTGCTGAGCAAAGTTGGTTTGCTAAACCCAAAAATTGCAGACACTGTATCGCAGCCAGAGAAGCTGTGCAAGAAGATGAGATACCTCCGGCATATCTCTGGGAGGGCCTCCCAGATCTTTCCGACATCGTAAGATGTTTCTTTGGCTGTCGTGAGGAAGATCGGATGGTCTGCAACATGATGAATCAGCATAACCAGGACGTCTGTGTCCTCAGCCCTCACCTCGACAGGGGACCATCTTTCCTCATCTGGAGCTGCGTGGACGATGGAGGTGTTGGCATCATGGGAGCATTGCTGTGCATTGATTCCATTCCTATTAAATGTCTCAGCAAGGAGCAGAACGAGCTGGGCTTTGTTGTTCTTGTTATGGAGGAACTTTTCTCTTGCAATGATGATTTTGAGATCCAGACGAATCTGAA
Organism: Eptatretus burgeri; assembly: GCF_056783735.1. NCBI lineage: Eukaryota > Metazoa > Chordata > Myxini > Myxiniformes > Myxinidae > Eptatretus > Eptatretus burgeri. The sequence continues at coordinate 61,545,018 of NC_140972.1, read as the reverse complement.
TATCACAGCATGCATTCTTTGTTCGTCTCAAGTGGTCATGGTCCTTGGTGGAGCTGCCATATCCGTCAAAGACCACCGTTATCCGGAGGCGATGGCTCCCCATGGACTTCACAAACTGGAGGTAGCTCTCGGCAACATCCTTCCAAGTAAGGTTAGCCTCCCACTTGACATTGTGCAGGAGCCACCCACCATCAACCACAAGGCTTTTGCAGGGGGGTTGTTCGACAGGTGCCACACATGCCTTCAGGGACCTTACTAGGGCAGCCTTGTCTGCTTTCGCAACTTTTTATTTTTGTCAAATAGAGACCGGTTTTGGTGTCAACTCAAAGAGCAGAGCTTCTTTGGTCTTGACTTCACGCTCACTGATGACAATGAGGCGGTTGAATAGCTTCAGTGAGTCAATGACCAGCTTCTCGCCATTGACTTTGGGTCCAGATCTGAAGCTTGCAAGTGATTTGACCTTGTGTTTGGTTAACATTGCATCCACAACAGTTTTCCCATCCATCTTAGCCTGTATGGCTCTGCCAACTTCTTCTACTTGATCAGCATTGACTTGTTCTTCAGGAGTGCTGCTGAACCCAGATGAGAAAGACACCAGAGTCTTCTTGTCCTGTGTGGCACCGAAAGGGTTGATTTCCTCCAACCACCCAACAATGGTGTTGACAGCATCGTTATCTCTCTTCATTTGGGCTCTTTTTACCGTCGGTGTGGACAGGTACCCCACATTTGACCATGCTTCCTTCTAGCTCTTGGTGAATGAATGAGAAGTGGTTCAGAGTCTGAACCCAAGACTTATGAGAAGACTCATTCCGAAAGCGGCCTCTGTTTAGACCACCAGAGGATTTTGCCTCACGCATGAGTGTGGTTTCTATCGTGATGTCGGTCCATGTGCTGGACCATTCATGGTCTGAGAACCTGACTACATGGTTGCCGTACAAAGTGAAATTGGATAGAGTTTCCTGGAACATGGGACTCTCCTGTCGCTGATGCATCAGCTGTACATACAGCCTTGCTCCTTTTGCGTACTGATGGTGGCCCGCTGCTGCGAAGGTATTGAGCATTCCAATGATGCAGTCGAGATGACCTGTGTGGTCTGGGACATGCTCACTCCTGATGAATACCTTGATGAGGTCGATTCTGCCATAGTACCAGACCCAGAGTGCTGGTGTCCTTCCTCCTTCAGCTAAGATCTTCAATCTCTCTGCCATCCTCTCCTCGAAGACAGTGACTATCCTTGGTGCATATGTTAGATTAGAGGAATTTTGATTACCTGTTGTCTCATCTTTTGCAGTCCTGATCATCCTTTGCAGTCCTCCATGTCTTCGTACTTCTGCTCACTGAAGACACCTCTCAGCATGAACTTGGCAATTCCTGCAGATGCAAGAAGGTGAAACCGAATGGCCTTGGCATAAGCCCCGCCTGAGAGGATGTGTTCTGCTGTGGTGCTGCCTGGATAAACTAGCTGTATGACCTCTTGCAGTCCAGAGTCAGCCATGACCATCTCGATGGACCCGAGGAAGCTTTTCAGGAGGTGAAACCCACCTAGTTTTGTGATGATGGGCAATTCAGACTGGAATATCTGCATTGCTGTCAACCATATAGGCAGGTCGAATGTTATGAGGGCAGGAGACAGATAGCGCCGTAGACATTCCATTAGCGTGGTGTAGATAGTGCTGTACTCGTTAGGGTCACCCTCGATGATTGGAAGAAACTCAATGAGGGACTTCTCCTTGCATTCAGGTTTGTATAATGACTTCATGAAACCATTCCAGTTGGCATGTTCGAATGTGGGGTTGAGATTCTTGATAGCCCATCCTGCCATCAAAGCGATGTTCCCTGGCTGCAAGGCTGGGGGGTCTACATGAAGATCTGCAACAGGAACAAACTTAACGTCTGCCAATCCTACTTTATTTTTTGGAACAAAGGATAGAATCTTCAGCTCTGCTGCTTTGAGGGTTGCTGCCTTGTCCTCAACAGTTATCTGCCTTCTTGGAATAGTTGCAAGAAGCTCTTCTTGTCTCTTTGCAGGGGCCGGAGATGTCACTAAGATGACGCCCATAGCATGGAATGCTGTGTTCCCGTTTCGTGACACAATGTTCAGATCTATATTATCACCAACACATTGCTGAACTGTGTTTTCTTCTGGAAGGAAGACGGCAAAACCCTCATCCATCTCATCACTATTCTCCTCTTCCTCTTCTGCCTGTTCTGGAGATGGGACAGCATCGACTTCTGCTTCAAATTTTATAGCTAAAAGCTCTTAGCTAACGTCAGCTAACACAGAGAATTCTACTGAGCATGAGCACAAGTATAACCAACAATATAGCAGTGGTTTCAAAAATGTTGTATGCTGGTTTCAGCACAATTTGAACAATCTGAATCAATTGAGCCAAATTACCACAAAGCACAATCTGAGATATCTAAAAATGTATCATATCAATATTTTACGGCCAGGGATTCATTTTTCCTCAAATCTAATGGTTGGAATCAATTCAGCACCCCTAAAAAACCCCTAGTTAGACATCCCACAAGTCAATATTGGGAAAAGTTAATTTTTCCGATTTTTTCGCGCAGGCCCTCTGAGCACCCGAACTTTGATTGGCTCCCCAGAATTTTCCACAAGGATTTGGGTTTGCACTAATTGATAGGTGTTAGTAGACACCTAGATGAATACGTTAGTGAAGAAATTTTTTGGTAAGCAATTTTTTCACAGATGGTCAATACAATTTGCTAATATTCCCTAACTAATAACACATTGTCCCTTTTTTAGTGGTGCTCAAATGTAATATTGTTGTTGCAGATCTTTCTTTATCCACATTTATTTTTCCTTCCACCACCTCTAACTACTTCTATGTTTTTTTTTAAATTCCTATTTTTAAACCTGGTGTTGGCTTAATGGTTCAGGTGGCTGGCTTTGGATCTTCGGGTCTTAAGTTTGAGCAACTGTCGTGCCATTAAATAACACCAGGTGAGCTGATTCAGCCTGTCATCCTTCCGAGGTCAGCATAAATGACTACCAGCTGACTGAAAACAGGGGCACTGCATCAGCGGCACAGCCGTGTTCCCAGCAATGATGCAGTCCAGGCTGCAGTCGAATTTATATTTCAATTTTTAAATCTTCTTGGAAATAAGGTGAAACAATAAGTCGTTGTCAACCTGCTGTGTTGAATTTGGTGTCGCTGCATGATGGAGCTGAATTTAGTTGATGATGTGGCTGTTGTGTTCATCTTTACCTCTTATGTCATTTAATTTTTGGATCTGGTGTTTGTACTAAATGTGCTGTGCTTATATTATTAGTCCCCTTCTGGTTTCACCGGAGTGGACTATTGGTATGCTGTCCCCGTCTGTCTGTCTGTCTATCCGTCTATCCCACTTATGGTTTTTCAGACTTTTTAGCTTATCTGGAATTTAAATTCCAGATAAGGTATTGTTATCGCGCACCATCTCTCCATCCGTCCGTCTCCTATTTCAACTTATCCGGCCAAACCGCTGGAGCCGATCCGGCTGAAATTTGGCAGCAACGTTCCTCTCCTGACTGGTAAAAAGAATTGCAAAGCTCATTCCGGTCACATGACTAAGTTGGCTGACTTATTTCAAAAACTTGTTCTCCAGACCTACCAGTTAAAATACTACCAAATTTGAGTTACAACATTAGGATAGGGTCATGATGTTAAATTGCGGAGGTCATCCCGATCAAAAGACCGGAAGTGTGTCAAAATGGCAGTCCTGCAGATTCCTTCTAAAATCTTATTCTCCTGATCTACCAGTCAACATGCTACCAACCTTGTGTTACAACACTAGGCGAGGGGAGGGATGTTAAAGTTCCAGTCATTCCCATCACGTGACCTGAAGTGTATCAAAATGGCGGACTTAGTAAAATTTCTGGAAAAATCGCATAAAATTGTATTGCACAGCAATTCTCATGCTTGTAAAGCATGTTGTCTGTAATTGAGCTTATTTTTGTCTTCCCACAAATGATTGATAAATGGGAGACACGAAGTAGATGTGCATGTATGAATCTCCATGGGACCATCTGTACATATAATGCATGTAAGGAGGGGGAAAAGGTAACAAGACAAAAATAAACAAAGTCAGCTGTTTTCAATTTCATGGTGAACAGGTGAGGAGACAATAACCAAACTTAACTGATGCCAACTTACTGTCAGCTATCCATGCCTCATGGTGAGCAAAATAAGTAGTGCAGGTCTGTAAAGACCAAAATTTTGCGATCTGATCAAAGATGGCCAACTGGGAGACTGATAGCCATTTTCGTTGTACATAAATATGGGTTAGCCCTTGAACTCTGTACAGCAAAATTACTAAAACAATGGGGGCTGTGACATTTTGTCTTTTTTACTTGTTTTTCCATGCTTTATAGGTAAAACCCATGACTATGATTCCATTTTTGTTCTTGCACAACTGGAAGGATCTCTTTCAGTGAGGAGCCTTTTGTCAGGAAGCCAAGAAAACTTTCATGAAGCTGCTTCAATTGTTTGGCCAAACTGCAAAGTTGTTAATTATTTTCATTAAAAGTGCCTTGTGGTGTAAGTCGTGTAACCGTCTTCACTGTAACACAGTTTGCCTAAAAGCTTCCTCTTCTTTCGAAGTCCTTATCTCTTTCAACGACTGTGGGAATTAGGGTGGATTGTCTTGACTTACAGAAATGTAGATGCTTGGTGTTGATGAAGCTCAGTCATGATGGGTCAAATGGCCTACTCTTGGGTTTAAATCCCTTGTATTTTTGTTGCATGAACAGTTTCCATTCACAGAGCTGCTCTCACCAGTTGGTCGATTCTTTGTCAAGGCCACTGCGAGAAACCCCACATTTCCTCCACACCCTTCTCATAATTACATCCAATCTCTGAAGAAAGTTTGACAATTTGCCACCTTTATCTTAGAAGTCATCCTGAAACACCAATCCAACAGTTTATAGTCGAGCCAAGAATCGAACCCAGACTAGACAGCTCAAAGGTAAGTGCTTCCTACCTCTGTATCATCCTGTCAAGACCAACCAAGTTGATTAAAAAATACTTTTTGAGAAATGTCATACAAATATGATGTAGTCATTGGTACGAGCAATATTTTATGAACCCTGATGTTGTTGGTACTCTAATGAAGTGACAAGTAAGCAACGTTATAGTCGAAGGTGAAAACCTCAGTTTGAAGGACATTCTACAGGGTGCCCCACAGAAAAGCAGGAAATTTGAGATTTTGAGATTTCTTTTGCCGTATTTTACCATATAGATAAACTAACATATAATAAAGTGTATCTTCATTTTACACTACATCTAAGTTTGCTTTTGTTTTGTTTGAAAATAAAGTGAATCTTTGTTTTACACTACATCTAAGTTTGCTTTTGTTTTGTTTTAAATAAACTGTACCAAATTTCCTGGTTTTCTGTGGGGCACCCTGTATATTCCTTCATCCAACTTTCGAGCTAATAATGCTGATTATTTTAAACATCCAGTAGAAAACACAACTTTGACAGTATTCAAAACAAGTACAACAAGTGAAATCCTTCAATACAGCGTGTGTGGTGAAGCAAATGAGTACCCTAATGTTATTGAAAGAACCACTTATCACTTTGCCACCAATATCAGCCATAATTGTAAGTAAATTTCAACTACTAATGCATGACGAAACACTTGTTTATGGCTAATATTAAAGAGAATGATGGCATAAGAAGAACTTAGCTTTCAGCGTTCGGCGCGAAATGCCATGGTGGGCGGAAATGACGTTTTTCGTTCGTTCGTACATGAGAGAGGAGCGTTTCTTGGTTTTTTTTTCTGTCAAGCAATAAATTCAATGGTTTTCACATATATGACAAATTAGTTTCACAAATTTCCATTGAAATACTCAGGTATTTCCATCAATTGTCGCCATTTCCGTCTAGGTTACGCATTGCCATCTACCGGACGGCCGTCATTGGCTCACTTGAGGCACGTGGGGGAGGGGGGGGGGACACCGGGGACATTTCAAACCGGTGCAATTGTATACAACGCAGGCGCTGGAACAAGAGAAAGAGCAATCAGAGATTGCAGACCCTCACCAGGACTTGTTTTGTGTGGTGTGTTGTGTGGTGCTTGTGTAGTTTTGTGTTGTGTTTGTGTTGTGGTGTGTTATGTCATTAATAAGAGACATAATTAGAACTGCCACTTTATAGCTGCTGGTAGTGATAACCGGGTTAAGCCATTTCAGAGAAGAAGATTTTTGAAGGGTTAAAAAACAAAAACAATATTACTGCTGAATCACATAACCGATGACATTATCAAAAAAATTGTGGACCGTATTATCCCGAGATAACCCTCAAAATTTTTCATACTGATTGGATGTAGCGTTCTACATATACAATTATGACATCATAAAAAAAAAAAATCACACTCTTTCCCCATGAGGAGAACTTGCTCAGTGCCGTTTCATTTTTTTCCTTGGTGCAGTTTCCGAACTAAAGAGGTCCAAAGTTTTTCCATTTTTCCAACATGGCAGCAACACCACGTGACCTATGACATCATAATTATCATTCAAACATTCCACATGAGTAGTCACACCGATGGTGAAAATTTCCTCTCAATCTGACAAGCGGTTGCGGAGAAAAACACGAAAGTTCTGTGCAGACAAACAAACAAGCAGTCATAGACTGGTACTTACGAAATCGTCAACTTGACCTCTGACCTTGTCTAATAAAAGTTGTCTCGAGAGAAGGTAGTGACGCAAACCAGAAGTTTCTACGATTATTCTGTACCAAACCATCAAAAATCGAATGTTTGACCTCACTGTGACCTTGACCTTTGACCAAAATCTAATCAGCGCTAGCCATCACCCTCCAGAATCACGTGGTGTAATTTGACATTGGTAGCTTCTTCCGTTCTCGAGTTATCGTGCCTACAAACAAACACACACACACACACACACACACACACACACACACACACACACACACACACACACACACACACACACACACACACACACACACACACAAACAGAGGACAGAAGTCATCAATATACTTAAGAAATCTAAAGATTTCGTAAGTAACAAACCATACCAAATGCAATACCCTCTCCTTTGGCAAGGGTATTTATGACATATGACCTTTCTCAAACAGGTACCACAGAATTTTCATCCGAATGAGAAGGGATTGTTTTTTTGACTGTGATCTAAGACTCATGAAGGAACTTACAGAAATACACTTGTAGGACAAAAACAATGGGACACGGAAGTGTAATTATAAGGACATGTAAACAAAGTGCAAACATACGTGGTATCCTGGATTTAAACCTATAGGAACCATGCATCATGAACCATGGGTTCAGATTGGAACACTGACACGCCAACCAAAACATTATTTCCAAATAACGAAAATAAACACATTCTTTGCAAACCCTTGATCTGTACAATTTCTTGAAACCAAAACATTATTTCAATTTTTTTTGGGGGGGGGCACCTACTGTTGCTCAGTTTGTGCATATTGGGGAGGGTGGAAGCAGGGGAGCATGCACTGACTAGTGTTCACTTTTTGCTTTTTGGCTATTGGGGAGGGTGGAGGCAGTGGCATACCTAAGGCATGACAGGTATGGCACATACCCTGGGCACCACTGAGCAAGACTCGGTCTCTGTCAAGACTGGAATATTGAAGTTGAAAGACTTCAGAGACAAAAGAATCGAATGGCTGATGAGAACTCGAGAGATGCTGGGTTAACAGTCAAGGAGGAAATGGAAAGAGTCATGAAGATTCGACCCTCTTCACAGAGAAATGGACGAAAGGTTCGCTCGTTTGCATGACACCGACGCCAAGTTTGGGTTCCTTCTCGATGCCGAGGGACTTGTTATGGCGCCGAGAATAATGACCTAAAGAAGAAGTGCGAAAATTTGGGCGAATTGTACAGCTCTGATGCTGATGGGCAGCAGCCATATGAAGAAATTTAGGATTGCAGAATGTTGCTATCAAGTTGGGCCAACATGAAAATATCAAGATGTGAAGAGCTTTTCGAAATTATTGTTCAGTATGGAGATGAGAGCGTCTTCCCCGATCTTCACACTGCTATTCAGATAATGCTAACCATCGCAGTTTCCATCGCCAACTGTGAGAGATCATTCTGCAAGATAAAACCAATACTTTTGCATTTGAGAGCCTCCATGGGTCAAGGCAGACTCTGTGATCTTGCTCTGCTGAGTGTAGAAAGAGAATAAACTGAAAAAAAACTGATTTTGAACACATCATAGACCAATTTGCATCAGTGAAAGCAAGGAAAGTGGTCAAAGCAAGGAAAGTGCATCCTTGTCAAAGTGGACATCTCTCTGGCTGTTATCAGAGAACCACCTCACCGCCGTCGAGTCTGGCATTTCACTCAAGCCGACTGGCAGGGTCTCCGAGCAGCCAAACTGACAGACTGGTCTCCTATCACAACTTTCTCAAACATCAACTCATCCTGGAAATTCTTTCAAAGAAACTTGCTCTCCCTCATGCACAGATTTATCCCCTCTCGTGTTCAGTTGTCTTACCCTTCCTCCCGCCCTTGGTTTACTGAAGCTTGTGGCGAGGCAGTTGTCCTGAAACAACTTGCCTTTGCCTCATGGAAAGCAAACCCAACTGAGGGCAATCTCAGTTCTTTCCACAAAGCTCGGAACAAGTGTGTATCTACCCTCAGGAGAGCCAGAAAACAACATCTTTCTCATCTCAAGTCTGAACTCTCAAACCTCTCTCCCTCCTCAAAATCCTGGTGGCGTTTAATCAAATCTGTTTCTGGTGTATGTTCCCCCTCCATCCCTTACCTCAAATGGCCGTACTGCTGATTCCACACGTGATAAAGCTGAATGTCTAAACTCGGTGTTTGCAGCTAAATCTTGTGTCCTAAACCCATCACTATCTCTACCCACTTTACCCAGTCGCACCCAACTGTCCCTGGACTCTGTATCCTTTTCTCCTGACAAGGTAGAGAGCTTGCTTTCAAACCTTGAGTCAGATTCTGCAACCGGTCCAGACGGCATCAGCCCACGTGTCCTCAAAGTCTGCTCTTCTGCTCTTGCTCACCCTCTCTCTGTTCTATTCACCCTCTCATTTGCCCAAGGTCATCTGCCATCTGCTTGGAAATCTGCTAACATCACTGCCCTGCATAAAAAAGGTGCAAAAACAGATCCCTATAACTACAGACCAATCAGCCTTCTCCCAATCATCAGCAAGGTGATGGAATCCATCATCGCCTCAGATATGAAATCCTTCCTCTTCTCCAATGGCTTGATTTCCAATCATCAATTTGGTTTCAGACCAGGTCACTCTACCCTGGATATGCTGCTTCTGCTCTCCCATCAATGGATGGAGGTCCTCAATGCCAGACAGGAAATCCGAGCCGTATCCCTGGACATATCACGTGCTTTTCACACAGTCTGGCACCCTGCCCTACTCACCAAACTCTCTTCCCATGGTATTCAAGGCCATCTCCACTCATGGCTCGCAGACTTCCTCTCCTGTCGCAGTCAACGTGTGGCCCTAAATGGAGTTCTTTCATCCCCTCTTCCTGTGCAGGCTGGAGTTCCTCAAGGTAGCGTTCTGGGCCCTGTTCTTTTTCTGGTTTTCATCAATGATCTCTCGGACTCTCTGGAAAATCCTCTATTTCTCTTTTCCGACGACTCCACCCTCTGCCGTACCATCTGTCATCCCTCAGACCGGCAAGCAGCAGCTTCTTCACTCACTGCAGATCTGGATAAAATCACAAACTGGTCCAACACGTGGAACATGTCTTTCAATCCAGACAAATCTCACACTCTCACTATGTCTCTTCGAAAGGACCGTTTACAAAACCCCCCCATCCACTTTCTCAACAATCCTCTGGAAGAAGTCTTTTCCTTCAAGCTTCTGGGTCTCACTATCTGCCATGACCTTTCCTGGGAAAGTCACATTTCCAACCTCGCCTCAAAAGCCAGTCGCCGACTGGGAATCCTCCGTCGTGCTAAGTCCTTCCTCGGCCCTCTTGAGCTCCTGACCACTTACAAAGCTTTTGTCCGTAGCCTGATGGAGTACTGCTCTCCCCTCTGGGCTGGTGCTCCTGCCTCCCACCTTTCTCGGCTTCACGCTGTCGAAACCAGGGCATTTAAGATCATCGGCATCTCCCGCAATGAAGCTGAGTCTTTGGGCTTCTCACTCAATCACCGCAGGTTGGTCGGTGGTCTTTCTGTCTTCTACCGACTCCTCTCCAGCCTTGTCCCCCCTGCTCTCTCTGCGATTTGTCCCCACCACATTTCCACAGGGCGCTCAAGGTCCGCCAACAACCCCCTTCTGGTAAAACTACCAAAATCACGAATCACTGCTCATCTTCACTCTTTCATTCCTCTTTTTTCCCGCCTTTGGAATAAACTTCCTCACTCTATCCTTTCCCATTCTTCCCTCCAGGCTTTCAAAACAGCTGTTCACCACCACCTCTTATCTTCCCCCATCCAAATCCTCGATCTTTTCTACCCCCGATAATCCACCCAAGCCCACTTCCTTCATTTCTCCTGCTTTCCTTCCTGAAAGTCCCTGAAATGTCCATCTTCTCTTCGCCATGTTCCCCGTCCCATCCCCATCCCTCTCCCTTCCACAGTTCACCTAATGTGTCTGTTCCCCACTGTTTTGTCCCTTCCACTCCCGCCCCTCTTGTCTCATGGCAAACCTCACAAGTATTTACATGTAATATCTAGTACCTCAGGTCATAAGCGACAACACCCTGTATCGCGAGTGACAACATTCCTTCTGAATTGTCTCATCTCGCCGAGGTTCGAATCTCGGTCCAGCTACAAACTGTCATCACGGTGTTTCACTGCAGGGCGAGACACCAACAAGCGGGACGTCCCTCGGATGGATATTAAGCCGGGCGTCCCAACTGCTGTCATTAGTTGGTGGGCCTTAAATATCCCACAGTGACCTCAGTGAAAGGTAGGTAAGCTATTGCTGGCACAGTTGAACAAATTACAAATCCCTGAACTCTCCGTAGAGTATCCTGTATCGCAGTGGTGCCCCGTGCAGGATTTTACGTTGTAAGCCTTTGCCAATGAAACTGCACAACTATCCCAACCCCAACTACGAGGAGGATAAACAAACAACAAGCGAAAAGAAGGCACCACCTGTGTAAAAGTTAAAAGGAATTTCCTCGTGGTGTTGTGTAGTGTGTAGTGTAGTGTATATAAGCAATTCGAGATGGGGATGGGATGGCGTGCAACGTGGCAGGAACAAGAAAGAGCATTTGCAGGTTTTTGCTGGAAGCCAAATTCGAAATAAAAATCATGACGTCATACTTGCAGTTAGCCAATCAGTGATGAGTATATATTGTGAGGTTCATGAGGCACGAATAAAACTCGCAGCTCCTGGTGGAATCTAACACACCAGACGCGACAGTTTCTTAATGGTAAGTACAAAGTAATTATCAGTTATTCCTTGTAACTGTCATCGAGAAATTCAGGATTCCATTGATTTCGAAGCCGTTTTGAAGGGAAGAATATGTTTACTTGTAAGGAAATTGAGCGAAACAAAGCACATAATTATATAGCCGAGTGGTAAAAATTATGACACGGAGTTGAACAATGCATGATTCAAGAATCAATACGCTGGATACGACACAGGCATGACGGGCCGAACGACGAGTTCCGACTAACTGTACTCCACTGTCGAGAGTTCTTCCACACATTGTTACTATGTTTCAGGAAAGATTCGAGTAGTTTTAGATTTGTCTTCATATATATATATATATATATATATATATATATATATATATATATATATATATATATATATATATATATATATATATATATATATATATATATATATATATATATATATATATGTAAGCCTGGTGTTGTCTTAGTGGTTAGAATGGTGGCTTGGGATCCGAGGTGGTGGCTTGTGATCCGAGGTGGGGGCTTGGGATCCGAGGTGGGGGCTTGGGATCCGAGGTGGGGGCTTGGGATCCGAGGTGGGGGCTTGGGATCCGAGGTGGGGGCTTGGGGTCCGAGGTGGGGGCGTGGGATCCGAGGTGGTGGCTTGGGATCCGAGGTGGTGGCTTGGGATCCGAGGTGGTGGCTTGGGATCCGAGGTGGTGGCTTGGGATCCGAGGTGGTGGCTTGGGATCCGAGGTGGTGGCTTGGGATCCGAGGTGGTGGCTTGGGATCCGAGGTGGTGTCTTGGGATCCGAGGTGGTGGCTTGGGATCCGAGGTGGTGGCTTGGGATCCGAGGTGGTGGCTTGGGATCCGAGGTGGTGGCTTGGGATCCGAGCATCCTGAGTTCAAGCCCCGTTGGCCGCTGAATTAATACACCAGGGGGTTGACTCAGCCTGTCATCCTTCCGAGGTCGGCAAAACGAGTACCAATAAGTGGTAGAAGGGCACTGCATCAGCGACACAGTCATGCTTCCAAGAAACGATAGCTACCCTGGCAGCTAAGCTGCCATTACACAAGAAGAAGAAGTTGATTTTGTTATTCTGTCTGTTTACCGCCAACATGTCACAATTTTTAACCAAACCTCACGACATGGTGGAGTTCGTCATAAGGAAGAAGACTTGTTTGAGGTCAAAAGGTCAACATTGACCAAAGGTCAACAACTAAGGTGGTATTTCTAAAATCCTCAATTTTCATCCGATTGACTTGAATTTTGAAGTTATTTATGATTCCATTCGACTTGTGCATGCTTTGTATATATATTTTTTTGAATCATCACACCCTTCAAATTTGGTATTATTAATGCAGTTACACATTATCTCTGTGCAGTGCATTTTTGTAAAAACTGATGGAAGTAAACAACTCATTCTTCCAGATGACAATTCGGTTGTGATGACATCATTTTTGTACATTAGTTGAACGAGTGATGTCATTACAGCACATTGCTTTATTGTGCTTTGAATCAGAAGCACAAGTTTCAACATGTGGCTATTTCTCAGAAAGGCAAAACTTTTGAATGGTGGCAGCTTGTATAATTATTGTTATACAACAATTAATGAATGGACAAAACAAATGGTTCCATACTATAAAGATGGTTGTATTTTTGTTTTTTGTAGGCAGAGCTTTCAGACAGAAACCCTAGGTGCCTACGACACACACTGCTGCACAGACGACCAGATCCACCGTGGAATCTGCAGGCCAGCCTAACAAAAAAGCTCAAGAACGAATGTGTCTGCACACCTCGGGCTGCCAAAAATGGGCTGTTCAACCTCTTCCCAGTGCTACAATGGCTGCCAAAGTATGTTTACCATGCATCAGTTTGTTTGCTTTTGCTGAGTTTCTTGCATGGTCTGTTTTTGGTGGCAATAACACATTTGGAAAACATCTTATGAACAGTGACATTCCTAAATTGGAATTTATTCGTTGTGACTGCTTGCAAGCCAAGCTACGAAATATCAAGTTTTACCCCACGCGTGCAAAACGAAAAGCGAGGTTATGCAACTGGTTCACTTTGTCTGTGTTCCTGTCTGTCTGTCTATAGTCTATGATCGAGGAACTACTTTATTTAAATTGAATTTTATAATACTAGTACATGCCCGTAAAACAAAAACAACAAAAAAAATAAATAAATAAATATTCAAACCGAGAGCAAGAAACAACAACCACACAGGCCGTTTCTTCGCTCTCGCATGCCCTACGTGCGTGGCCCGGAAGTTCGCATATCGCAGTTACGATTATTCGCAATTTAGTTTTAATGGCCAATTATTCAATTAGCGCCAACATATTTTGCCTTTTCGCAATGTCGTCGCAAGGAAAAACAAAAAGAGAAGAGAAGAGAGAGAAAAAAATTTTTACTTCCTGGTTCGGAGCATACCAGCTCACTGATGTTACCGAAATTTATGCACTGTCTAATATGAAAACGATCATAACTTGGGGCATTGTGTTTATCTATAAATGCGCATAAGAAATTGAGAAATTATTAGAATACATGAAGTCATCATTATCCGGAAGTCCGTACGTTGTAACCCGTAATGGGGAACGCGGCTGAGGTTCCCTTCCCCCATCGGCCACGCCCACGCAGCAATGTGTCTTGTCATTGGTTGGTAAATAAATGGCCATAACTTTGGAAGCACTTGTCCGATTAATATCAAACCTTGAAAGGGCACATCCTCAGGTCCCCAGCAATATATCTGGCAAGTTTCAATTAGATCGGACCAGTGGTTGTCGAGAAACAGCGGTCACACATACACACACACACACACACACACACACACACACACACACACACACACACACACACACACACACACACACACACACACACACACACACACACACACACACACACACACACACACACACACACACTGCTGGAATTATAGATATTTATAATATGTGAATACTGTCGAACATGAATCGGAACATGACCTGCAGTTTAACAGTACTTTGACTGAAAATGGCAAAGTGTATGGAATATCATGCAGAACACGCATACACAGAGATGATTGAGGTAATTTTTTTTAGTCTGCCTGTATGGCAGTCAAACAAAATTAAAAATAATTCCAAACAGGGAACTTACTGTGTATAGGGATGTCATAATGGACACAAAACAACAGACACAAATAACTAATGTAACATGGTGTATCAGAGGATTTATGATCTTCATAAGGTGGCGTAAAAGACGCTGCATCAACGGCGGTAAACTCCTGAGAGCATTTCTATTTTTCTACAGCCTTTAAAATCTTTATTTTATTTCAATTTAATTTTATACAACACAAATCATCTTCTTGGCATTTTCAAAAACCTGTTTAACAGTACGTAAACAAAATATTTATGCTGTATCATGCCCTGAGGGTTGACTGACGGAATAACTGTGAGATTCCGACAAATATGATGGTACCTATCTCAAGAAGTTATGGATTGATTCAGATGAAACTTGATGGACGAGTTGGGTAGGTGACAAGAACAAGCTGATTAGATTTTGGTTTAGGTACAGACGCAGACCCAGCCTATCAGTTGGCTACAAAACGTAAACTGTTCAGCCTGTTGGAGGTATGCGCTCCACCAAGTGCCGTTCTAATTTCCTATTGTTTTTCTCCTCTCCATCTCTCATCTCCAACAAAAACCTCATTTTACCAACTGACCAACTATGCTCCACCTCATAGGTTTTGTTTTGTTTTTGCCCTACTGCCCCAACTACATGGCATCTTTAGAAGTCAGTTTTTAGTCAGTCAGTGGCATTGTCCATTCATTTATTGACCTTGTCAATGTTCTTCATCTGGTGGTCTTTGGGCAAAGCCTTGCAAAGTTACCTCACTCTTTCAACATGCTTCAGTAATGTGGTTGCCATATAAACTAGAATGGCACTCAGAGCGCATAGTCTCGCCTTACTCATTCATTCTGAACAAAAATACCATCGTTAACTAAACACGCTACTATTATGGCCCACATACCCGTATCATTCATGCACCTTATATTATGTCACATAGTTTCTTGGCATGGGTTATGAACGTCATAAATTTAATTCTTCACTCACATCCGGTCATAGATCAGATATAAGAAGTTTCAGATTTTTTTAAATCAAGATTTCATGTCAACCAATTATGGCTGAAATACCACTTCACTGATGATGTCATTGTTATCACCCTATATACCCCATGGGGAGTTGATGCCATATGCCAAGTTCCAACTCTTTTCATTGAATGCTTTCAGAGAAAATTATGTCCAAATTGTTACCTTCAATCCAATATGGCTGCCATACTATGTGACCTATGACATCAGAGTGAGCAATAATATATTATCCATGGCGAGAACCTACTATGTTTAACATTTTGCATCAATTGGGCAAGTGGTTGCAAAGAAAACCATTTTAAAAGCGTAAATATATAGATGCGGACACACACACACACACACACACACACACACACACACACACACACACACACACACACACACACACACACACACACACACACACACACACACACACACACACACACACACACACACACACACACACACACACAGCAATAGTCCCACATCCCCTTTGGGGTGAGTCATAAATAGGATGTGGATCTGGTAGGTCTCATTACCCCACACACGTGAAACAAAAAGTGGGGTAAAGCAATTGGTTCAGGCCCGTCCATTCGTCTATCTGATCAGTTTATGATCATAAATTTGTGACCGAGAAACAATTCATTTAAAACTAGCAAATACAACCCATCGTTTCGCTCAAGGGGGTGTGAAGGGGAGGAGTGGTGGAGAAAGAGAGAGGGAGCGAGAGGGGGAGGAGAAGGAGAGAGGGGAGGCAGAGAGGACGAAGGGAAGGGAGGGTGGGGAGAGGAGGGAGTGGAAGTGCGGAGTAGGTGAAGAAGGGGAAACTAGGAAGGGGAGGAGTTGGGAAGAGCAACATCTCATGAAACGTTGCTATATGCTGCGGGAGGGAGGGGTGCGAGAGGGAGAGAGAATTTAGCACTCAGCAGAGAGGTTATGTTATGCTTTACTAACACTTTAAATGCTTTAATAACCTTTATGGTTATGTTATGCGAGAGAGAGAGAGAGAGAGAGAGAGAGAGAGAGAGAGAGAGAGAGAGAGAGAGAGAGAGAGAGAGAGAGAGAGAGAGAGAGAGAGAGAGAGAGAGAGAGAGAGAGAGAGAGAGAGAGAGAGAGAGAGAGAGAGAGAGAGAGAGAGAGAGAGAGAGAGAGAGAGAGAGAGAGAGAGAGAGAGAGAGAGAGAGAGAGAGAGAGAGAGAGAGAGAGAGAGAGAGAGAGAGAGAGAGAGAGAGAGAGACACAGACCGGCGAGAGAGCGACAGAGGTGTGGGAGGAGAGTGCTGCATTTTATTCAGAGGGGGAATGAGAAGGGGACCGACAGGGAGAGTGGTGGCATAAGCAAAGAGAGTGATACGTTATGCTTTATGACCAAACACAAATAAATAAATAAATAAATAAATTAAATATATATATATATATATATATATATATATATATATATATATATATATATATATATATATATATATATATATATATATATATATATATATATATATATATCTCGCGTCAAAATAGCTGTAAACACAACGACATAACAGAGTTTGTAAAGTTAACCACTGGCACATCTGCAGAAACTTTGATATCCCAGTTCCAGAAAATGTGTGGGAACATTAACCAAAAGCATGGATGGAAAACATGGAAGCACCTCTCACGTATGACCTAATGATCCCATTGAGCGTGAACATCAAAAACAAAGCATTGCGACCACATATCATACTTAGGTACAAAAAAGAGAGAGGAAGGCATTGCTTAGTGAGGTGATAATAGCAGTGATTTTCGATTAAACAATGCAAAAATCAAGAAAATGACCAAATAACAAGACCTCAGGAATGAAGTGAAAAGATCCTGGCAGCTGAAAAATGCCAAAGTTGTACCAGTGCTAGTTGGTACTATTGGAATGATGACAAATATTCTCACAGAGATATTAAAAACCATCCCTGGGAATATTATTACAAACGAACAAGAGTTTGAAGCTGTCCGGGACTCAGTGACGATCCTGAAGAGAGCCCTCAGCACAAAATTTTGAGAACAGAAAACTTTACAGCTTGGTCCATGAATCGTGACCCCTTACTGAAATGAAGGTGGATACTTTGAGCCCACCCTGGGAGGACTCCATTCCACATTCTGAAACTCGCATATGAAGATACCAATCAACCACACACACACACACACACACACACACACACACACACACACACACACACACACACACACACACACACACACACACACACACACACACACACACACACACACACGGAGGTGACTACTTTGAGACATGGTCGGCCTATGCTTCACCTCATGAAACCCACCCACATGTGGAGACAGCAGGCAACAGCAACTTGCACGTACGCACACAAACTCACTCGTATGGAGGTGGATACTTTGAGACCTGGGAGGGCTCCACTCCATTTTCTGGAACCCCTATATGTAGATAACAACAAACGACCAATAACCATACATAATAACATACACAATGGTGCCAAGTGCCATTGGAGTAATACAGTTTATGTACATACACACACCTGCAAATGTACACACGCATCAAGTAAACCAGAGTTGATGTCAAAGCCACCCAATGCTCACCTGTTTATACATTTATCGTTTTTAAAAGACTAGTCTAATAATATTTTTTTATAAAGCATTGCAGTGAAGTCTGATCCAAATAATTTTAAAGCAATATATGTATTTGCATATTGTAGTCAGTAAAAAATAGTGTGGTAGATAAAAACATTAGAAAGGAAATAACTTGCACCAAAAACTTTCACATTTTCACGCTCACGCCGGGGGTATCGCAATAGCTCTCTGTTCTTCGAACAGGCGAGCTAATAAAAATGACAAACACAAAGATTTACCTTCAAACAGGGTTCTTTGAAAGAGTATTTAAAGTGGGTAATTAGCGAAATTCAATTCAACAATGTGCCAAGCCACAGAATACAAAATATCGATCTAGACGCTTCTGCTTTCACAGCAAGAAGAAACATGGTGACCACCTGGTCGGATGGACCTTATTGTTTTTTAAAAATATGTATCGATGTCGAAGTGAGAGGTGGATTACAAATGGAGATCGCACAAAAAGGTTAAACAAAGCGATATCCTGTAAACATAAAATTGCACATTTTCAGTGGATGACATACCTGAGGCACCCACCACATGGCACCGCGGGACCCAACAAAGGCAGAAACGTACGTCTCATCGATGTGAGATTGAAAGCACGTGTACATTTTCCCAAAACGAATAACCAAGCAACTTGGAGAGCGCTCGCCAAGTGGCTTAAGCATTCGAGCAAGCACTCCAACAAAACGGTCAATAAAATGAATGTTATATTTTGAATACAACTCGGAACATGAATTGGAATACAAGTTTGCCGTTTTACAGGGCTGTGCATTCTTTCTGAATTCCTCCCGATGGCACATGTGCAGAGATAAGCGAGATACTTTTTAAGCAGTGAAGTCACTTCAATATTTGAGTATGTCCTTCCATCCGTCTGTCACAAATGAAGAAAAACCTTTCTAACCCACCGTATTAAATTGTAAGGGGATACAAAGGGTAATTCCAGGGGGTTCTAAAGGGTAATTTGAAAGGGTAATTCTCAAGGGTAATTAATTGAAGCCCGTTGTTGGCTTTGTGGTTAGGGTGGCTGGTTTAGGATCTTAGAGTCCTGAATTTGAGCCCTGTTGGCTGCTAAATTCACACCAGGTGGTGTTGACTCAGCCTGTCATCCTTCCAAGGTCGGCAAAATAAGTACCAGATTGCTGGGATGATCGAGCCATTCAAGTATCCCATGTCGGAGTGGTGACCCGTCCAGGATTGTGCCCAATAGCCCAGGAGACTGCTTTGACAGCACCAACACTCTATACAGAGTATGGTCCCAATGGATGAATGGGAATTAATTCTAAAGCGTAATTAATTGGAAAAGATAATTCTAAAGGATAATTCTCATGGGTGTAAGGGGTAATTCCAAAGTGTTTTGTTTGTTTCTAGGCTTTGCCTATTTCATATTAAAAACTCCAAACTGAACCGCTTCCTTCGGACACAACCACCGAGGTGTGATTTTTTTTATTTTTTATTTTTTAACTTTACCTGCCTGCCTGGAGGTCAAACTAAATTGGAAATCATTCCAAATGTGAAACATACTGTTTTTATGGTTGTTATAAAGAACAGACAACAGGCACAAAGAACTGATGTAACATGATAGAGTGGTGTAATATCACGGGGTAAAACGGTGATAAAACCCGGAATATATTTATTGATCAACCTTTAAACCTCTTCAAGCCTTTATTTAAATTGAATTGTATTCTTGAACACTGTGGAACACAAATCGCCTTCATTATACGTCCAAGAACTTCCAATTTTGCAGTGCTTGAACATGTTATATATGGTGGTGTATAAAGGTGGTTTATAACATTGCTTCATCGTGCTAGACTTCCGGGTTCTTTTTGTAAACGATCTTTAAAATAATTATATTATTAAAATTGAAGTATACACTTAACACTGTGTGGGGTATCTTGTTCTATGAACTCTCTAGTTTTGGACTGCATTCATGGTAGCATTGGTTCAGCTTCCACTGGGTGTTGTTGTGTGGCCACCAATGAAACTTGTTCACAAGGTCAAATGGAACCAAATTGTGAGGCCACTGGTGAAACTCCCAAAATCCAGGTTCACTGCTCACCTCCACTCATTTGTTCCTCATATATGAAGGGTAGCCCTACCTGAACCCCTTAATGCCTGATGGGGCCCATGGAGGCCACTGCTTGGTGATGCCCAAGCAGTGTATGCAAAACTTCACACTACCACAAAAAACACCAGGGACCCAGGTCAAAAAACCAGTAAAGACCAGTAGCTTACTGGTCAACTGGTACCAGTTGAAAACCAGTAGCCAACTGGTACCAGTAAAGCCAGTTGGTTTCTTACTGGTTTTAATATGGAAATTGGAATAGAGTGATATATTACCAGTTGAAATACAATTGTATTTAACTAACTGGTATCAACTGGGACCAGTACATTGTAACTGGTATCAACTGGGAGACCAGTACATTGCAACTGGTATCAACTGGGACCAGTACATTGCAACTGGTATCAACTGGAACCAGTAAGACTAACTGGTACAAATATGAGCTACTGGTTTTTTCAACTGGGAAATTGGAATTCTGACTGAATTTAACTGGTACCAGTTGAAACCAATAGAGACCAGTTAAAGACCAATTAGAACCAATAGAGACCAGTTGAAAATGTGTACTGGTTTTAACTGGTTTTTCGACCTGGGGAAGGGGAAGATTAATGTGAGACCGAAATTAGTTGAAACGAGTAAAGGTTTGAAATGGGTAGACCTTTAAGGAAGAGAAGTTATATAAATGATTTGTATTTGTGACAACAAGGTATGACTTCATCAGGAAACTGGTTGCATTATCAAATTTTCAAACATCAAAGCACTGCAATCCCATCAATTTCATCTTGCTTAAGTCGAAATGGTCACATTTTTTAGGGCTTGGGAAACTGGAAGCATCTAGTATTTTTTTTATTTTAGGGGGGGGGGCTGATCAGAACTGTAATGAACTGCATTGTAGAGCATAAGTGACTGCTGAAAGAAACAGTCCAGAGAGGCACTAAAAACTTGCTGTGTATCGACTCAGATTTGCCTTATTTCTTAAAAGAGATCCCCCATACAGCTGCAGATTAAAATAATAGGATGTTCTGAAAGGACAGAAAGCTATCACTTTCTTTTATGCAGGTTCATTAAAATGGTGGCATGCAAATTGGTTTCAATCGTCTACATGAAGGTCACATTTTATCATTGTCCTCCTTCAAATGCAGCACAAGGCTGCAGGTAACATCATTGGCTGAGGGTGTGGCTGTGCCGCTGATGCACCCATTACCAGTACACTGGTAATCGTTTTGCCGACCTCGGAAGGATGACAGGCTGAGTCAACCCCATCTGTTGTTAATTCAATGGAAAAACAGAGGCTCAAACTCAGGACCCTAAGATCCTAAGCCAGCCACCCTAACCACAAAGCCAACACCAGACTTATTTGATCATCTGATCATCTAATCATCTAGATTTGAATTTGCATGCATTTTTATCCATTAAAAAAGTGTTCTAATCTGCGAGAGTCACTGAACAAATGGGGGTGGCAGTTCATGTTTTCGGCCTAACATGAACACATGCAAACTTTTTACATTTCAAGAATGAAACTTAATACCATATTATTCTCATATATTTATTCTGGTTATTTTGTGCCAGGTATAAAATCAAAGAAATGCTGCTGGGAGATGTCATGTCTGGTCTCATTGTGGGGGTCCTCCTGGTACCACAGTCCATTGCCTACTCACTCCTGGCTGGCCAGGATCCCATTTATGGCCTTTACTCATCCTTCTTCGCCTGCATCATCTACTTCATTCTTGGCAGTTCTCGTCACATCTCTGTCAGCATCTTTGGTGTGCTCTGCTTGATGATTGGACAGGTGAGGGTTTTGGGTAGCCATCAATGTCTTCGTGTTATATTAATTCCTAGCAAATACCACCCGTCGCTTCGCTGACATTATAGTAATACAAAAGGGGGGAGGGAGAAAAAGAGGAGAGAAGAGGGAGAGAGAGAGAGCAGGGAGAGTGAGGAGGTGGAGGGGAGAGAAGAGAGAAGAGAGGGGGGCGAGGAGGGGTGGTGGAAAGGAAGACAGTGTGCGGTGAAAGGAAGGAAAGGCAGAAGTGCGATGGAGCGCTAATTATGATTCAAACTGTTTCATCAAAATTATTCTGCAGAGAAATAACAGCGAAGATGGAAACAAAATAATGTCTGAAATCCATTTTCTACCGGTCATACTATAAACACAGTCCGCAGAGAAACACCACCTGAACGCGTCCGGAGACAAACTCCCGTCTGGACATAAACACCGCCCGGATATGTCCAGAGACAGACAGACAGCCAGAGAGAGAGAGAGAGAGAGAGACAGACAGACAGCCAGAGAGAGAGAGAGAGAGAAAGAGAGACAGACAGACAGCCAGAGAGAGAGACAGAGACAGACAGACAGCCAGACAGACAGACAGACAGCCAGAGAGAGACAGACAGACAGACAGCCAGACAGACAGCCAGAGACAGACAGACAGACAGACAGACAGAGACAGACAGACAGACAGAGACAGACAGACAGACAGACAGACAGACAGACAGACAGCCAGAGACAGACAGACAGACAGACAGACAGCCAGAGACAGACAGACAGACAGAGAGAGAGAGAGATAATTTAGCACTCAGCAGAGAGGTTATGTTATGCTTTACTAACACACACACACACACACACACACACACACACACACACACACACACACACACACACACACACACACACACACACACACACACACACACACACACTGCTTGGCCAACATTGGAATTTTTTGGGGAATCGGCAGGTTGGAGTCATAGTGGTTACCAACTACAGTAGTTACAATGTACAACCCAAAAACTTTGAGTAGTTTTCACCAAAAAACAACATTGCAGGGATCTGTTCACAAACATTATTCTTTATAAACAGCTGCGTGTGACAGATGGAAAAAAAAATTTGGCTCAGTAATTTAGAAAACACGTAAATACGGCAAACAGCTCAGAAATCGGGTGTTATTTCACAACTCGCTCGGAGCGACGGAGCATGGACCACGAACCACGAACCACTCGCTTGGGGTGACGGAGAACGAACCACGAACCAGTCGCTCGGAGAGGAGCACGGACCACGAACCACTCGATCAGGACGACGGAGCACAAACCACGAACCATTCGCTCGGGGCGACGGAGCACAAACCACGAACCACCCACTCGGGGCGACGGAGTACGAACCACGAACCAGTTGCTCGGGGTGACGAAGCACAAACCACGAACCACTTACTTGTGGGCGACAGAGCACGAACCACGAACCAAGCTGAGCCACCAGCTGTTGAATTGGATGTCAGAGGTGTTACTATCCCGATTGCTGACCCTCCAATCAACTGTGATCCACCTTCGTTTGTGGAAACACAGGCTGCGGTGAACCGGTTGAAATGGGGTAAAGCTCCTGGGATCTGTGGCGTCCATGCTGAACTTCTCAAGACGGGTGGAACTGTTGTACTCATGTCATTGCACACAATTTTGTGCTCTGTCTGGAGCCAAGGCATCATCCCCACTGAATGGAAGAGGGGCCTTGTTGTCCCTCTCTGGAAATGGAAAGGTGATTGCCTGGACTGCAGCAACTACTGAGGGGCAACACTGCTCTCGGTGCCAGGCACGGTCTTTGCTCAGATAATTATAGATAGAGTTTCCCACCATCTACTTGAATATCAACGTCCAGAGCAGTCAGGCTTTACACCAAAGAGGTCAAAGATTGACCATATCCTTGCTCTCCGGGTCCTCACCAAACACAGATGAGAGATTCGACAGGGGCTGCTTGCAGCCTATTTTGATCTCTGCAAAGCGTTTGATGCAGTGAATTGGGATGCCCTCTGGAGGATTCTTGATCTTTGTAGGGTGCCACAAAATCTGCTCAATCTGATGTCTGAACTATACTTTGGTACCAAGAGTGCTGTGAGATGTGGTGGTTCCACCCCTGACTTATTTGCTGTTGTTTCTGCAGTTTGTCAGGGGTGTGTACTGGCCGCCACACTTTTCAACACTTGTATGGACTGGATTCTGGGGAGGACGTCGGAGAGATCAAGCTGCGGTGCATTGTTTGGGAATGACAAGATCTCTGACCTTGATTTCGCAGATGATGCAGTCATCTTTGTGGAGACTCTAGATATCCTTTTGGGGGCCCTCGAGGTGCTGAATGAGGAGTCGGAGCCGCTGGGATTACCGGTTTCCTGGGTCAAAACTAAGATCCAGGCTTTCAATGACATCTTGGATGCGGCCATCTTGTCTGTACCTGTTTGAGAAGAGGATTTTGAGGTCACGGGAATCTGTGAGGGGGTAGAGAATCACCTGTGGAGATTCACTTACCTTGGCAGTGATATTCATGTGTCTGCTGGCTCTGAGTCAGAGGTCAATAGATGTCTGGGTCGGGCCTGGGCAGTCATGGATTCACTGAATCATGGGGTGTATCGCTGCCGCTATCTGTGCAGGCAGACGAAAGTCCGAGTCTTCAGGCCCTTTGTGCTTCCAGTCTTGCTCTATGGATGCGAGACTTGGACTCTGACCAGGGATCTGAGTTGGCGACTTAATTCCTTTGGTACCAGGTCTCTTCGGAGAATCCTTGGCTCTCGCTGGTCGGATTTTGTGTCAAATGAGCGGTTGCTGAGAGAGACTCAAATGAGATTTGTTACCTGCATAGTCTGTGAGCATCAGCTGTGATTGCATTGACATGTGGCTCGTTTTCCTGATGCTGATTCTGCTTACCAGATTCTCTCAGCAAGGGAGCCTTGTAAGTGGAGGAGGCCAATGGGCCGACCACGTGCCTCTTGATTGTAGCAGGTTGAGCAGCATCTCAATGAGATGGGGATGGGCCAGGCATCTACCTGGGGGATGGCCAGAGGCCCCTGGAGTACCGGCGGAAAGTGGACGCAGCGACGCGCTGCTCTGGCGTATGCTCCCATACCTAACCTAACCTGATATTTAACCATTTTATTTTCTTGTGCCACCAACACAGACCGCTAGTTTTGCACTGGAATTAGCAACTATATCTTCAGAGACGACAATCAGTAGACATCACCACAGGGAATAGCCAAGATATACACTGATGAGCCAAAACATTATGACCACCTGCCTAATATGCTGTTGGTCCTCCGTGTGCCACCAAAACAGCGCAGACCCGCCGAGGCATGGACTCGACAAGACCCCTAAAGGTGTCCTGTGGTATCTGGCACCAAAACATTAGCAGTAGATCCTTCAAGTCCTGCAAGTTGCAAGGTGGAGCCACAGTGGATCGGACTTGTCGGTCCAGCACATCCCACAGATGCTCAATCGGATTGCGATCTGGAGAATTTGGAGGCCAAGGCAACACCTTGAACACTTCATCATGTCCCTCAAACCATTCCCGAACAATGTGTGCAGTGTGGCAGGGTGCATTATCCTACTGAAAGAGGCCACTGCCATCAGGGAATACCATAGCCATGAAGGGGTGTACATGGTCTGCAACGATGTTTAGTAGGTGACACGTGTCAAATTGACGTCCACATGAATGGCCGGACCCAGGGTTTCCCAGCAGAACATTGCCCAGAGCATCACACTCCCTCCATCGGCTTGTCGTCTTCCCACAATGCATCCTGGTGCTTTCACTTCCCCAGATAAATGGCGCACACGTACATGGCCATCCACATGATCTAAAAGAAAACGGGACTCATTGGACCAGGCGACCTTCTTCCACTGCTCCAAGGTCCAGTTCCAATGCTCGCGTGCTCATTGTAGGCGCTTTTGATGGTGGACAGGGGTCATCATGGGCACTCTGACCGGTCTGCGACTACGCAGCACCATATGCAGCAGGGTGCGATGCACTGTGGATTGTGACACATTCCTCCCGTGACCACCATTAAAATTTTCTGTGGCTTGTGCCACAGTAGACCTTCTGTTGGTTCGGACCAGACGAGAAAGCCTTCGTTGCTCTCGTGCATCGATGAGCCTTGGGCACCCAATACCGTCGCCGGTTTGTGGTTTATCCCTCCTCGGACCACTGTTGGTAGGTACTCACCTCTGCTGACCGGGACCACCCCACAAGCCTTGCCGTTTCAGAGATGCTCTGACCCAGTCGTCTGGCCCTAACAATTTGGCCTTTGTCAAAGTAGCTCAGGTCTTTACTCCTGCCCATTTCTCCTGCATCCAACACATCAACTTCAAGAACTGACTGTTCACTTGCTGCCTAATATATCCCACCCCATTGACATGTGCCATTGTAACAAGATAATCAATGTTATTCACTTCACCTGTCAGTGGTCATAATGTTTTGGCTCATCAGTGTATATCTGCATCAAACTTCTTATCCATTGACTCAGATGCGTCAGAGAGCTTTGTGCACTTTCAGAACATCCAATTTCAGATCAATGACAACTGTTGAATGACAACAATATTTGCCTCTCTTTCAAGTTGGCTGGAAGATGGCTCTGCAATAACTGTGAGCTATGGAATTACTGTTAAGTCCTTCTGCGATTCCATTGGTCTGACCAAATCTGTAAACATTTAACCCACATCTCTGGTAATGAATGCACTCCCTTCTCAATCTGGGAAAGACACTTTCCATTCAACCTCTCTTGTTCCTCCTCCACCTCTTTTACCATGTTCTTATCAAATATCATATCTCTCTGGTTAATCTGAACTCTCCAACCAGTCCACATCCTTGAAGTCCTGCTGGTGTCTTCTCAGTTTATCTCTGGTGTATGCTACATCTTTATCCCCACCCTCACCTCAAAAAGCCTCAATGTAGACTGTTTGAGACAAGGCAGAATGTCTCAACTCTGTTCGACTCTCGGTCTCATGTACACATCCCATCCTACTCTGTCCCCATCCCTATTGTACCCTGTGCTTACTGGATTTTATCTTTCGCACCCAAAATAGCTCGATCCAGCTTTGACCCCACAATGGGACAAGATGGTATCATTGCCTTGGAGAATGCAAGGCAGCTATCAGTAAAACTTATAAGGTTTTAGTTTGTAGTCACATAGGGGTTCAAATAAAAATAAAAATATGGTGTTGACACCACAGCCAGTGAGGTCTCACCAAGAATGTTGTACAGTTTTGGACACCACATCTGAAGGAGGGCATAGTTGCCATAGAGAGGGTTCAGCAAAAAGTGACTCGATTGATTCCAGGGCTAGCTAAACAAAGCAATGAGGAATGGCTGAAGGAGACAGGACTTCATACATTAGAAAGGAGGTGATTGTGGTGGGGTTTTGAAGGAGATGTTTAAGACTTTACAAGAGCAGAAAAGTTTTTTTCAGCAGAAGGGACAGTGACAGGATCAGCAGCCACAGCCTTAGTGCAAAGAAGAGGAGAACGAGCACAGCACGGACACAGGGATCTTTCTCTTCATGAGTAGACAATGCATGGAATTTTTCTCCCTGGAAAGGCAGTGGCAACAGCAACAGGAGTTAGGCTTAAACTGGAATTTGATAGGTACCAACAACCAAGGGTTCATGAACATTGCCAGGACTGGTCGATAGCCTCGGAATGCATGTGTAGCGATTTTATGATACGCTCTCACAGAAAATACAAAGTGGAATGTACTGGTAATTCATGTCCTCCTTTCACATCCTGGCCACCTGGAAATCAGCAAATAATACTCACATTCACAAAAAGGATGCAAGAACAGATCCTCTCTATGACAGACCAATCATCGTACTTCCAATTATAAACAGTCATAGAAACTATCATCGCTGCTGATGTTAAGTCTTTCCTGTTTTCAAACAGCTTGATCTTTGAACATTCGTTTGGATTCTGTCCCAGTCACTCAACTATTTTTATTCTTCTACCTCTCTTTTAGCAATGGTGAGAGGCTCAATCTCAAACAAGATGTCAGGACCGTCTCCAAAGATATATACATATATATATTTTGGGTTGGCAACAGTCTGGCATCCTTCTCTTCTCGCCAAGCTCACTGCCAATAGCTAGCAGACAAGGCCGCTTTCATTCCTGATTTTCTGACATGCAGTCATCCATTGCTGTCAATGAAATCCTCTCCTCCCCTCTTTCAGTGCCGGCTGGAGTGCCCTGAAGTAACGTCTTCAGCCCATTCTTGTTCCTCTTGAACCTAAATGACCTCTCCGGTGCTCTGGGAAACCCTCTCTTACTTTTTGCTGATGACTCCATAATGTGTTGTGCAGTATATACCCCCCCCCCATCCCAAATCCCAAATGACAGTCAGAAAGAGCTGCCTGATCTAAAATCGATGAGATGCTGGTTTGGCAAATAGAGCACCTATTTCAATCCTGGCAAATATCACACTCACTATGTCCCTCTAGAAATATAAAATTAACCCACCTATTTCCCATGGTTAGCAACTAACAGCTACAACCTCTCTTCGACGAAGACAAAGTTCTCAGGATATAAACAGGTTGCATAATATCTACAAACATAGGTCACTTACATGCAGAAACAAAAGTACTCCCAATTGTAATCCATCTCCATAAGAAAGGCACTCAATTCATCACCTCTGCAGCTCAACATCTCTCTCACCCATGCCACTATATGACCACCCATCTTCCACCCCAACGACATGTAAAATGTACAACTGCTCATCATTACTATCATATCCTTCATATTATACATCCCCTCCCCCACAAAACGCCTCCATGTACCATCACATTCACAACTATCTATCATCACAGTCCAGAGAACATTGTCCCCCAAACAATATCCTCAACCACCCTCCCCCAAAATTCACTCTTCCGAAACAACACTTAGTTATGAAAGGAAATCTAAAAATCCAGGTTTACTGCACACATACATTCTTTTCTCCCATTTTAGCTCACCTGGACTTTAATCCAGTGAGCTTATGTGATGGAGCAGTGTCTGCAGGTGAGTAAGTGAGTGAGACATGATTTGTTTGTCATTATTGTTGAAACAATTGGCATTATTGTTTGAAAGAAACACATGATTTTGATGAGACTTGGCCACAAGCTTCATATCTGATGCCAACTTAAGTTGTAATGGCCGCATCAAAATCTGCACTCATTAAGGGGGTCTACGGGGGGGGGGTTGATCCCCCAAAATAGGTATTTGCCCTCTTCTGCGAAACTACACACAAGATTTTGATGAAACCTGGCCACAAGCTTCATATCTGATGCCTAATGAAGGTTTATTGGCCACATCAAAATCTGCGCTCATTAAGGGGGTCTATGGGGGGGGGCTTGATCCCCCAATATAGGGATTCGCCCTCTTCTGCGAAACTACACACAAGATTTTGATGAAACCTGGCCACAAGCTTCATATCTGATGCCTCATGAAGGTTTATTGGCCACATCAAAATCTGCACTCATTAAAGGGGTCTACAGTGGGGGGGGGGGGTGACCCCCCCTCCAAAATAGGTATTTGTTCTCTTCTCCAAAACTACATCTACAATTTCGATTAAATGTGACCACAACCTTCATCACCCATGATATACTGCAGCTTGCTTACTGCATTAAAAATAATAATAATAATAATAATAATAATAATAATAATAATAATAATAATAAAAGTCGGGTTGAAAGGGGTCTCTGCGGGATGTTTAAGTAACTGTTGCTCCTGATCTAGGTGAGCTTCAGGACACGTGGTCCTATTTTTATAACTGCCTTCTGGAGATGGTTCAACCCCACTCTTACATCTGGGGTTTACAGTTGGTGGTACACCATATCTGAATGTTATTCCCTTTCCTTAATCGTATTAACCATACGTAATCCAACCATTTTACTTGAAGGTTACTCTGTTTCCTCCCCTTCTCTCTTTTTATCTTCGTTCATTCCCTTACTTGTTGAATCCAACTGTGGCCACAATGTCCAAATCTCAGTACATTCCCCTTTTACGCTGTGTCACCTCACTCTTCTATAAGCCTATACACAAAATAAAACAGTGCTATATAGATGGGCACAATTTGTGCTGATATAAACTTTTGCAAGTTCATTTTGACGACTGCACACTGCTCCTTTTGGGCCGTGGCCCACGGTAATGAGCTATAGAGAGCTCCCAGTTAGTGATAAATACTTATTGTCTTGAGGAATCAAAAACTCATTCTCTCGCCCCTAAATTGGACTCAGAAAAGTACAGCTTATGAAATAAGAAAAGTACACACAATGAAAGAAGAAGCGAGAATTATAATATCAAACAGTCCAATACAAACAAAGGCCATCTTGCAAACTCAACCCGCTGTTCCCCAGTGAAAATACTTTACAATCAATGTTAAATCTTCGTCGCTCTCTTTTAACCACCCCGTTCTTTTATTTTTTAACACAAACATGGTCTGAACAGGTCGTGGACAGGGAACTCATTGTGGCTGGATTTACTTCTGCTGATGACAGTCAAGCCCATGAAAAACTCAACTACAGTGAGTCACATGAAAATGTCACCTTCGGTGGGGTGGTGTACACTCGCAGCGATTTTGCCATCCTTGTGGGTACGACCGTGACCTTCGTCGCTGGTGTTTACCAGGTTGGTATGGGGTGGGCATTAAACAGCTGATCAGTTGCAGTGGAATAATAAATAATTCACTCATCTGATAAAACATATGAATGTATGGTATATTTAATTTTTCAACTACCTGTTCACAAGTTTTCATTTGTGATATATCGTACAGGTACTTCAAAAGACTTGGAGCTTCAGAGAATGAAAATGATCAATTTTTTTTTTTTACATATTATAACAATTGTTCTGCAATATTTGAGGCTGGCAGGATGATACACACACTCACTTCTAAGCTGTGTAACCTGGGTTTGAATCCAGGTCTAGCTATAAACTGTCATCTTGGTGTTTCACAGGCAGGGTGATTCATCAATGTGTGTGCCGACCCTCGGATGGACGATAAACTAGGTGTCCCGTCTGCCATCATTAATTGGTGGATGTTAAATATCGCACGGTGTCCTTTGCGAAGAGTAGGCGAGCTATCCCATATTTTATTTTTAAACATTTAAGGTCATTTGGATAGATTAACTGGTATGACACCAAACACATCCTTTCATGTGACTTCAAAAACTTGTTCTGTTTTGTAGATCACGATGGGAATTTTCCAGTTGGGTTTCATTGCTATCTACCTGTCAGAACCAATGCTTAGCGGCTTTGTGACAGGAGCGTCGTTCGTGATTCTCACATCACAAGTCAAGTACATGCTGGGTTTGCACATACCACGAACCGGCGGACCTGGAAGTCTCCTCCTGACCTGGTATTACATCTTGAAGAATATCGGCCACACCAACATATGTGACCTGATTACCAGTGCCATATGCCTGTTCATCATGGTGCCCATCAAGGAGGTGAATGAACGATACAAGAAAAAAATGAAGGCACCATTTCCCATAGACTTGATCGTGATCATCTTCGCCACCTTGGTGTCACATTTCGGAAAGCTGGAAGAAAACTTTGACTCCAGTATCGCTGGGGAAATCCCAATTGGTTTCAAGCCTCCTCGTGCACCCTCGTGGACTTTGGTGCCCAGCGTCTTAGTTGATGGCATTCCAATTGCCATTATTGGCTTTGCCATTACAGTGTCACTGTCTGAGATGTTTGCCAAAAAGCATGGTTACACAATCAGGCCTAATCAGGTATGTAAACTCTAAAAATCCCAATAACATTTATCAATGTTTTTTAATTACAAAGAGAGATTTCAGGCAAATTTTGTTCCTGCATGAGCCTCGACATAGAAGCGGAAAAGAAGGAATTAAATAACTTCCAAAACTACCATAAAATAGATCGCATAAAAAAATTTTCTCAACTATTGTGTGTGTTTGCATGTGCACAAACAGGAAGTGATTGCTATTGGCTGTTGCAACTTGATTCCTGCCTTCTTCTACTCCTTCACTACAAGTGCTGCATTGGCCAAGACACTCGTCAAGGAAGCAACGGGTTGCCAAACACAGGTTTCAGGTTTAATAACAGCAATGTGCCTTCTGCTAGTGCTCTTGGTTATTGCACCGCTCTTCTATTCACTTCAGAAATGCGTTCTTGCCATCGTCACCGTTGTGAACCTCCGCAGTGCTTTCCGAAAATTTCTTGACATCCCAAAAATGTGGCAGGAAAATTGCATCGACACCATCATTTGGTTCATCACCATGCTGACGTCAGCACTCATTAGCCCAGAGCTTGGCCTTCTGATTGGCATCTGTATATCTCTGCTTGCCTTTATCATCCGCACACAGTGGCCTCGTGCCGTGCTACTCGGCCGTGTTGAAGGCACCACTGATTGCTATGCCGATCTCGAAGCATACACCAATGTGTCTGAGGTTAAGGGCGTGCGCATTTTCAGCTTCTCAGCTCCGTTGTATTATGCCAACAAGGATAACTTCAGCACAAAACTGCATAGCAAGACAGCAGTGAATCCAGAGTTGGTCGTTGCTTGGCGGAAGAACGAGAGTAAAGAGAGCAAGCAGAAAGATGAACAATCTGACACAAATGGTGTCATAATCGTCCCTGATCCGTTTGATTTTCACACGCTGGTGCTCGATTTCTCAAGTGTGAATTTTCTTGATATGGTGGGAACTGGCGTCGTAAAGTCGACCTGCAGTGACTACCAGACAATTGGTTTGCGAGTCCTTATCGCTGGGTGCAACCCATCGGTGCTCGATTCACTGAGTCGGGCCAGATTCATTGACGGCAACGATGAAGAAGTGCTTTTCTTCTCAGTGCACGAAGCTGTGGAACACGCACTGGCCCGCCACTCGGGTTAAGATGCAAATTTTCCCAGCTCAGTCAATATTTGAGGTACTTTTGCACACTCTGGCCAAGCTCATTACTAAAACTTAGAGCAAGCTAACTACTTGTCCTACATTGGAAGGTGTGGTTGGAGGGAGAGAGTGGTGGGGGTCTGGCCATGAGGGGCATCGTCTTGTGGCCGTAGCGTGTTGTGTGTTCCAATTAAATTGCACTGTGAATGTATAGGTGGTACAGATTAGATATTTATATATTTCACAATGAGATAAATGAGACTGAGTTTTGTTTGCACTGATGTTGCAACATGCTGAGAGAAGAAAAAAAAAAGTTGAAACAACCTCAGTGGTACAAACTGTGCCATAGACAGCAGGTTGATGCTTTTTTGTTGTTGGTATATCACCGATTGCAGCTGCTTCAAGGTTTATTAATTGGACATTTAGAACAAAGGTGCCAGCTTGAACAAAAAATTATGTACGGAAGTGTGCAAGTGATTTCAAACCATAAATGATACAATTGTGTCCATAGCAATCAATGTATCTTAAAGGTTTGCGTTGGTAAACAGTATGCATTTTATATATTTTGTAATTTTGGCACATGACACTCATACTCGCAACATATTGATGGTCTTCCAAAGGTGCTTTTTAAATATTCCAATATGCCAGTTTTCCAATGCGATGCAAGTGGAACAAAAATTATACAGCACAAACCCCTTTAACCTCCTTCTGAAACAAAGTACAAAAGGAATTTTAAATTGTACTTAGTACCTTGGTGAAAAGTACAAATGGGCTTCTCTTATGTGTGTTAAATATCCAATGATGATTTTGCAAGTGGTAGGATGAGTGTGCACTTGCAATTCAGGGTGCAAGTTCCATAATTCCATGTGGCTCAGAGAGAAGGATAGACTGTCAAAAAGACTTCTGGCCTTAACTAAGCTGGCCACACCTGCTGTTATAGATGCACGACGTACCAAAGCCGGTATCGTGTTTCCACGACATACGGTAGCTGGTATCGTCAATCAGAGACCCACCACATCTTGGATCCGTTACGTACAGAGCCATTGACCTCCCTGTCCTGCACAGTCGTGGACCAATTTTTTGTACAGTTTACAGGGCAGTTCCACATAGCAATAACCAAAACTGGTGAAAACCTACATTTTTGAAACTCAAAACAAATTCCTCTGTTTGGTTTGTTTATGACTTTGCTTCATGTTTTTATCATTTTACACATGAAGACATTTTGAAATGCACCAGGTTCTCCTTTATCAAACACTGAAGGGCTTTATTTGAAATACGAGGAACATGGAAGAGTGAACAATATGAACTGTGAAAGTATGTTACCATAAAGATTGCATCGATTGTAGTATAACAAGGTGGGTTGTTTTGCTGATTGATACAAGTGCCCTTATAGTGCAGCAGATAAGTGAATTAGATGAAAGGATTGCGAATTTGATGATAGAAGCATGAAACTTGGCACACAGATAGAGCAGGACAATTCACACATGTGTGGCTATAGGGCCACTTAATTATGTCAGGGTGACCATATTAAAAAAGGCAGCCATCAGTTTCTGTTTCTAATATAGCTTCTGTACCATATCATCGAAATAGAAGGGGGTTAAGATAGACAAGTGTCTAACTTTACACATTATCATATTTCTGTCATTGTGAGCCCCCAGACAAGGCATCACAGGTAAATTCAACTAGAAGCACAATAATAAAATATTAACATGTTTCTTACTTTTCTTCGATAATGCATGATATGGAAATCTTTCTCCAGTTTGTTGAAGCCTGACAGGAATTTGGGTTGGAAAGAGTCAGCCCACTGCTATTCCTTGAAAAATGAGAGCAATTAAATTGAGTGAAGTATGTGTGTGTGCGCGTGTGCGTGCGTGCGTCTCGAGTCCATATTTTGGGGGATGCAGACTCGAAATGCCAAGGACTTGGACTTTTTTTTTGTATACATTGTCGAGGCTTGTATGAGAGCGAACACACAATGCAGAGAAAGGGGAGCATGAGACAAGAGGGTTGGGAGAGGGAAAGACAAAACAGTGAGGAACAGAGACATTAGGAGATCTGTGGAAGGGAGAAGGGATTGGGCGGGGAACACGGGGTATACAAGATGGACATTACAGGGAATTTCAGGAAGGAAAGCAGGGAATTTGAAGGAGATGGGTTTGGGGAGGATTAATGGGGGGGAGAAAAGGTCAAGGTTTTGGAAGGGGGAAGACAAGAGGTGGTGGTGAACAGCTGTTTTGAAGGCCTGGAGGGAAGAATGGGATTGAAGAGAGTGTGTGAGTTTATTCCAAAGGCGGGAAAAAATAGGAATGAAAGAGCGAAGGTGAGCAGCGATTCGTGATTTTGGTCGTTTTACCAGAACAGGGGATGCTGGCGGACCTTGAGCGCTCTGCGGAAATATGGGGGGGGGACATATCGCAGACAAAGAAGGGGGAGCGAGACCGGAGAGGAGATGGTAGAAGACAGAAAGACGATGACCAACCTGCCTGCGGTGAGAGGGTGAGAGGCCCAAAGACAGCCTCAACGTGGGAGATACCAATGATCTTAAATGCCTTGGTTTCCACAGCGTGAAGCCGAGAAATGTGAGAGGCAGGAGCACCAGCCCACAGGGGAGAGCAGTATTCCATAAGGCTGTGGACGAAAGCTTTGTATGTGGTCAGGAATTCAGGTAGGCCGAGGAAGGATTTTGCACGATGGAGGATTCCCAGTTGGCAACAGGCCTTGGAGGCCAGGTTGGAAATGTGGCTTTCCCAAGAAAGATCATGGCACATAGTGAGACCCAGAAGCTTGAACAAAAGGACTTCTTCCAGAGGATTGTTGAGAAAGTAAGTGGGGGGGGGGGGCTCTCAACGGTCCTTTCGGAGGGACATAGTGAGAGTGAGATTTGTCCGGATTGAAAGACATGTTCCACGTGTTGGACCAGTTTGTGATTTTACCCAGATCTGCAGAGAGTGAAGAAGCTGCGGCTTGCCAGTCTGAGAGATGACAGATGGTACAGCAGAATGTGAAGTCACCTGCAAAGAGATAAAGAGTATTTTCCAGAGAGTCGGGGAGATCATTGATGAAAACCAGAAAAGGAACAGGGCCCAGAACGCTGCCTTGAGGAACTCCAGCCTGGACAGGAAGAGGGGATGAAAGAACTCCATTTTGGCTGCCACACATTGGCTGCGACAGGAGAGGAAGTCTGCGAGCCATGAGTGGAGATGGCCTTGAATACCACAGGAAGAGAGCTTGGTGAGAAGGACAGGGTGCCAGACCATATCAAAAGCACGTGATATGTCTATGGATATGGCTCTCATTTCATGTCTGGCATTGAGTACCTCCATCCATTGTTGGGAGATCAGAAGCAGCATATCCAGGGTAGAGTGACCTGATCTGAAACCAAATTGATGATCGGAAATCAGGCCTATGGAAAAGAGGAAGGATTTCATGTTTGAAGTGATGATAGATTCCATAACCTTGCTGATGATTGGGAGAAGGCTGATTGGTCTGTAGTTGCAGGGATCTGTTTTTGCACCTTTTTATGCAGGGCAGTAATGTTTGCAGATTTCCAAGCAGATGGCAGATGGCCTTGAGCAAATGAGAGTGTGAATAGGACAGAGAGAGGATGAGCAAGAGCAGAGGAGCAGGTTTTTAGGACACATGGGCTGTTGCCGTCTGGACCGGTTGCAGAATCTGAGCCAAGGTTTGACAGCAAGCTCTCCACTTTGTCAGAAGAAAAGGACACAGAGTCCAGGGACAGTTGGATGCGACTGGGTCAGCTGGATACATAAAGTGATGGGTTTCGGACACAAGACTTCGATGCAAACACCGAGTTTAGGAATTCAGCCTTTTCACGCGAGGTATCAGCAGTGCGGCCATTTGAGGTAAGGGAGGGGATAGAGGGGGAACATGCACCAGAAACAGATTTGATTAGATGCCACCAGGATTTGGAGGAGGGAGAGAGGTTTGAGAGTTCAGACTTGATATTGGAAAGATGTTGTTTTCTGGCTCTCCTGAAGGTAGACACACACTTGTTCCGAGCTTTATGGAAGGAACTGTGATTACCCTCAGTTGGGTTTGCTTTCCATAATGCAAAGGCAAGTTGTTTCAGGACAACTGCCTCGCCACAAGCTTCAGTAAACCATGGACGGGAGGAAGGGTAGGACAACTGACGACGAGAGGGGATAAATTTGTGCATGAGAGAGAGCAAGTTGCTTTGAAAGAATTCCCAGGACGAGTTGTTATTTCAGAAAGTAGCGATGGGCGACCAGTCTAGAAGTTTGATGGCTGCTTGGAGACCCTGCCAGTTGGCCTGAGTGAAATGCCAGACTCGACGGTGCTGAAGTGGATCTCTGATAACAGCCAGAGAGATGTCCACTTTGACAAGCACGTGGTCAGATGAACCGATTGGAGCAAAGGAAGAACAGAAGATATTTTCAGGGAAATTTGTCAAAATTCAGGGAAATTTGTCAAAAAAGCTTGAGATCCTGGTCAGGAAGTTAACCAATTGAGTCAGTCCCAATTAGTCGCAGAAGTCTTTTGCTGAACTGCCATGACAGGTGAAACAGTTTCCCACACCCAGCCAACTGGTATGATGACAACTGAAATCACCACATATGTGAAAGAGAGAGTTCGGATGAGAGGAAAGAAGTTGGTCCATGTTTTCGGATAGTGAGGTGTAAACAGAGTCATCACTGTTTTGTGGATGGTACAGTACACATATAAATATGAGGTGGGAGTGGAGGGGAAGCCATAGCCAGAGGTATTCATGGGGGTGTGTGGGAGTGAGCGCAGTGCATGGAGAGTGAGGAATGGAGTCTTTGATGAAGAGAGCAACTCCTCCGCCAGGACGAGGCTCAGGTCTGTCATACCAGAGGAAGAAGTAACCAGGGAGAGATACTAGGGAGTCAGAGATGTCTTGAGGGAGGAAAGTTTCTGTTGGGCAGATTATGTCTGGTTTGTCAGTGGCAGCCTGTCTAGAAAGACCTGTAAGGTTTGAGCGAAGGCCCCGGATATTTGAGGTCCACACTGTTAATGAAGAGGGAGGGGATGAGCTTTGGGTGTGGGGGATGTGATGGGAGGGGGAGGGTAGGACAAGGGAGGAGGGGGGGGGAGATAAGGAGAGTTGTTGAAAGAGTGTGGAGAATTTCTGAAGAGCTTGGGGAGGGGGTGGATGAGGAGGAGAAAAGACTAAGAAAGGCTAAGAGGAGGAGAAAAGGCTTAGGCTAAGACTTGGCCCAATTCCAGCAAAATTTGGTGGACATCAGTGGTGCAATCCAGCTGGAGCACACCAGAGCTTCGTTCTGGCACCTCAACCCAACTGAGGCAGAACTTCGCTCTGCAACAGTTTTTCTTAAAGAAGAAAAAAAAAAACCTTCACGATTGGTTGAGTTATTGTGGTTTGTGTGCTTTCATCAGTTTCATTGCCAAATATTTGGGGTCAAAGTTTTCCCCAAAGCTTGGATATTTCAATACATTGGACAAATTGTCCAGGGAACGATATTGTAACAATACAGGTTATTGGCCCTTATGAATTGCTGAGGCCGAGGTCACATTTGCCACGGCGGCCGTGGGGTCTCCAAAATCTATGGCCACTAGCAATTATACGGCGGCCGCAGTATTTCCACGTCACACAATGTAGCAGTCACATATGTTTTTATTTTTCGGGGAGCTACACGGCATATTTATAAATTGTGGAGACCGAAAACGTGGGGTTGCCGTACGGTCTTTGATTTGATGTCGCACGGTGACCTTAGGGCATTCCTGCGGCGGCCATATAATGTTCAAGGCAGACGCAAGGTGCCCGCAAGGCGACCGCTGGAGGGCCCCAAGGCAAACGTGTGGCCAGATGGACGGTAACGAATGGGTTAATTTTATTTAATTTTTTTTTACCAGGTTTTTTTTTTTTTTTTTCGGCTTGTCGAATTGCTACGGCGAACGTAGAAATGAAAAAAAAGTTATAACTCCGCGTTATAATTCCACGGCGACCCTACGGCATGTAAAATATAGCCATACGGCGTAGGGCCACCCTGAGGCCACCTCAGAAACTCTGCGGCCGCTGCACGTTTGTCAATTCAGAGGGCGTACGGCCGCCGTATCGCAAATGTGACTTAGGTCTGAATACAGAAAGGACCAGAAGCGATATGAACTTTCAACTATTTTATATCCAGATTTAGTGAATCATCTTATGTTTACAAAAAGAATTTCCTCCCTGGAAGATGTGAATTAATGGAAAACTTTGGATGCTCCCAAAGGGATGAAGTCTGGGTAGATTAGTGATGTTCTTGTGAAGAATCTGAATGGCTATCACATTGTATGGGCAAAGGCAGGTCTATAACACATCGATGACAAGGACTTATGTTGGCAGAGCATACAAGCAAGACATTATACAGTGCCTTTAGAAAGTATTCACACCCTTAGACTTTTGCCACATTTTATTGTGTTACAGCCTGAATTTAAACAAGCTCAAATGAGCTAAGATCCTTGTCCTCTTAATGATGATGTCATAAAAACGAATATGACATCATAGTGATGTATCATATGTGCGGAAATTCATCTGTGCTAATGCCCTGTTCGATTCCTGCAAACAGAATTCAAAAAGCTTGCCGAGTTTCAAAGATAATTTTTTCGGCGATTTCCATTAGCGGAGATATTTTGACGTCATAACTTTTTTTCGAGGAGGAATTTTCACAATCCGAGATGGTTACTGTCTGCGCAGGGTATTTTTACATATATATATATATATATATATATATATATATATAAATATATATATATATATATATATATATATATATATATACATATATATATACATATATATATATACATATATATATACATATATATATACATATATATATACATATATATATATATACATATATATATATATATATACATATATATATACATATATATATATATATATATATACATATATATATATATATACATATATATATACATATATATATATACATATATATATATATATATATATATATATATATATATATATATATATATACATATATATATATATACATATATATATATATATACATATATACATATATATATATATATATATATATATATATATATACATATATATACATATATATATATATACATATATATATATATATATACATATATATACATATATATATATATATATATATATATATATGTATATATGTATATATATATACATATACATATATATACATATATATATATATATACATATATATACATATATACATATATACATATATACATATATATACATATATATACATATATATATATATATATGTATATATATATATATATATATATGTATATATATATATATATATGTATATATATATATATATATATATATATATGTATATATATACCAAGTTTCAGGAAGTTTCAATGAAAACTGTAGGCTGTGAAACAAAAAAGTCCACAAGAAGAAGCAGAAGAACAACAACGTGAGTAACACTTAGAGATCCTCCACGAGGATCTAAAAATTTGGATTAAATTTAAGAAAAATTGCCACCGATCCACACAAAATACCCCATAATGACAAAGTGAAAAGATGTTTTTAGAAATACTGTATTTACAAATCAATCAAAAATGAAAAGCTGAAATGTCTTGTGTCAATAAGTATTCAAGCCCCTGAGTCAATACTTTGTCGAAGCACATTTGGCAGCGATTGCAGCTTCCAGTCTTCTTGGGTATGTCTGTATCAGCTCTGCACATCTGGATTTGGGGATTTTCTCCCATTCGTCCTTGCAGATTTGCTCAAGCTCTGTCAAGTTGGATGGGGAGCGTTGGCGAACAGTAATCTTCAAGTCTTACCACAGATTCTCAATGGGATTCAAGTCTGCACTTTGGCTGGGCCACTCAAAGGACTTTCATGTTCTTGTTCTGAAGCCATTCCATTGTTGCTTTCGCTCTATTCTTGGGGTCATTGTCCTGTTTGAACATAAATCTGCACCACAGTCTGAGGTCTTTTGCACTGTGAAGAAGGTCCTCAATTATTTGCCTGTATTTAGCTCCATTCATTGTTCCCTCTATCCTTACAAGTCTCCCAAACCCTGCTGCTAAAAAGCATACCTACAACATGATGCTTCCACCACAATGCTTCACGGGAGGGATGGTGTTAGATGGGTGATGAGCTGTGCTCGGTTTCCACCAGACGTAGTGCTTTGGATTCAGGCCAAGGCGTTGAATTTACATCTCATCAGGCCACAGAATATTTTGCCTCATGCTTTCAGAGTCTTTCAGCAAACTTCAGGTGTGCTGTCATGTTTCTTTTTCTCAGGAGTGGCCTCTGTCTGGCCATTCTCCCATGAAGCCTACATTTGTGAAGTGCTGCAGAGACTGTTGTCCTTCCAGAAGATTCTCCCATCTCAGCCAAGTTACTCTGTAGTTCAGTCAGAGTGGTCATTGGGTCCTTGGTCACCTCCCTGAGCAAGGTCCTTTTTGCCCAGTTTAATTGGAGGGCCAGCTCTTGGAAGAGTCTGGGTAGTTCCATATTCTTTCCATTTCCTAATGATGGAGCGCACTGTGCTCTTGGGAACTTTCAACACTCTAGAAATTGTTTTATACCCTTCCCCAGATCTATGCCTCCTCACAATTTTATTTTGGATTTATACAGACAGTTCCTTGGACTTCATGGTCGAGTTTCTGCTCTGACATGGTCTGTCAACTGTGGGACCTTATATAGAAAGATGCATTTCTATATAAATCATATCGAATTAATTAAATTGGCTACAGGTGGACTCCAATAAAGTTGTAGAGACATCTCAGGGATGATCAAAGGAAATATGATGCACCTGAGAACAATTTGGAGTGTCATAGCAAAGGGGTTGAATACTTATTGATGCAAGACATTTCAGCTTTTCACTTTCAAGTAATTTGTAAAAATTTATGAAAACATGCTTTCACTTTATTATAGGGTATTTTGTGTAGTTCAGTGACAAAAATTTTTCATTTAATCCCATTTTAAATTCAGCCTTTAACACAACACAATGTGACAAAAGTCAAAGGGTGTGAATACTTTCTGATGAGCCCAAAAGCAGCACAGGAAATTTGGTGGGGCTGGGCCCTTAACTGTGGGAGTTGTAATGTGTAAATCAATGTTCCTTTAATGATGATGACGAAGCAACAATGACAATGGTGAAGGTGTTGGCTGGGGATGGGGGATTGACTCTTATGTGACATGATAAAGGAAATAGGTTATGACAGAAAAATAGCAAAAAGTCTCAAGCGAATGTGATTTGATGTTGATGGAAAAGTCTATACATGGATAATGCTGAAACGGAAAATGGCAAACACATACCAGCGAATGTTTCCACATGCAGTGAATGGCAAAACTTAATGCCAAACCCATGAATGAGTTTACATGAAGAGAGACAGAGCAGCTTCGTATGGGTGTAAACTCAAAATTATAATTATATTGACAAATTTATGAAACCTCCCACCCACCTGAGGACACCCGCTGGCACCCCAAAAGGCTCCACAGAACATTTAGTGGGGCTTGCCCCAAAACTGATGGAGTTGTTTGGGGAAGGACAGACACACTCCTGCATTATTATATAGTCACCTGCAAAAGTATTCACCCCCCACCAATAATGCCACATTTATATGAATTACGAATTATGTAGAAACAATTTTCCAAATGAACTTTTTTTTATTTATAACTGCAGAGATCAAACTAAACACCGTTAAAGTTGATGACACTAAACACCATTACAGTTGAAAAAGCAGTTGACTCTACCCTGGACATGCTGCTTCTGCTTTTTCTAAGCATGGATGGAGGTCCTTAATGCCAGACATGAGATCACAGCCATCGGGATAGATATATCACGAGCTTTCGAAATGGTCTGGCACCCTGAACTCTCTTCTTATGGTATCCAAAGCAATCTACACTGATGGCTCACTGACTTCCTCCCCTATCATAGTCAATGCATGACTCTAAATGAAATTCTCTCATCTCATCTTCCCATTAAGGGTAGAGTTCCTAAAGGTAGTGTTCTGGGCCCTGTGCCTTTTCTAATCTTCATCAAAGATCTCTTCAACTCTCTGGCAAATCCTCTATCTTTTTGCTGATGACTCCACCCTCTGCCGTACCATCTCCCATCCCACAGATCGGCAGGCAGCAAGCAGCCTCTTCACTCTCTGCAGACCTGCATAAAAACAAGTCGATCATACACTTGCAGCACATCTTTTAATCCTGACAAACCTCACACTATCACTATGTCTCTCCAAAAGGACCATCTTGTAACTTCACTCCTCCCCCCCTCCCATTTACCTTCTCAAAAATCCCCTTGAAGAACTTCCATCACTCAAGCTTTTGGGTCTCACTACCTGCCATGAACTTTCCTGGGAAAGCCACATTTACAAGCTGGCCTCCAAAGCCAGTCACCGACTCAACATCCTCCGTCATGCAAAGTCCTTCCTTGGCACACCTGAGCTCTGAACCACATACAAAGCTTTCATCTGCAGCTTTATGGATTACTGCTCTCCCTTCTGGGCTGGTGCTCCTGCCTCACAACTAGCTCGGCTTCACGCTGTGGAAACCAAGGCTTTTAGGATTATTGTTATCTCCCGCGACGAGACTCTTTGGGTCTCTCACTCACCGTAGGGAGGTTGGTGGTCTTTCTGTCTTCTACCAACTCCTCCCTTGCCTTGCACCCCCTGCTCTGTCTGTGCTCTGTCCCCCTAATAATTTTGCAGGGTGCTCAAAGTCTGTCAGCAACGCCCATTCTGGGGGCAACCTGAGGGGAAGAGTGGGATCTGGCCAAAAGAAAGAATCACTGCCCACCTTCGCCCTTTCATTCCTCTTTTCCCATCGCCCTGTGGAACAAACTCCCACACTCTATTAAATCACAGTCTTCCCTTCAGGTCTTTAAAACAGCTGTTCATCACCATCTCATATCTTCCTCCATTCAAAATCATG
This sequence comes from Eptatretus burgeri, assembly GCF_056783735.1. Lineage (NCBI taxonomy): Eukaryota > Metazoa > Chordata > Myxini > Myxiniformes > Myxinidae > Eptatretus > Eptatretus burgeri. The sequence continues at coordinate 61,501,318 of NC_140972.1, read as the reverse complement.
ATCTCTTCTTCCCCCGTTAATCCACCCCAAACCCACTTTCTTCAAATTCCATTTTCCTTCCTGAAAGTTCCTGCAGTGTCCATCTTGTTTATCCTATGTACCCCACCCCATCCTTTTATCTTCCATATATCTCTTGATGTCCCTGTTCCTTATAATGGTTGTGCTTCCCTCTTTCACCCCCCCACCCCCCATCTCCTGCTCCCTTTGTTAGATGTTCCGTGTGTTCGCTCTAAAATGAGCCTCGACAAAGAATATAAATAAAAATCGCACCCATGTCCGAAGGAAGCAGTTCAGTTTGGCATTTTGAATATGAAATAGGCAAAGCATAGAAACGAATAAAACCCTGTAGAATTACCCTGAGGAACCCTTTAGAATTAAACACAGTGGGTGAGATAGGTTCTTCTTCGTCTTCATTTTTGATGGACGAATGGAGGAAGAAGGAGCGCCAAATATTGAAGCGGATTCACCACTTAAAAAAACAAACCAAAAAAAAAAAAAATAGGACCACTGGACCTGTAGCTTATCTCGACCCTGGCCAAATGGTGTAACCGAAATTTGGTGGCATTCTGACTGGTGGGTCTGTCGAAGAGTTTAAAATAAATTAATGCGATTTTCCCCAAAAGTTGACTTAGTCGGACATTTTTACACGTTTCCGGTCACGTGATCAGCATGGCCTCCACAATTTAACATCCCTACCCTGGCCTAATGTTGTAACCCAAATTTGGTAGCATTGTGTAGATGAGTTGGTGTGGTGCTCGCGCAAGCAAGATGGGCTGAATGTCCCCTACCTGTGTTGGATTTCCTTGTTATTCTGACTGGTGGATCAGGAGAAGATTTTGGAAGGAATTTGTGGACCCTGTCCTAATGTTGGAACCCAAATTCAGTAGCATTCTGACTGGTGGATCTGGAGAAGAAGATTTTTGAATAAATATACCAAGTCAGCCAATGTAATCATGTGACCGGAATGAGCTTTGCAAATCCTGTTACCAGTCAGGAGAGAAACATTGCTTCTAAATTTCAGCCGGATCGGCCCAGCGGTTTGGCTGCAGAAGTCAAAAAAGGAGACAGATGGATGGACGGATGATGTGCGATGACAATACCTAATCTGGAATGTAAATTCCAGATAAGCTAATAAGTCAGGACTTTGACTAGACCACTGAAGAACATTCATTTTCTTCTTATTCAGCCACTCCAGTATAGCTTTAGCTTTGTGCTTCAGATGATTGCGCTGCTGAAATGTGAATCTCCTACCCAGTTTCAGATTCATGGCTGACTCAAGCAGGTTTTCATAAAGGATTCTCCTGTACTTTGCACCATATAGTGTCCCTTTTATCCTGACAAGATTGCCAGTCCCTGCTGATGAACATAACATGATGCCAGCCCGATAACATGATGCTGCCACCACCATGCTTGGCAGTAAGGATGGTGTTGACCGAGTGATGTGCAGTGTGTTAGGCTTGTACCAGACGTTACGCTTTGAATTTAGACCAAAAAAAAATGTTAATTTTTTGTCTCATCTGGCCATAAAACAATTCTCCATATCCCTGCAGTATCATTTAGATGACTTTGTTTTGTTTTTTGCAAACTCCATATGAGCTTTAAGATGTATCTTTTTCAGTAATGGCTTCTTTCTTGCTCTATCCATGGAGGCCAGCTTTGTGAAGGGAATGGGATATTGATATTGTGAATTGATGAACATTGACCCCCATAATCAGGCAATGAGCTTTGCAGATCCTTAAGTTATTGTTGGATTTACAGGGACATCCCAAACCACTTTCCTGCTTGCCTGGCTGCTGAGTTTGGATGGGTGACCTGATCTGGGTGGTATGATACGTCTTCCACTTCTTAATGATGGATTTCACCATAATTAAAGCGACAACGAGTGACTTTAAAATCTTCTTTTAATCCTCTCCCGAACAGAGCTTCTCCACTACTTTATGTCTGACTTCTTTGGAAAGCTCATTGGTCTTCATTGTTTGCCTTTTTGGTTGAACAAGAAAGTTGCACCTTAAACCTCCTTAGATCAGTGGGGGAGCTTAATTTTTGAAGTGAAACCACTGATTACATACAGGTGAAATCTATTACACTTAGTTTTTAACCTTTCAAACAAATAAGTTGCTCCTGAAGTGATTTAGGGTTAATTCAGCAAAGGGTTTGAATACTTATGCAATTGAGAATAATCGGATTTTCTCTGTTAATCTAACTTATTCATACTTATATGCTTTTTTTTTTTAGCTTATAACACTTTGAAGTAGTTTCTGAGGACTCTATATCAAGTTTGATTAAAAAGCATTATGAAATAGCTCAGGTGGCTTGAATACTTTTACAGGTCACTGTGAATCAAGGTGTTTCAATTTTTATCATCATTTATTATTATGTATGTTTTTTTCGATGTGGAATTCTAATTTTAATGACACCACGGTGTTGAAGGGACATCGATAATTAGCCAGTTCTTAGCAGCTCACAAAATGGCCAGTGCGCTGGGTTCAGATAGTTGTCTCGCTTTGCCAATGTTTCACAAATTTACTGGGTGTTACAGTGTCATTCTTCAGAGGTAGAGGGAAGAAGTAAAAAGCATACCTACAGCATGTTGACTCAACTGAATGAGCTTCTGTATTATCTTCTTGTAATTACAAGGTTCAAAACCCGATCCCGGTGGGTGAGCAAAAGCAATCTTCCACCTGGATGCCTTTCCATGGGATACAGCATCTGTGGCATGGCCCCACTCCAATAATTGCGATGAACTTGCAGATTATTTGTATTTGCTCGATTGATTAATATGCTTTCTATGTATTAAACTGTGATGATGATGTACCAACCATAATCTTTGCAAAACATTAGTGCTGCAGAATCCGTTTCTTGGCATGGGTTATGGTGGGTGGTTTGCCATTGCCTTCAAAGCCATCAGTTGGGGCAGGAATTTGGAATTCATTCCAAGGTGCATGCGATAGCTCCCCTACTTTTCATGAAGGACACCATGGGATCTTTAAGGCCCACCAACTAATGCTAGAAGACGGGACACCCGGTTTAATGTCCATTCCAGGGACAGCACACACACAGATGCCTGCAAAACACCAGGATGAGTTTACAGTTGGGTCAAGATTCGAACCCAGGCTTGAGAGCTCAGAGGCGAGTGCACAGTCCTCTCGGTGATCATGCCAGCCCATATTAAGCGATGGAGACCCTCTCTTGTGCAGCTTTTATTCATGTAATTTATTAATGGGATCAAGGTTGCTTACCTACAATAAATTTGTGAAGTTATAAGCTGGACCATGACCACAACCACAACTTTCACTTTATTTGCCTGCTGTTGTACTGTACTTTTGTTTTAATGGCTTCCAACAAAGTAACAATACTGTCAGCTTCACTTTCTCATCCACCAATTTAAAAAGCTATTTGTCTTGTTTAATCAGATTAAAATACAATTTGAACAAAGTTGCTTTGTACGTTGTCATGTTTCTCTTTTTTTTCCACTTTATCTTCTGAGGTGCATCGTTGATAAGGTAATTTTATGCTGCTGATAAATAATTGAAGTCGTACATGTTTCTGCAGCACAAAGTACAAACATAAAGATCGTAAATGCAGGGTATGGTCATGAGGGAGGGAAATGCAGGCAATAACCAGAGTTCATAGAACACGATACCCCATACAGTGTTAAAGTATATACTCCAATTTTAAAGATCATTTTAAAAAACTTCCGGATGTTTAGTAGTGCTGAAGCAGCCATATAAACCAACCAATTTAGCATGTCCAAGTACAACTAAACTGGAGATTATTGGAAGTGCAAAGAAGGCGATTTGTGTTCTATAGTGTTCAAGTGTATAATTAAATTTTAATAAAATAAAGATTGTAAAAATAATGTAAATAAATTAATTCTGGAATTTAGTGTCGTTGTCGCAGTGTCAATTACACCTTGTCTTACACATTGCATTAGTTCTTTGTATCTGTTGTTTGTGTCCTTTATGACATCATTCAAAACAGGAAGTTTCCTGTTTAGAATGATTTTCAAGCAGGTAGTGAGAGTAAAATTTTTTTTTTTTTATCTGAATCCTATCTGCGCATGTGTGATCCGGATGAATTCAATGACAAAGTACTGTAAAACAGCAGGTTTGTTTTCCAATTCATGTTAAAAATATAACATTTACTTTAAATAAGTGGTTCCTCGATCATAAACTGACGGACGGATGGACATGAACCAATGGCTTAAACCCTGCTTTTCACTTCGCGTGTGTGGGGTAACTATTGTGGTGGGAAACAGGCAGCCTGGGAAAGAGCATCTAAAAATTCGGAATCATCAGGAAATGGTCAAGAACTGCTGGAGAATAGATAAACAAGTTTCTGCACAAGTTTTCTGCAACCGGTTGAGACGGCATCAGCCCACGTGTCCTAAAAACCTGCTCTTCTGCTCTTGCTCACCCTCCCTCTGTTCTATTTACCCTCTCATTTGCTCAAGATCATCTGCCATCTGCTTGGAAATCAGCAAACATTACTGCCCTGCATAAAAAGGTGCAAAAACAGATCGCTGCAACTACAGACCAATCAGCCTTCTCCCAATCATCAGCAAGGTTATGGAATCCATCATCGCTTCAGACATTAAATCCTTCCTCTTCTCCAATGGCTTGATTTCCGATCATCAATTTGGTTTCAGACCAGGTCACTCTATCCTGGGATATGTTGCTTCTGCTCTCCCAACAATGGATGGAGATCCTCAATGCCAGACAGGAAATCTGAGCCGTATCCCTGGACATATCACGTGCTTTTGACACGGTCCAGCACCCTGCCCTGCTCACTAAACTCTCTTCCTATGGTATCCAAGGCCATCTCCATCCATGGCTCGCAGACTTCCTCTCCTGTCGCAGTCACCGTGTGGCCCTAAATAGAGTTCTTTCATCCCCTCTTCCTGTCCAGGCTGGAGTTCCTCAAGGTAGCGTTCTGGGCCCTGTTCTTTTTCTGGTTTTCATCAATGATTTCTCCGACTCTGGAAAATCCTCCATATGTCTCTGCTGATGACTCCACCCTCTGCCATACCATCGGTCATCCCTCAGACCGGCAAGCAGCAGCTTCTTCGCTCACTGCAGATCTGGATAAAATCACAAACTGGTCCAACACTTGGAACATGTCTTTCAATCCGGACAAATCTCACACTCTCACTATGTCTCTCCGAAAGGACCGTTTAGAAACCCCCCCCATCCACTTTCTCAACAACCCTCTGGAAGAACTTATTTCTTTCAAGCTTCTGGGTCTCACTATCTGCCATGATCTTTCCTGGGAAAGCCACATTTCCAACGTGACCTCCAAAGCCAGTAGCCAACTGGGAATCCGTCATGCAAAGTCCTTCCTTGGCTCACCTGAGCTCCTGACTACATACAAAGCTTTCGTCCACAGCCTGATGGAGTACTGCTCTCCCCTCTGGGCTGATGCTCCTGCCTCCCACCTTTCTCGGCTTCACACTGTAGAAACCAAGGCATTTTGGATATTGGCATCTCCTGCAATGAAGCCGAGTCTTTGGGCCTCTCACTCTCTCACCACAGGCTGGTCGGTGGTCTTTCTGTCTTCTCCCGTCTCCTCTCCAGCCTCGCCCCCCCCTGCTCTCCCTGCGATTCGTCCCCACCACATTTCCGCAGGGCACTCAAGGTCCGCCAACAACCCCCTTCTGGTAAAACTACCAAAATCACGAATCAATGCTCACCTTCACTCTTTCATTCCTCTTTTCCCCCACCTTTGGAATAAACTCCCTCACTCTATTCAATCCCATTCTTCCCTCAAGGCCTTCAAAACAGCTGTTCACCACCACCTATCACCCCCCATCCAAATCCTCGATCTTTCCTCCCCCATGAATAATCCACCCAAGCCCACATCCTTCAAATTCCCTGATTTCCTTCCTGAAAGTCCCTGTAATGTCCATCTTCTATTCCCCATGTTCCCCACCCCATCCCATCCCTCTCCCTTCCACAGATCTCCTAATGCCTCTGTTCCTCACTGTTTTGTCCTTCCCACTCCCACCCCTCTTGTCTAATGGCCACCTTGCTGTGCGCTGTGTGTTAGCTCTCACACGAGCCTCGACAAGGTATACAAAAAAAAAAAAAGGAAATGTACAGATAACATGTTATGCAATTTTAACTACTGCTGTACTTTACACGATGCTTCAATGATTGCAATCTTTCCAAAGTTTCAACCAACAATGAAATCAACTTTAACCGTAAACCCAGGGGAGGTAATGGCCCGGATATGAGGACTTCACCAAAGTAGTCTTGCTATAATGGAACTTTCTTCAATTGCTTGCATCAACCACTGCAGATCCTCACACCCCTTAAAATAAGATTCCCCCAAACATGACAGCACAAAATAAAGCACAAGAACATCAAGTAGATGGTCTTTTAGAAAAGGTACTCAAATTTATTATATGAATATTGAATCATGCTGACAATGGGCATGGAAATGCCTCTATACCTGTGTGCCTCTGAAACAATTGAGGGACCTCAGAAAGCGAAGCAAATGTCACAGAAAAGGTATTCAAAATCGTGTACAGTACAATATTAGTATACTAGCAAATACAACCCGTCGCTTCACTGACGGGAATATTAAGGGTGGGGGGGAGTAAGAAGGAGAGAAGAGGAAAGGAGGAAGTGAGGAGGGTAGGGTAAGGGGGCGGAGGAAGTGAGAAGGGAGGGGGAGCAGGGGGGGGGGGGGGAGAGAGGAGGGAAGGCAGTGTGAGGGGCAGGAAGGGAAGGCAACATGAGGGGAAGGCAAGCTAAAGTAGCATGAAGGGAGAGTCTGTCCAGAGATAATCACCGTCCGAACGACAGGTATACTTAAGAGGGGGTGGGAGAAAAAGAGAGGGATGGATGAGCGAGGAGGTAGGAACACCGAGGAGGAGTGGGGGAGTGAAGAAACAGGGGAGAGCAAAGAGGGGTCGGGGAGTACGGAGGGGTGGGGAAAGGGAAGGTAGCGCGAGTGGAGGGCAAAGGAAGGCAGTGTGAGAGGAGGGTCCATCTGGACATAACCACCGTCTGATCACGTCCGGAAATAACCACTGTCCAGACACATACGGATGTAACCATCGGGACATAACCATCATCAAGATACATTCGGAGACAGAAAGAGAGAGAGAGGTGTGGCAGGATGCTGCACTGGATTAGAAAGGGTTGGAGCGAGGATGGGACAAAGTGAGAGAGGAGGGGGGAAGTTGGGGTCGGGGAGTTAGCAGAGAATACGTTATGTTTTATGAACAAAACACACACACACACACACACACACACACACACACACACACACACACACACACACACACACACACACACACACACACACACACACACACACACACACACACACACACACACAGTGTGACAGGTGGAAAAAAAATTTGGCTCTGTAATTTATAGAACGCGTTAATATGACGAACGGCTCAGAAATCGGGTGTTATCAAATGTATCATGGAGACAAAGGAAAACATGATCACTCAGACACTGCTGAGATTAAAAGTTAAAAACTCCAAGATACAGGGTGAAACTTTGCCACCACGGTGCCCGTAACCAAGCATGCAGGCATACATACACACCCGCGGAGAGTCCCTCAATTACAGATCCAAGTATACCCAAATATGTACCTCTACCTTGTAGCAACGGTTGACTGTATATCCTGATCAGGACACAAACTGCACCACCGTCCACTGGAGGGCACTTGGCAAGCGGCTCAAGCACTCAAGCAAGCACTCCAATTGAATGGTTGAATCGGACAACTGGCTTGGCAAGCCATAGCTATGTCGAAATTAGACAAATGAAGACTTTTTTGCAGTAGGAACTGCTGCTAAATTCAATTCTGGAACTTCAATTTTGTAATTCAGCTTAATTTAAGAGATTCTCGAGGTTATGGCATGTGTGGAAATGAAATAAATCCACGAATGCTGCGGTCTCCTGGAGTTTATAAGCAGTGCAATATACCCAGCAATTCGTAGCTATGATGAACAGGCATTCGATAATATGAGTGAGGAAAGTGGAAAAAAACAAAACATTTTATCATTAACAAATCCTTGTGGCCTGTTCCAAATCAAGGGATGGTTGATCAGGCAGAAAAAAAAAACAATGGCAGCTTCAGACCACATCAAGGTTACTCAGGAAATGCCTTAAGACCCCACAGAGCGAGGTGGGCGAGGATGTGCCCGATAAAGGACATAATTAAATAAGGCCATTAAGTATCTTCAAAATGAGTTTTAATTAACCCAAACACCAAATTTTCAGTCATGCAATTCCTTGGAGTTCCCTTAGTGCACATGCAAAGTTTCGGGCTACTAGGTTTCATTGTTTTGGAGTTATGGAGGAGACACACTGACACACACACATTTATTTGTACAGATTAAGTGAAAAACATTTTTACATTTTTTTGAAAAACATTACAAGCAACACTCAAGACAGCAAATTCTACCACAAAAAATAAATTATTATTCAGAAGGAACAGGGAACAAAAGAAAATACATTTGTTCCCACTCTGACTTGAGTAGATGGTGGGAAGGGGACAGGAGTTGTTGAGTTGGGGGGGAGGGGAGGTTAATGCACAGAGGTATTATCAAAATAAAGACCACTTATTGCACCATAGTTTCAATAATGTAGCACTATAGTCCCACGCTGTACGATGATGATTACAATCACTTGGCTTATGGGGCAGGCACCATCGCTCACTTGTCGACAAATTATTATATATAGTTCCCGCAGTGAGACACTAAGTGAACGGTCTTGGTGTCTGTAGTGTCCTGCTTTTTGAAAAACAAGTTTTCCATTATTTAATTTCTAAACTTTTCCCAAATCCCAATTATTTAAATATATATATATATATATATATATATATATATATATATATATATATATATATATATATATATATATATATATATATATATTCAATTTTCAGTTATTTCATTATTTTCATTTTTTATTCTGAGTTTGATTCCTGACATGACAGTATTTCACAGGCAGAAAGTGACATCAAACAGTACCCAATCCTTCAAATGGATCATTAAACCAGCCGTCTCATCTGCGAGCATTTCTTGTGGACATCTTTTCAAAAGTTACATCATTGTGTGCCGGTCCCAAAGTAAAACTGCAAATGTCTACCCTTTGGTGCAAAATAGTCTGTTTCTACCAGTGTGCAAAGTACCTGACTGTGTATTTTGTGAGATGAAAAAAAATAATCCTGGTTTTCCTTTTTTACTATTGGAGAGAGTTTGTAATAAAAGAGGTCAGGCAGTTGTAATTATGAAAACATTTAGATGAAGTTGGGATGCAGGTTTCACTGCAATAAATGTATACAACTGTGTCGGTTGTTTTTCACAAAATGAGATAAACAGCCCTGATCACTGATCGACAACAATTATGTGTTGGCAAGACCCAGAACGCACATAATGACACGCTGAAGAAAAAGTGTTTGCTCGCGTCCGAGAAAGATACCTGACACTCAATGGAGGACAATGCAAATTCAACAAGGACACAATAGAATTATATGGCTGCATTTTCGGTAAGAATGGCAAGTCATGAAATACCCTAATTCTCTGGAAAAAAATATCATAAACATAAACATCATAGAAGTGCAATTATCATCTACTAGCCGAAACCCCATCATAGACGGATTCCGAAGGTTGACTATTGCCACTATGTGCGATGCACTCTTACAGGTACGAAGTTTCTTTCAGTCCAGGTCACAGTACCGAGAAAAACGTGACGCGACCGCCAGGAGGAGCACAAAATTGGTCCTTCAGTATTAATATATAGAATACATATAGTACAAGAGAGATTTTTGTCTGTCTGTCTGTGTGGGTGTCACCATTTTTTCCTCAGAGGTGGCTGAACAGATTTTCATCAAACTTTCAGAGGTTCATCAATAAGTGCCAGGGAGTGTTTTAGGCAAAATAGAAATAAATAAATAAAATAAAAAAGGATTTCAATTAAAAAAAAAAATTTAATATTCAATTTTTGGAAAAAATTTAAATTAAAATATTTTTCAATTTATATTATACATTAAAAAAATCAAAATAATTCATTTTTATTTGTTTTTATAGTGCCTAAACCTTTGTAGCAAAGTAAAAAGTAATATTAAATGATCCCTGACCCCATTCTTTAGTGGATGTAGGGAAGTGTTTTTGGGCCCCCACAAAATAATAGAAAACCAGAACAGCACTCAGTGGAGCACATACCTCCACCAAGCTGAACAGTTTAAATTTTGTATCCCACTTATAGGCCTGATCTGCATCCATACCTTTACCAAAATCGAATCGGCTTGTTCTTGTTACCTGTCCAAATCATTCATCAAGTTTTGTCACAATCTATCCACACCTTTTTGGGATATCATGCAATGTATCGTATTTGGTCCCATCTTTCACTTATGACTTAAAACATTCTCGTATCCAGATCTGGATTTGGATCTTCACCAGAATCAAATCAATTTGTCCTTGTCGCACACCCAACCAGACCACTAAATTTCGTCCAAATCCATCCATAACTTTTTGAGATATCCTGCTCACAGACAGAGACAGACACGGGTAAAAACATAACCTCTGTCCATCTGCGGTGGCAGAGCTAAAAACCAACACTTGATTTCTTCAAAATGCCAACCGGATTAGAACAATGCCAGGTTTCCCTGGCTAGGACTAAATATCATATTGTTTGTTTGTTTTACTTCTATGCACTTTTGAACTGAAATTTTGAAGTGATGAAATGAGTTTTAAGCTAATGGTTGTACTCGCTGGGTGCACAAGGTTTAATGGGGTAAAAAAAAAATTATATGCCCGGTGGTGCATCCCAATTTTCTATATGTAAATGTGCATCGAAGAGGAAGCGAACTATCATCATCACCACAGCCAAATTACAAATGCCTGCCCAAACTACTACTGGGAGAGGGATGGAAAACAAACCAACCCAGCATGACCCCTGGCCAAGAAACTGCTTCAGCAGAACCAATGCTCTATATCACAGAGTATGGTACATGAGACAGACAGTCACTTAATGTGTATTGCACAGCACCGCATGGTAGAAGCCAGTATTACATGTGAGAAGTAGTACGAGATGGTACAAATGGTCATATTTGGCCCATAGCAGAACATTTACTAATTGCATTTTAGCTGGCTGTTAGAATCCAAGCTGGTCCCTTAAAATGCTGGAAATGTGTTTTAAACAAGCCCTCAGTGGAAAATGCAACCAAGTCCCAGTGCTCTTCCTGCCTTCGTTCGGCTGGCAAGCTGCATGTCCTTGGGTGTAACTGTTCTTGCTTTATCTGCTTTACATCCTACATTCCACAGCCCACCTCCCACAGTTGGTTCTGGGAACAGCGAAGGCTTTATCAACAGGTGTCAGGGATGATTAGCAGCTTAAGGGTGAGAGAACTTGAATGGTATGTGCAAAGATTGCTGTGTTGCAAGATCTGGGGTCTGATTGATTACCTCAAGGGCCCTAGGGAGGGGGAGAAAGGAGCCCACTGCCACATTTATTTCTTTATTTCTCTATTCCTTTGTTTCTTGGTCCACACTTTTAGTCCACATCTGGTTCCCCTTTAAAACTCTGCCTCGGGATAGAAGATCTACAAGTGTGTGATTGTAGTATGAACTTTGATGTGATTTGGAGGCCCACAGTTGGTTGTGGTCATTGCTTCGCATCCCGCATGCGTAGTGTTATCTTCTGAAATAAACCGTATCATTCAAGAATCTTCATTCGACTCTGTCACCATACTCGGCCGGGTGAAAGAGTCACGACATTACAAGTCATAAATTTAAAAGAACAAATTACCCCTGTGTGGGGATGACGGTCATCTCTATAATGTTTTTTACAATCATAATCGATGAACCGTTGCCAGATATCTCCTAAAATAACAGACTAGATAGGTTTTGAAAATGGCAACTTTCACAACTTTCCTGACCTCGTGACCTTGACCCTGACCTCGAATCCGGGAAAAAATATGTCGTTGGGTATCACTCATCGACCTCTACCCACATACCAAATTTCATCAAGATCGGAAGTAAAAAGTTTTCTTTGTACCGGGAGGTGTTTTTGACCATCTTCCAGGTTACGTGGTGGCCAAACGGGATGGAAATCCAAAAATCTGTCCGGTTAGATACAAGATAATATTTTTTACTATCATAATCAATAAACAGTTGCCGAATATCTTGTAGAATGGCAGATGAGATAGGTTTTGAAAATGGCGATTTTTATAACTTACGTGACCTCGTGACCTTGACCCTGACCTTGAACCCGGACAAAAGTTATATCGTTGTGCAACACTCATCGACCTCTACCCACATACTAAGTTTCATCAAGATCGGAAAGAAAAATTGACGGATGGACGGACGGACATTTGGTCCGGCTTTGTTAGGTCATCTCTGTAGAGATTACCTAAAAGGGGAAACTAACCCATCCATAAGGCACAAGGACAGGTTCTTTGCTTGTTGCAATTAAATCATTTAGGGTCATCAAGGACAATGCATTTTTAAATGAAAATAACCTATCCCCCCACCCCCAAATCTTCATCCTCCCCTTATCCAGGTCAGGTCAAGTATGGGAGCATGTGCCAGAACAGCGCGTCACTGCGTCCACTTTCCGCCGGTACTCCAGGGGCCTCCGTCTGGCCATCCCCCAGGCAGATGCCAGGCCCATGCCCATCTCCTTGAGATGATGGTCAACCTGCTGCAACCACGAGGCACGTGGTCGGCCCATTGGCCTCCTCCACTCATGAGACTCTCTCGCTGAGAGAATCTGGTGAGCAGGATCAGCGTCAGGAAAACGAGCCACATGTCCATACAGCCACAACTAACGCTCACGGACTATGCAGGTAACAAATCTCATCCGAGTCTCTCTCAGCAACCGCTTGTTGGACACAAAATCCGACCAGCGATAGCCAAGGATTCTCCGAAGAGACCTGGTACCAAAGGAATTAAGTCTCCATCTCAGATCCTTGGTCAGAGTCCAAGTCTCGCACCCATAGAGAAAGATTGGAAGTACCAAGGACCTGAAGACTCGGACTTTCGTCGTCCCGCAAAGGTACCGGCAGCGCCACACCCCATGATCCAGTGAATCCATGACTCCCCAGGCCCGACCCAGACGTCTATTGACCTCTGACTCACAGCCAGCAGAGACATGAATATCACTGCCGAGGTAAGTTAATCTCTCCACGACCTCAACATCCTCACCACAAACAGGCACAGACAGGACAGCAGCATCCAAGATGTCACCGAAAGCCTGGATCTTAGTTTTGACCCAAGAAACCCATAATCTCAGCGGCTCCGGCTCCTCATTCAGCACCTCGAGGGCCCCGAAAAGGGTATCTAAAGTCTCCGCAAAGATGACTGCATCATCTGCAAAATCAAGGTCCGAGATCTTTACATTCCCAAACGATGCAGCGCAGCTTGATCTCTCCGACATCCTCCCTAATATCCAGGCAATACAAGTGCTGAAAAGTGTGGGGGCCAGTACACACCCCTGATGAACTCCAGTAACAACTGGAAATAAGTTAGAGATGGTACCACCACACTTCACAGCACTCTCAGTACCAGAGTAGAGTTCAGACATCAGATCGAACAGTGTTGGTGGCACCGCACGAAGACCAAGAATCCCCCAGAGGACATCCCGATTCACTGAATCGAACGCTTTACAGAGATCAACATAGGCTGCAAGCAGCCCCTGCCGAAACTTTCGTCTGCGTTCGGTGAGGACACGAAGAGCAAGGATACGGTCAATCGTTGACCTCTTTGGTGTAAAGCCTGACTGCTCTGGATGCTGGTGCTCAAGCAGATGGTGGCGAACCCTTTCAAGAATTATCCGAGCAAAGACCTTGCCCGGCACTGAGAGCAGCGTCACCCCTCGGTAGTTGTTGCAGTCTTGGCGATCACCCTTCCCTTTCCAGAGAGGAACAACAAGGCCCCTCTTCCAATCAGTTGGGATGATGCCTGTGTTCCAGGCAGAGCACAAAGCTGCACGCAACGACACGAGTGCAGCATTTCCACCAGCCTTGAGAAGTTCAGCATGGATGCCACAGATCCCTGGAGCTTTGCCCCGTTTCAACTGGTTCACCGCAGCCCGTGTTTCCACAAGCGAAGGTGGACCAGAGTTGATTTTAGGGTCAGCAACAGGGATTGTAACACCCTTGACATCCAACTCGACAGCTGGGGGATCAGCCTGGTACAACCGCTCAAAGTAACCGGCCCAGCGGGCCTTCACTTCACTCCTCTGTCAAGAGCCTACCACTCTGCTCTCACTGCAGTGCTCCGAGTACATGGCCCTTTATCCAACAGAACATTTTCTTTTCAAAAACTCTCTCTCTCTATCGACCAGCAGCCTGTGGTTAGAGTTAAAGGGCCGTGTGAGGGGTCGGGGCCAATCGGAGTGCCCGATTCAGGTGATGACGCTTCGCTTCGGGGTGGCCCTGCGCTGCAAATCTGATCAAGTCAGAGCGGTCTCTCCGTCTCCCTCTCCCTCTCCTCGACATCGCCACAACCCACCTCCTGCTGCCTGGACTCTGCTTCCTCATCTCCGCCCACATGACGTTGACCCCACCCGCCTATCTGGTCCCGCCTACCACTCCATCCACACTCTCTGGACTCCTCTCCCCCCCCCGAAATATATTTGTGGCACGTTCGTGCAATTAAGTACAAAGTTAGAGATCATAGCCTCAACTCCTCTCCCTTCTTGTTTCCATACATTCTCCTTATCGGGGTGTGTGTGTGTGTGTGTGTGTGTGTGTGTGTGTGTGTGTGTGTGTGTGTGTGTGTGTGTGTGTGTGTGTGTGTGTGTGTGTGTGTGTGTGTGTGTGTGTGTGTGTGTGTGTGTGTGTGTGTCTGTCTGCTTAAGTAAGACTGCAGAAGGTCGTTATTGTTCTCATTATTATTTTTGCGTTAAGTCTGTTCTGTGTCAGTTTTTGTAAGTTGCTTGTTTATTTGCTGCACCACACCTCTCCCCCTCCCCATCTCTGCACAACACACCCCAATAGATCTTGATCGTACCACATACCTTTCCTCGCCCATTGTTAATAAATTATTATTGGAAATGTTCCCAGCTCGTTTTTGTGGTTTCTTTCATTGATCCAGCATGGTCCCAATCCTAGCTTAGCCGGGACTTTATTCCCAATAACTTGTTCCTTTTAGCCGGTACGTCCTTGGCAGTGTCGCTCGGCTGCATGCGATCTGGTAAAGTGATCCGATCAGGTAGAGTGATCTGGTTCGGACAAGGCATACCGAGGGCGTGTTCCCCGGTAATTAAATCATTTGATTAATTAGGTAACGGTAACCTGATTAACCCATAGACGGGAGGACCTTAGGTCATGCGGTTGAGTTATTGGCGTCCACGATCGGTTTAGCGACCTGCCACATCACGGAATTATCCGTGTCCGACGGCCTACAATTCCGGGGAGTCTGGTGGGAGCCGAGATAGCTCCCCCCCCCCCCCCCAGTGGTCTTCTCACCCGACCCCCAACAATACTATTCCCTGCTGTCGGTACTTTGTCAATAAAACTTAATGTTAACATTCTCAACACACACAACAACAACATACGTTAAGGAACATCCTCAACACACGTTAAGGAGCAACAACATCATGGTCAGGTGTTTATCAGATCATAAATGATCATAGCCAAAAGAACAGCAAGCCATAACAGCTTTTGTCTCAACATTATCAAGCATTTAATGAACTTACAAAATGATAAAAAAAATATGAAAACACACAGGCCCAAGGCCAAGAAGCCTGTGGCATTTTATAAACATTTCCATTTTATGTGTCATCATAATCTGGCTCAAAATTGTGGCTTTTTGAGTGGCTCAAAATTGTGAGTGGACAACCCACCGAGCAGCCGTGTGAGGGGTCGGGGCCAATCGGAGTGCCCGATTGGCCTGTTAATAAGAGATGTGCTCTGACTTTTCATTTTTTCACAGGAGAGGAGGAGAGTTTCATTTTCAGATCTCAAATCTCAAAAGGAAAAACTGAGTAGAGTTAATGATTGCATTACATACATGAGTACAGGGAGGGATCAACGTTTCCAAACTGATAGGAAGGCTGGGGGGGAGGGGGTCATCAAAAAATAGCACTGATGGAAAACTGAAAGACCTGTTATTTTTGTGTAACAACAGATAATCAGGAGGAAGCCAGCAGAGTTTGCTTTGTGCTTAGTTAATGCCGATAATATAAAAACCTCTTATCTTCATTAACTTGATCAGAGACAGGTGAAAGGAGTCCGAAACAACTCAAATGGGGGAAGAAGACCACAATTTCAGGCTGAAAAGGGTCTATTGATGATTGTTTGCTTGGATAATCATCAATAAATCTTTGGCAATTAAATCTCAAATATGCATGAAAAATGCTCAAGCACCAAACATAAGCACTCATCTCAGAATTTATCTGCCCATATGGAAAGTGCAAAAAATACAATCACAACTCTCAGACATCAACCAAGGTACTGAGCCCCGACTAATTTTTTAGCGGTGACTGCGTTGCCAGGAGCTCAATGAAGAGAACCATCACATTCATCAATGTCCAATGCTCACCGGACAGAGATGAGATTGAACATCCAATGGACACGGACCTGCTGTATTCCTCCTCGTGGCACTGAGCCCACAAAGGCCAGGTTGAGTTGTTGATCTTGGCTCAGAAAGTATTCGGCAGCATTTTGGTGTGGAAGTGGTGGACTGCAGAAACAAGGAAAAAACAGCTCTCACAAACTTGAAAAGCAGTGGATCGGTCAAAAAAATGAGATAGCTTTAAAAACAGGAACAAAATCTCTTCTGAGAGCATTACCATGGACTATAACCAAAAAGGGGGCTGTGTGCAGTTAGGGTTAGGGTTAGGGATGAGGAAACATGTCAATGTTTTGATGAGGAAAAACAATGAGGAAACAGTCCTGACAAGGATGAGGAAACATAGAATCAAAAGCATTCTTGGACAGGACTGTTTCAAACTTCATGTTCTCACCAGTAAGACAAAATGGTTGATCCAAAAGTCAAAATAACTTGTGAACAAAATGAGTTAAAGCTGCAACATCTCCTTGATCGAGTCATTCAGTCTCATATGCTAGCCCTGGCTCCGAGTTTTCCAATGTAAAAGTTTCACAAGTTGGTGATACTGAAAAATTCAATCTGTTGAAGATCTTTTTTTTTTCTGCAGTGTCCAACTCAATAAAGTATTTGGAATTTGAAACTAAGAGGCAAAGATTATGGAGTATCACGCGGATCATGGAGTGTCGTGAAGACCTCGTCACGTCATGAGGCAAATGTTTATATGGGAACACCAAACAGGCTGGTCTGGATCCTGAATTCGTTCGTGTAAAGTGAACTGCTGAGAAATGAATGAGGAAATTTTATCAGAAACATTAGGATGGCAGGATGGCCAAGAAGTAGACGCACTCACCTCGAAGCTGTCTAACCTGGGTTTGAATCTGGACCCAGCTATAGACCATCGTCCTGGTGTTTCACCTTCCTCGCATGCAGTCAGTCAGACAGACGTTAAACGGGGTGTCCCGTCTGAGACACAAGTCAGTGGCCATGAAGATCCCACGGTGTCCTTCACAAAGAGTCGACGAGCTATCGCCAGCATCCTGGCCAAAATCCAAATTCCTGCTCCAACCTACAGAGGGCACTATCAGCAGTACAGCTGTTCTATCAGCCATTGATGGATGAAGAAGAAGACGAGAAAAATACGAAGAAGAAGAAGACGAGAAAAAGACGAGAAAAATACGAAGAAGAAGAAGACGAGAAAAAGACGAGAAAAAGACGAGAAAAATACGAAGACGAGAAAAAGACGAGAAAAAGACGAGAAAAAGACGAGAAAAAGACGAGAAAAATACGAGAAAAATACGAAGACGAGAAAAAGACGAGAAAAAGACGAGAAAAAGACGAGAAAAAGACGAGAAAAATACGAAGAAGAAGAAGACGAGAAAAAGACGAGAAAAAGACGAGAAAAATACGAAGAAGAAGAAGACGAGAAAAAGACGAGAAAAATACGAAGAAGAAGAAGACGAGAAAAAGACGAGAAAAATACGAAGAAGAAGAAGACGAGAAAAAGACGAGAAAAATACGAAGAAGAAGAAGACGAGAAAAAGACGAGAAAAAGACGAGAAAAAGACGAGAAAAAGACGAGAAAAAGACGAGAAAAAGACGAGAAAAAGACGAGAAAAAGACGAAGAAGAAGAAGACGAGAAGAAGACGAGAAGAAGACGAGAAGAGGAAGGAGAAGAGGAAGGAGAAGACGGGGAGGAGAAGACGGGGAGGAGAAGACGGGGAGGAGGGGAAGACGGGGAGGAGGGCGAGGACGGGGAGGTGGGCGAGGACGGGGAGGAGGGCGAGGACGGGGAGGAGGGCGAGGACGGCGAGGAGGACGAGGACGGGGAGGAGGACGGGGGCGGGGAGGTGGACGAGGACTGGGCGGAGGGCGGGGACGGGGAGGAGGGGGAGGACGGGGAGGAGGGGGAGGACGGGAGGAGGGCGAGGACGGGGAGGAGGGCGAGGACGGGGAGGAGGAGGGCGAGGACGGGGAGGAGGGCGAGGACGGGGAGGAGGGCGAGGACGGGAGGAGGGCGAGGACGGGGAGGAGGGCGAGGACGGGGAGGAGGGCGAGGACGGGGAGGAGGGCGAGGACGGGGAGGTGGGCGAGGACGGGGACAAGGACGAGGGCGGGGAGGACGAGGACGGGGAGGAGGGCGAGGACGGGGAGGAGGACGAGCACGGGGGGGAGGACGAGGACGGGGGGGGGGACGAGGACCGGGAGGAGGACGAGGACGGGAGGAGGACGAGGACGGGAGGAGGACGAGGACGGGGAGGAGGACGAGGACGGGGAGGAGGACGAGGACGGGGAGGAGGACGAGGACGGGGAGGAGGACGAGGACGGGAGGAGGACGAGGACGGGAGGAGGACGAGGAGGGGGAGGAGGACGAGGACGGGGAGGAGGACGAGGACGAGGAGAGGGACGAGGAGAGGGACGGGAGAGGGACGGGAGAGGGACGGGAGAGGGACGGGAAAGGGACGGGAAAGGGACGGGAAAGGGACGGGAAAGGGACGGGAAAGGGACGGGAAAGGGACGGGAAAGGGACGGGAAAGGGACGGGAAAGGGACGGGAAAAGGGACGGGAAAGGGACGGGAAAGGGACGGGAAAGGGACGGGAAAGGGACGGGAAAGGGACGGGAAAGGGACGGGAAAGGGACGGGAAAGGGACGGGAAAAGGACGGGAAAAGGACGAGGAAAGGACGAGGAAAGGACGAGGAAAGGACGAGGAAAGGACGAGGAAAGGACGAGGAAAGGACGAGGAAAGGACGAGGAAAAAAGACGAGGAAAAAAGACGAGGAAAAAAGACGAGGAAAAAAGACGAGGAAAAAAGACGAGAAAAAAAGACGAGAAAAAAAGACGAAAAAAGAAGAAGAAGAATTAGACAACCTTTCCAAGATCAATTTATGTGTCAGAAAGAGCATCATCCCTGCAAGGTGGTAGGTGAAATGAGAGCGAGAGATGAACCTTCAGAGTTTAGGCTTTATTCCATTTGATTGGAGCCGCTTCTGTGGGCACACCAGGAAATACAGGTTCAGCTAGGAGTACATAAGCAGTAACGTATACATGTGCAGTTAACCATTGCAGACTAAATCCGCGTAAGCACGGAGTTCGATATAATCTCCATTCTCACCAGTCAATGAGCACCTTCAGTTAACGAGCATCAAGTGGACAGCCGATGTCAATAGCAATGCCCCGGGGACAATCACTCGTGCCGCAGAGAGACATCCCCTTATACGCGAGACGCACAACATGTGATCCCGCGTCATGTCCCTCGATTCACGTTAATTCACCACATTCTCCCCACCTTTAAAATGTAACTAGGGGCCCATCTTACACACCATGATTGCTTTAGCACTATAGGAGTATACATTTCAAGCAACGCGGACTAATAGATCTACAGAAGCATACATGCCAAGCAGTGATTATTTTGAGTTGTAGGAGCATGGAAATGAGCATCGATATATGATATAATGGGCATATAGGAGCATGAGCAGCGAGAATGCCGATAATCCCCTTTACAGATTGAGTCGTCGAGGGGGCCTTATTCGTCGACCTCTCCGGGAGTAAACGGCAGTTTCACTTGAGGGAGACTCCCGATCCTCTTGGTGAGCCTCGACTTGTGCCGGGGATGACTCCTCGATCGCTCTCGGGTGGAACGCGGCAGCCCCGTCGCCTGGCGGAGTTCCTGGGAGGGAAATGTCAGAAGGAGGAGTGCCAGAAGGTGGTGTACCGGCGGGAGGAGTACCTGAGGGAGCCAGATGGTGAACCGACACAGTGGTCTCCCTGCCATCCGGGAGCCTGACATGCGCATACTCTGGATTAGTGTCAATGAGTTCGCCCCCGTCCACCAGGGGTTCATACTTGCTTTGTCGTACCGGGCGTTTCATGAACACTGTACCGGGGTGGGTCAGCCAGTTGGGCACCGTTTGACCGTCAACATAACGTCGTTGGTGAGTAAACATACGTTCGTGAGGAGTGGCATTTGTGGACGTGCAGAGCAAAGAGCGTATGGAATTCAGAGCGTCAGGAAGAGTAACCTCCCATCGCTCGGGGCCCAGTCCTCTCGATTTCAGCGCCAGAGTTACGGCTTTCCAAATTACTCCATTATACCGTTCCACCTGCCCGTTTCCCTGTGGGTTGTAACCCGTCGTTCGACTAGTTGCTATGCCGTGCTCTAATAGGAATTGTTTTAGCCCGGCCGACATGAAACACGGCCCTCTGTCTGAATGTATGTACGAAGGTCTCCCAAACATAGCGAAGAGGTCAGAGAGACATTTTACGACAGTGCCCGAGGTCATATCCGAGCACGGAAACGCGAAAGGGAACCTTGAATATTCATCAACAACGGTGAA
This sequence comes from Eptatretus burgeri, assembly GCF_056783735.1. Classification (NCBI taxonomy): domain Eukaryota; kingdom Metazoa; phylum Chordata; class Myxini; order Myxiniformes; family Myxinidae; genus Eptatretus; species Eptatretus burgeri. The sequence continues at coordinate 61,480,465 of NC_140972.1, read as the reverse complement.
TATGTATCTGTTGTCTGTTTCGGTCGGTAGGGGCCCTTTGAAGTCGATGTTTAGTCTCTCGAAGGGGGAAGTAGCCTTGATCAGTCTGCCAGAAGCCACGCCATAGAATCTGGGTTTTAGTTCAGCACAAACAGGGCATGAAGCATTCATTTGTTTAATATCTTCAACAGAATAGGGAAGATTTTGTCTGCGTACGAAATGTGCCATCCTGGTTACCCCTGGGTGGCACAGAGACACATGGAGGTCTTGCAAAGCCTGACTGATTGTTGCCGAACTGTAGACCCGGGAGAAGGTATCTGCAGCAGGGTTTTCTTTCCCGGGCCGGTAAACAATGTCGTACCTGTAGCAAGCTAGGTCTATCCGCCATCTCATAATTTTTTCATTCTTAATTTTCCCGTTATTTTTCCCATCAAACATGAAAGCCACGGATCGTTGGTCCGTAACGAGCGTGAAGTGGTTTCCCAGTAAATAATGTCTCCATTTACGCAGCGCTTCGACGATGGCGTACGCCTCCTTCTCTATTGCCGAGTGTCTCTGCTCGCTTCTAGAGAGAGTTCTCGAGAAGAAAGCGACCGGCCGCCCAGACTGATTAAGTGTAGCAGCTATGGCGTGATTTGAAGCGTCGGTCTCCACCACGAAGGGCACCGAGCTGTCGATCGATAAAACCACGGACTTACTGATATCATCCTTGAGATTGTGGAAAGCTTTCACGACAGCGGCATCTGGTGGAAAGTTTTTGCAATGCACTAGGGGATGTATTTTCTCGGAGTATTGCGAAATCCATCTTGCATAGTAAGCGAACATCCCGATCACCCGGCGCATTGTTTGCAAGTCCTGAGGTGGTGGAAGCTCACGGAGCGGGCGCAATCGCTCAGGATCAGGCTTAATTGTGCCGTCGGCTATTGTGTAGCCGAGAAGGTCAATTGACCTTGCCGAGAATACGCATTTCTCGTAGTTGAGAGTCAGATTATATTTTCCAGCAATGCTCAAGAATCTGTCCAGATTCCTATCATGTTCCCTCTGATCCCTACCGCACACTGTGACATTATCCACGTAAACAAAAGTGTCTTCGAGGTTTTCATCTGAGATGATGTCGTCCATAACCCGTTGGAAGCAAGCTACTCCATTCGTGACACCGAATGGTATCCTTCTGAACTGGTAGAGGCGCCGCCCTGCCTGGAATGCAGTGTACGGTTTGTCTTCCTCTCGGATGGGAATTTGATGATAGGCGCTTCGCAAGTCGATGGTACTGAATACCTTATAATTGGCCACGCGTTCAACCATCTCATCTATGCGCGGCAGGGGGTAGGCGTCGAGTTGGGTGAAGCGATTGACCGTTTGGGAATAATCGACAACCATCCGTTTCTTATGGTTCTGACTGCTGGTTACTAACACCTGTGCGCGCCATGGCGAATCGCTCGGTTCTATAATTCCCTCCTCCAGTAATCGCTTGGTTTCCGAAGTGATGAAATTCATGTCAGCAGTGGTATATCGCCGCGATTTGATCGCTATCGGTTTGCAGACCGGCGACAAGTTAGCGAACAGCTGGGGGACGTCACCTCCGCGGTGGTCAACGCATTTAAAATTAGACGAGGCTTGCTTCCTCCAAAGGGTATTTCGACGCTCGTGTGCTGCTTGAGGACATTATGACCCAGAATTACGTCTGCGCACAAATCACGAAGCACCAGCACCTTTACATCCCGATGCGTGTACCCTTTTACGTCCAATTCAACATTGCAGTACCCTCGTACGCGGGATTGTAGTGAGGTGGCGGCCATGCATACCGTATTGTCAGTCGGGTGGATTACCCATTTCCTGCCCTTCACTAGCGAGCTGTTGACGAAACTTTCAGAGCTACCGGTATCAATCAGTGCCTCAGCCATATGCCCGTTAATTCGTACGTTGATGATAGCCTTGGATAGATTCCCCGGGGAGGCTGCAGTCAATTTATTTTGCGAGTAGAGAGCCGCAGAAGTGGGTTTATTTCTCCTTAGAGTAGATTTACATACCTTGGCATAATGCCCTTTCTTGTCGCAATTCATGCATGTGGCATCTCTGGCGGGACATTTTTGACGAGGATGCCTTTTGTACCCACAAAAGAAGCATTTACCAATCGGAGCAGTTGCTGAGGAGTTTGACGAGGTCTGGGTATCCGGCTCCTCGGGTGTTTCTCCATCCCTCATGTCTGGCTGTGTCTGTGCCAGTGGGGTTCCTTGGGTTCCCATCGTAGCAGCGTTCATGAGCAGCATCGGTGTCCCAAATGACTCAGATTGCTGCTGAGCCGTATCCATCGCTCGAGCCTGATCGACTACCTTGTCAAGAGTGGGTTGCGCTTTCTCTAGTAAGCGTTGCCGTATGTGGGCTGATCTGAGTCCTTGGATGAATGCCTCCCGGGTCGCTTCCTTTCGGTGTTCCTCGGCGCTTACCGCCCGGAAGCTGCAGTCTTTTCCCAGCTGATTCAGAGCTTGCAGGAACTGATCGATTGTCTCCCCGGCTGCTTACTTGCGTGTGTTGAGAAGATGTCGTATGTATACCTCGTTCTTGGGCTTCACGTAGAGCGCCTGCAGCACGTCGATCGCTGCTTCGTAAGTGTCGCACCCCGAGAAGAGCCTGTACACGCCGGGCGAGACATGATTCACGAGAGCGGCAAATTTGTCAGCTCCCTCCGCGATGATGGTCAGATAGTGTGAGAAGGAGCAGAACCAATGTGACCATTTCATTTCTGCGTCAGTCGCGTTCGGGTCTGCGTCGAACCTCTCTGGTTTGTAGATCTTGTCCATCTTTGGTTGAGAGAGCCGAGAAAATCAAATGGAATAAATTGAAATGAGAGCGAGAGATGAACCTTCAGAGTTTAGGCTTTATTCCATTTGATTGGAGCCGCTTCTGTGGGCACACCGGGGAATACAGGTTCAGCTAGGAGTACATAAGCAGTAACGTATACATGTGCAGTTAACCATTGCAGACTAAATCCGCGTAAGCACGGAGTTCGATATAATCTCCATTCTCACCAGTCAATGAGCACCTTCAGTTAACGAGCATCAAGTGGACAGCCGATGTCAACAGCAATGCCCCGGGGACAATCACTCGTGCCGCAGAGAGACATCCCCTTATACGCGAGACGCACAACATGTGATCCCGCGTCATGTCCCTCGATTCACGTTAATTCACCACAGTAGGTAGGTCAAGTGGGGTTCCCTCTGGGAGATGAGGCGGAGGGCTTTCTTTCTACCATGGGGCTCGAAGATTTTATCCACATAAAATACTGTAAAACGATATAAATCTCACACAAAATAAAAAACCTGAGAGAAAATAATGATAAAAACAGTTAAACACAATATCATATAAAGCTGGGAAGAAAAACTTTGCTGCACCTCGGACACAACAGCAGACAAACAAAAAGGAAGCCAAATAATGACGGACACGAGTGAGTGGCTTCTGACCTTCTTCACAACAATCAGGACGAGGTGCAGAGTTTCTGGCGGTGTATTCGTAAAAGAGCGTTGTTTACCTCTCTGGATTCCGGCTTCTGCTTGCACGAATATATTTTACGATGTTCGCGTAAACGGCGCAACTTTTACCTGACAATTAATTTTAACTGCTTCAGTTTGCACGTGCAAACAAATTACGGACGTAAATCTTCTCAGGCCGAGTAACCACTCACCAGAAACCCGTGCTCTTCCAGAAGTGAGTCAGGGGAGCCGGGCTTGACCTGCTGTTCGCGTCAGCATCGATAAAGTGCGGGTTTTCGACGTGACTTTTAACGGCGAAGCCAATTATGGAGAGTTGGACAATAAGAATCAGATCGAATTTAAATGAATTCATAATTATTAACAGGAAGAGCGCACAAACTCCCACAAACACTTCCACATAAACTTCCTCAAATTCCTCACATCCAGTCCTTCCTCTTCTTCTTCTTTATTATTCTTAATGCATTCCAATCCTCCTCCTCCTCCTCCTCATCCTCATCATCAGGCTTTCCGTGAACACCTTTCATCAGTATATCCTCAGGTGAATCGGTATTAAAAAAAAAATCTTATCAGAGACGTGGTTGGTCGGTGCACCTCACGTGTGGGTTATTCACATACACCGCTTAAAACGAATTGGTGAAATTGATTCCCGGTGTGTTCCGTTAGCAAGCGGCTTGCTTACAGCTTGCCAAGCACCAAGCTTGATCGTAATTATTTTGGCGAGGTGGTGCAGCATTACGGAGTATGCAAGGAACTGTGACGGGAAGTTAAAGACATTTGAACCATCAGGCTGGCGAATTGTGAAAAACACAATAACTCAACCTGTCAGTTAAGTGTAGTGGTGTGAGTTCTACTGACGCTCGGAACACGTACGAACACAGCCGGTGTGCTCAAAGAAAACCCGGCAGGCTGTTTTACTGAACAGCAATCACTTTATTTATTTAAGCTCAGGTGGCGGCCATGTCTCTGGCCTCTCGCTCTCGGAACGCCTTCTCTCATTCGTCGAAACCAAGCTCAAAGCTCATTGGCTAGTTTCTATATCAGTTTCACAGTCTACCACAACCCTCCCACCTGAGGAGTAAACTTCACATTTGTTGGGCGATGATTGTAAGGAATAACGCACAATCTACTATTTCAAATCATTATTAATTCTACTCTGGAAAATATTTCAAACAGTTTGAAGATTTTGTCATTTTACACTTTGTCATGCTGTGATGCAGTAAAATGCAAACAAAACTGACTAGGGATAATATTGTCCGACAAGAATACGAAACAAATATTACAAAAAAAAAAAACACGAGTCATCCAAAAAAACTCAAAAGTGAGAGAAGGAAGAAACCAGAGTGATGATTTTCTTTGAGAACTTTCCTTCTGGCAGTGGTCATGACTTCTCTTTTCCGTTTGTTATTTTGAATACCAGCAAATACAACCTGGCGCTTAGTTAATGGGGGGGGGATTAAGGAGGGGGAGAGAGGAAGAGAGGAGGGAGGGGGAGAGAGGAAGAGAGGAGGGTAGAGGAGAGAGAGGAAGAGAGGAGGGAGGAGGAGAGAGAGAAAGAGAGGAGGGAGGAGAAGAGAGAGGAAGAGAGGAGGGAGGGGAGAGAGAGGAAGAGATGAGGGAGGGGAGAGAGAGGAAGAGAGGAGGGAGGGGAGAGAGAGGAAGAGAGGAGGGAGGAGGAGAGAGAGGAAGAGAGGAGGGAGGAGAGAGAGAGGAAGAGAGGAGGGAGGGGAGAGAGAGGAAGAGAGGAGGGAGAGGAGAGAGAGGAAGAGAGAGGAGGGAGGGGAGAGAGAGGAAGAGAGGAGGGAGGGGAGAGAGAGGAAGAGGAGAGAGAGGAGAGAGGAAGAGGAGAGAGGGGGAGAGAGGAAGAGAGGAACAGAGGAGGGAGGGGAGAGAGGAAGAGAGGAGGGAGGGAGGGGGAGAGAGGAAGAGGAGAGAGGGGGAGAGAGGAAGAGGAGAGAGGAGATAGGGGAAGAGAGGAAGAGAGGAACAGAGGAGGGAGGGGAGAGAGGAAGAGAGGAGGGAGGGGAGGGAGGGGGAGGGAGGAACAGAGAGCAGTGAGGGGAGAGAGGAAGGGAGGGGGAAGGGGGAGAGAGGAACAGAGGAGGGAGGGGAGAGAGGAACAGAGGAGGGAGGGGACAGAGGAAGAGAGGAGGGAGGGGACAGAGGAAGAGAGGAAGAGAGGAAGAGAGGAAGAGAGGAAGAGAGGAAGAGAGGAAGAGAGGAAGAGAGGAAGAGAGGAAGAGAGGAAGAGAGGAAGAGAGGAAGAGAGGAAGAAGAGAGGAAGAAGAGAGGGGGAAGAGAGGGGGAAGAGAGGGGGAAGAGAGGGGGAAGAGAGGGGGAAGAGAGGGGGAAGAGAGGGGGAAGAGAGGGGGAAGAGAGGGGGAAGAGAGGGGGAAGAGAGGGGGAAGAGAGGGGAGAGAGAGAGAGAGAGGGAGAGAGAGAGAGAGAGAGAGAGAGAGAGAGAGAGAGAGAGAGAGAGAGAGAGAGAGAGAGAGAGAGAGAGAGAGAGAGAGAGAGAGAGAGAGAGAGAGAATGAAAAAAAAAGAAGAGGAGAAATGTGAGGGTGGAGGTGGGGTTAGTAAAGAGAATGATATTTTATGCTTAATGACTGAACACACGCACACCAAAACAAACTCATGTCAGAACAGTTGTACACACGACAACACAACAGAGTTTATCATGTAATCCGTTGGCACATCTGCAAACTCTGACATCTCAGTTCCAGAATATTTGTGGGAACATGAACCAAAAGCAATCACTGAAACATGGAAGTACCTACCGCTCACATACGAACGAATGATGCCATAGAGCGTGAACATCGAAAACAAAGCGTTGTGACCAGATATCATACTTCGGGATAAAAAAGAGAAGGTGTTGCTGATTGAGGGTGTTGATACCAGTGATTTTGGTCAAAACAATTCAGAAATCAAGAAAATGACCAAACATCAAGACCTCAAGAATGAAGTGAGAAGATCCTGGAAGCTGAAGAATGCCAAAGTTGTACCAGTGATAGCTGGAGCTACTGGAATGATGAGAAAGAACCTCACAGAGATATTAAACAAAAGGGCAGTACCCTTGGCCACTTACCTGGTAGCGACTGGGTAAGACAACCAGGCAACCACTGGTAAGTATGGATAACCCACAAAATACATAATGGAGAAGAAAGTAAATGCCACTGGATTTTTATTGTTAATGTCATGAACAAACTTTAGTACATCACGGGTGGTGAAGATGGTGATCAACTTTCATCGGAATTGTGTGTGTAGTTTCTGAGAAGAAAGCAAATGCATATTTTGGGGCAACCCCCCAGTAATCTCCCTCCGTAGACCCCTTTTTACCTCTGCCACCGAAGTTGAAGGAGGTTATGTTTTCACCCCTGTCTATTTGTGTACAGCATATCTCAAAAAGTTGTGGACGGATCCGGATGAAATTTGGTGGACATCTTCGGTGTGTGACAAGGATGAACTGATTCGATTTTGGTGAAGATCCGCATCCGGATCTGATAATTTTGTAAGTGATTCTTCACCATTGAGAGGTAGCACGATATTTCAAAAATGTATTGGGCCAGATACATATGTTCTCGTAGATCAGGCATTGTGTGGCGGAGGTATGTGCTCCACCCAGTGCCCTTATAGTTTTTTAATGCCATCATGGGTGATGAAGTTTGTGATCAAATTTCTGAGAAATCGTGTGTAGTTTCTGAGAAGTTGCAAGTATTTGTGGACGGACGGACGGACTGACGACGTGCCATCCCATAAGCTCCACAGACTACTTTACAGGTGTGCGAAAAACCACCATTCCTGGGAACATTATTACAAACGAACTACAGTTGGAAGATGTCCGGGGCTCAGCGACGATCCTGAAGAGCCCTCAGCACAAAACTTTGAGAACAGAAAACCACCGCTTCGTCCATGAATCGTGACCCCTTACTGAAATGAAGATGGATGCTTTGAGCCCACCATGGGAGGACTGCATTCCACATCCTGAAACTCGCACATGAAGATACCAATCACACACACACACACACACACACACACACACACACACACACACACACACACACACACACACACACACACACATACACACACACACACAGACCTGGAGTGGGAGCATTCAAAACCAACAGCATATACGTGCAGTGACCATTGCCCCTCACTGCTCGGCTCCGAATCTGATTCGTACATACTGCAGTCCCTTCAACAGGGGGAGGGTTGAGAGAGAGGGAGAGGAGTGGAGAGAGAGGGAGAGGAGTGGAGAGAGAGGGGGGAGAGGGGAGGGATCAGAGAGAGAGAGAGAGAGAGAGAGAGGGGTCTGGATCAGAAAGAGGGATAGGGATGGGAGAGAGGTGGTTGGTGTATTGCGACTGGATAGGTTGGGAGGCGGATAGGTTGGGAGGGAGAGGGGTGTGGTATTCTGGCAGATAGGAGGCCCAGTTTATCGTCCATCCAAGAGACGACACACACAGTGATGAATCACCCGGCCTGGAAAACACCGGGAGGACAGTTCAAAGCTGGGTTGGGATTCAAATCCAGGCTACAAAGACTGAGCATGTGTACCTCTCGGCTTTCCTGCCGTGATGTGGCAATTCTTTACTTCAGAAGTGAAAAGTTTATTTTTATCATTGTGATCATCTGTAGAACCATGCCATGGTATTGCAACTGAAAGTTGAAGAATGCACCAAGTGATAATATGAGTGAGTAAAATCATTTACCACACAAAGCACGAAACGTTTGAAGAAACTTTAAAAAGCGAAACGTTTTATTTTTATTTGTATTTATCAATGGAGAAGTAACAGACATTCGATAATGAGTGAGGAAAGTGAAAGAAAAAAAAACCTTTATCGTTAAGAAATCGTTGCAGCCTGTTCCAAGTCAAGGCATTGTTGAGCAGGCCAAAAAAACATGGCGGCTTCAGACCCCACAGAGGTTACCGAGGAAACGCCTTAAGACCGCAGAGAGCGAGGTGGCCGATGATCACGTGATGAAGGATTTAATTAAATAGGCTGTTGATTATCTTCAAAATGAGTGTTTTAATTAACCCAAACACCCAATTTTCACTTGAGTGGAGTTTTCTTAGTTTGCATTCAAAGTTTCAGGCTGCAAGGTTTTATGGTTTTGGAATAATGGAGGAGACACACTGACACACACACACACACACGTTTATTAGTATAGACTGATCTACGGTTCATGGAGAAGCTTGTATATAAATCGTAAGCATTGCGACAAAGACATTCATATCGACCAGTGTACATCAACATAAATTACAAGGACATGAGGAGACTGGGTGAGTACAGAGTCAATGAGATTTGAACTTGGCTTCCCAGCATAATGAGCCATGAAACAAAAGAGAAATGGAACTAGGTAATCTTTCTTGTTTGCCCTTTTGTCTCATCGTTGTCTACCTGACACTGGGACAAAAATCCTACGGAACAAGTACAATGCAACACTAAATCCAATGTAGCTTGCAAATACCAGCTTGTTCAGCTGGTAATTTGGTCGCAAATTCATTGAAATCAACTTCGCTACTCCGTTTATCGCCTCCCTGTTCTCGTTACAAGAATGCAATCCTTCGTTTTCAGAGAAGAAACAGTCGTACGTGGCCCGGACGTTGTTTTGTTGAACATGTACATGGCTGTGAGGGTTTTTGTATGCTGCTTGACGTGGAAAGTGATTCATTACCACCATGATGACCATTCGATCTGTAAAAAGAACAAATGCACTCTTAAACAAGGACAAGAAACTTAATATTGTTGCAATATGCAGAAACTACAATGGATAATCTGCAACATCTAAACCATTAAAAATAATCATCATCTCCACAAGTGAACTTTTCACTACAATGGTTAATTGAATCCGGTTTCAACACACACTTCCCCACTTTTCGTTCTTCCGTTTCCGACTTTCCTACTTTGGATACAGAGTCCATGCTCATGGAGAAGCCAGAACACAGAACACAGAATAGACCAGGACGTAACAGAACGAAAAGAACAGTAGAAAGAAGGAGTGGGGACACACCAACAACAGGGGATGAGGGACAAAATAGATGGTTTATTGGAGAAATAAGGGATTTGCGGAACAATGAGGGAAAGTGGAGGACACGGGGTGAACAAGATGGATGCAGCCGCAAACTCTCGATCACAGAAGTGGAAGAAAAATCTGGAAACCCAGAAAGATGCAAAACGATCATGGTTGTGGATGGGGAGGTGACCTGAGATGGTGATGAACATCTGCTTTGAAGCCCTGGAAGGAAGAATGGCATCTATGGAGGAAGATTAGAATACTTGTTTCTTTCCAACCATCTGACACAAAGGGCAGAAGCACATTAAGACTAGAAGAGTACTCGGCAGAGCTCATACCTCCACCATGCAATGTCTGATCCAGTAGAACATATCGGGCCCGATGCACTTTTGAAGTATTGTTGCAGTTCTGAAAAACCGCATGCCTCCAAAGCAATGGCACACAACATACAGCGATCCCAAGGCAGTTATTTGAATAGTACGTGTATTAGTTAGTCCTTTCCATATATCTAGTGGGTAAAGGGGAAAGATGCGTTGCATGGGACTCCTTCAGG